>NC_143030.1:32811258-33133480 GCF_057628025.1 Oncorhynchus mykiss | reverse complement strand
TCTCTTGGGGTATGTCTCTATAAGCTAGGTACATCTAGCCATTGGGATTTTTGCCCATTCTTCAAGGCAAAACTGTTCTAGCTCCTTTGGTGTACAGCAATCCTTAAGTCATACCACAGATTCCCAATTGAATTGACGTCTGGGCTTTGACTAGGCCATTCCAAGACATTGGAATCACTCGAGTGTTGCTTTTTAAATCACTTGAGTGTTGCTTTAGCAGTATGGAGTCTGCAGCAGGTTTGTTGTGGTGCCATATTCTTTACATTTTTGAATAATGATTTAATGGTGCTCCGTGGGATGTTCAAAGTTTCGGATATTTTTTGATAACCTAACCCTGATCTGTACTTCTCCACAACTTTGTCCCTGACCTGTTATAAATTGGGCATACTTGAGCTAGTCAGTAAAGATATAAAGGAGTTGAAGGCGAGCTTTGAGATGAGTGACGAAAAACCTGCGACAATGGAGAATGAAACAAGCTAAAAGGTACAGTCAATACAATTGAAACGGATGATAAATAACTTGAGAACATGTTTTTGAGAGAAGCCTTACTTGAAATACTGACTAGATCTATGTGAGAAAATCTGGTACTTACCAGTATTAAAGAGAATGAGGGTGAAGATCCGAGAGAGTGGTGAAAGATTTCCTGGTTAATGTGCTACAGATCCAAGGCGATTATGTCCACAAAATCAAACTCGAATGTGTATCATTACGGACAGAGAGGACAGTGATATGAGAGCCTAATTGCTGCCAAATTTGCGTTCTTTAAGGATAACATAATGGATAAAAGCCTGGGCAAAAGACTTGCTGGCACGAAAATAGGCATGAATGACTAGTTACCAAAGGAAATTGCAGATCAGTGCAAAAAAACACTCCCAATAGTGAATAGACTAAAAGGGAAAAGTGTAGTTCTTGTAGTCTATATACTGTACATTGATTACCAACCATTGTGAGACACCAAGACTACTCCATTGCTATTCTAAATAATACACAGTTCCCATAGAGGAGGCGACTAACGGAACACCCAATAATATCCATGGTAGGGATTGTAATAAAAACAGGAAAACATGAAATACAACATTGATAAAGAGGTAAACTACAAATAAACTATACCATTCAAGATAGGAAATATTGTAAAATAATTTGTATTCAAATCATATCAAATTCATAACCGGCCCAAATCGGAGGGCCTGTTGTCCGGACCTCTGGCAGTCTCCATGGGGGAGCCACTGGGTACAAGTCTCGGGCCGACACTTTTCTCTGTACATATCAATGATGTCGCTCTTGCTGCTGGTGATTCTCTGATCCACCTCTATGCAGACGACAACATTCTGCATATATCGGCCCCTTCTTTGGACACTGTGCTAACGAACCTCCAAACCAGCTTCAACGCCATACAACACTCCTTCCGTGGCCTCCAACTGCTTTTAAATGCTAGTAACACTAAGTGCATGCTCTTCAACCGATTGCTGCCCTTACCCTCTCGCCCGACTAGCATCATCACTCTGGACGGTTCTGACCTAGAACATGTGGACAACTACAAACACCTAGGTTTCTGGTTAGACTGTAAACTCTCCTTCCAGACTCACATTAAGCATCTCAAATTCAAAATTAAATCTAGATTCGGCATCCTACTTCACCACAAAGCCTCCTTCACTAATGCCTCCAAACATACTCTCGTGATACTGACTATCCTACCAATCCTTGACTTCGGCGATGTCATTTACAAAATAGCCCGCAGCACACTACTCAGCAAACTGGATGTAGTCTATCACAGTGCCATCCATTTTATCACCAAAGCCCCATATACTACCCACCACAGCGACCTGTATGCTCTCGTTGGCAGGCCCTCACTACATATCCGTCGCCAAACCCACTGGCTCCAGGTCATCTATAAGTCTTTGCTAGGTAAAGCCCCACCTTATTTCAGCTTACTGGTCACCATAGCAACACCCACCTGTAGTACATTCTCCAGCAGGTATATTGCACTGGTCAGCCCTAAAGCCAACACTTCCTTTGGCCGCCTTTCCTTTTAGTTCTTTGCTGCAAATGACTGGAACAAATTGTAAAAAATATCTGAAGCTTGAGTCTTATATCTCCCTCTCTAACTTTAAGCATCAGCTGTTAGAGCAGCTAACCTATCACTGTACCTGTAAACAGTCATTCTGTAAATAGCAGTACCTCATCCCCACATTATTACTTATCCTCTTGCTCTTTTGCACCCCAGTATCTCTACTTAGACATCATCATCTGCACATCTATCACTCAAGTATTAATATTAAGTTGTAATTATTTTCACCGCCATGGCCTACCTCCATACTCTTCTACATTTTCACACACACTGTACATAGATTTTTCTATTTTTTCTTTTGTGTTATTGACTGTACGTTTGTTTACGTGTAACTCTGTGTTGTTGATTTTGTCTGCTTTGCTTCATCTTGGCCAGGTCACTGTTGTAAATGAGAACTTGTTCTCAACTGGCCTACCTCATTAAATAAAGGTGAAATAAATAACATTTAAATAAAATAAAAAATTGTATTAGTCACATGCGCAGAATACAACAGTAAAATGCTTACTTACGAGCCCCTAACTAACAATGAAGTTTAAAAAACACACAGATGAGAATAAGAAATAAAAGTAACAAGTAATTAAAGAACAGCAGTAAAATAACAATAGTGAGACCATGTACAAGGGGGTACAGGTGCAGAGTCAATATGCGGGGGCAGCAGATAGTTGAGGTAAAACCGTATGTACATGTAGGTAGAGTTATTAAAGTGACTATGCATAGATGATAACAACAGAGAGTAGCAGTGGTGTAAAAGAGGGGGGGCAATGCAAATAGTCTGGGTAGCCATTTGATTAGGTGTTCAGGAGTCTTATCGCTTGGGGGTAGAAGCTATTTATAGAAGCCTCTTGGACCTAGACTTCACCGGTCTAATGTCCATTGCTCGTGTTTCTTGGCCCAAGCAAGTCTCTTCTTATTATTGGTGTCTTTCAGTATGGGTTTCTCTTTCAGTAGGGGTTTCTTTGCAGCAATTTGACCATGAAGGCCTGATTCATGCAGAATACCCTGAACAGTTGAGATGTGTCTGTTACTTGAACTCTGCAAAGCAATTATTTGGGTTATAATTTCTGAGGCTGGTAACTTTAATGAATTTATCCTCTGCAGCAGAGGTAACTCTGGGTCTTCCTTCCTGTGGCGGTCCTCATGAGAGCCAGTTTCATCATAGCGCTTGATGGTTTTTGCGACTGCACTTGAAGAAATGTTCAAAGTTCTTGACATTTTGACTGAGTTTCATGTCTTAAAGTAGTGATGGACCTTCAATTCTCTTTGCTTATTTAAGCTGTTCTTGCCATAATATGGACTTGGTCTTTCACCAAATAGTGCAAATAGTATCTTCTGTATACCACCCTACCTTGTCACAAAACAACTGATTGGCTCAAACGCATTAAGAATAAATGAAATTCCACAAATTAAATTTTATCAAGACACTTGTTAATTGAAATGTATTCCTGGTGACTACCTCATGAAGCTGGTGGAGAGAATTCCAAGAGTGTTCAAAGCTGTTATCAAGGCAAAGGGTGGCTACTTTGAAGAATATCAAATACAGATTTGTTTAACACTTTTTTGGTTACTACATGAATCTATATGTGTTACTTTATAGTTTTGATGACTTCACTATTATTCTACAATGTAGAAAATAGTACAAATAAAGAAAAACCCTGGAATGAGTAGGTGTGTCCAAACTTTTGACGGGTACTGTACATTATTCTTGTAGAATTTACACGTGGATAATGGACATTTAATCAAAGACTATTGGATTTCAACTTGTTTTTTACCAGGACATAATACTTTTTACTTACTTTTTCCAACATAACATAGGTACAGCAGATCCCCTTATTGTACGAGCTCCTGATATGCGCAGCAGTCCTAGACACTGCATCTCAGTACAAGAGGTGTCACTAAGGATACCCGTTTCACATTAATGCTGTATCACATCCAGCCATGATTCGGAGTCCCATAGGGTGGTGCACAATTGGCCCAGTGTCGTCTGGGTTTGGCTGGGGTATGCCGTCATTATAAATAAGAATTTGTTCTCCACTGACTTGCCTAGTTACATAAATGTTAATTATAAAAATTAGATGCTTTTTATGTGCCGTCATTTAAGTCAAAATAGTTTATTTTAACAAAATAAATTGTACCATAGATGCACAGAATTAGTTAGAGGAAAAACGTAATAACTTCTTATGGTATAGGGGACGCCTGCGTCCCTCTTGGAAAAAAAAGGGGAAAATGCTGCGTGGCAAATTCAAATAATGATATAAAATCAAACATTCATTAAATCACACATCTAAGATACTCAATGAAAGCTACACTCGTTGTGAATCCAGCCAACATGTCAGATTTTTAAAAGGCTTTTCGGCGAAAGAATAAGAAGCTATTATCTGGTGACAGCACAATGTCAACAAAGAGGGTAGCATATTTCATCCCTGCAGGCGCTACACAAAACCCTGAAATGAAATATAAAACATGCATTACCTTTGACGAGCTTCTTTTGTTGGCACTCCAATATGTCCCATAAACATCACAATTGGTCCTTTGTTCGAGTAATTCCGTCCATACAGTGGGGCAAAAAAATTATTTGGTCAGCCACCAATTGTGCAAGTTCTCCCACTTACAACGATGAGAGAGGCCTGTAATTTTCATCATAGGTACACTTCAACTATGACAGACAAAATGAGAAAAAAAATCCAGGAAATCACATTGTAGGATTTTGAATGAATTTATTTGCTAATTATGGTGGAAAATAAGTATTTGGTCACCTACAAACAAGCAAGATTTCTGGCTCTCACAGACCTGTAACTTCTTCTTTAAGAGGCTCCTCTGTCCTCCACTCGTTACCTGTATTAATGGCACCTGTTTGAACTTGTTATCAGTATAAAATACACCTGTCCACAACCTCAAACAGTCACAATCCAAACTCCACTATGGCCAAGACCAAAGAGCTGTCAAAGGACACCAGAAACAAAATTGTAGACCTGCACCAGGCTGGGAAGACTGAATCTGCAATAGGTAAGCAGCTTGGTTTGAAGAAATCAACTGTGGGAGCAATTATTAGGAAATCTTTCTGTCGATATTATGGATCTAATTTGGAATATTTTTCGGCGTTGTCGTGACCGCAATTTCCGGTGGATTTCCCAACTAAACTTGAAGTACAAACGGAGGTATTTTGGCTATAAAAATAATATTTATGGAATAAATAATATAATAATAAATGCATTAACTTTGATGATCTTCTTCTGTTAGCACTCCAGAAGGTCCCAGTTACATCACAAATGGTCCTTTTGTTTGATAATGTTCTTCTCTATATCCATAAAAGCTCAGTTTAGCTGGCGCTTTAGTCAATAATCCACAGTTTCGCTCCATCAAAATGCATACAAAATGAATCCCAAACGTTACTAATAAACTTTTCCAAACAAGTCAGACAATGTTTATAATCAAACCTTAATCATACCCTAATACGGAAATAATCTATAAAATGTAATACGTAGAATCGTTACTGTCTTTACCGGAGAAAAATACCAAAGTACACGCTCTCTACCACGCGCTTGGAAACACTACAGCCAAAATGGGAGCCACCTAAAATGGGAGCCACCCGTCTCTGGGTCATTGTTCCAAAAGACAGTCTGAAACTCTAAGACTATTGACATCTAGTGGAAGCCCTAGGAACTGCAATCTGGGAGGACTTGGCCTTCTAATAAAAGTGAAAGTCATTGAAAATAATTGTAGGCAGATTTTTTTTTTTGGGGGGGGGGGGTTTGTCCTCAGGGTTTCGCCTGCCATATCAGTTATGTTATACTCACAGACATAATTTTTTATTTTTAGTTTTAGAAACTTCAGAGTGTACCGATTATATGCATATCCTAGCTTCTGGGCCTGAGTAACAGGCAGTTTAATTTGGGCACGCTTTTCATCCGGACGTCAAAATACTGGCCCCTAACCAAGAGAGGTTAATGGCAGAGAATGCCTTCCTTGCTTTGTCGTTCAGTTAATTCACAGCCAGGTTGAAGTTCCCTGTGGAGTAGATTTTTTTTCTCCCAAAAAATATGTGTAAGTGTGTGTGTGTGTGTTCTATTTCAGTGGAGCCCAGTAAAAATGGATATCAATTTCCCTGACATTGTTTCTGGAATGTGTATTTTTATTTTTGAGACTGACTATCAGGGCCCAGATCTGACATAACTGTTGTAGATTATCTAATTGTTTCTGTAGCCCCTCTTTTGTGAGGGACAGCAGCAGCAGGTCATCTGCATACAGGAGGCATTTTATTTCTGTGTCGTTAAGAGTGAGAGCGGGGCTGTTGATTTTTCTAGTGTTTTTGTCAATTCACTAATGTATACTGTATATTAAAAATACTTGAGCTCAAGTTGTTCCCCTGTCTCACTCCCCACCCCTGGGAAAATAAATGTGTATGTTTTTTCAAATTTTGACTGCACATTTGTTATTTGCATACATTGATTTGACGACCGCATAATTTTTCCACCCATACCATTTTCAATTAATTTGAGAGAAATGCCTTCATGCCAAATTGAATTCCGCAGGAAAACATTTTAGTTTAGTTTTGATTCACGTTTAGAAATTAGGATGTCTAGGGTATAAATGTGGTCTGATGTTCAATAATTTGGTAGAAATCCAATTTGACCTTTGCTCAAGAACATTGTTTTCACTCAGGAAGTACAGTAATCGGCTGTTCAAGACGGCAGAGAATATTTTCCCTTGGTTGCTATTGACACAAATGCCACGGTAATTGTTTGGGTGTAACGCTCGTCGTTGGAATGAGGTGAGGACCAAAGTGGTAAGTGTTCATCATTATATTTATTAAACAGAGAACACTAAACAAAATAACAAAAGAGAATGAAATGAAACAGTTCAGTAAGGTGATATACACATAACAGAAAACAATCACCCACACCACACAGGTGGGAAAAGGCTACCTAAGTATGATTCTCAATCAGAGCCAACGAACGACACCTGCCTCTGATTGAGAACCATACCAGGCCAAACACAAAACCGCAACATAGAAAAAAGAACAGATTACCCACTCAACTCACGCCCTGACCATACTAAAACAAAGACATAACAAAAGAAGTAAGGTCAGAACGTGAAAGTACCCCCTCCCCCAAAGGTTGCGGACGCAAAACCTGAACCTATAGGGGTGTGTCTGGGTGGGCGTCTGTCCGCGTTGGCGGCTCTGGCGCGGGACGTGGACCCCACTTAAGTGGCGCCTTGGGAGCGGCGACCCTCGCCGCCGATCTTGGACTGGGGACCCTTGCGGCGGGTCCCGAATGGACGAAAGACTCCGGCAGCACCGGACAGGCGGGAGACTCCGGCTGCGCCGGAGTGAAGGGCGGTTCCGGCAGCTCCTGACTGATGGGCGGCTCCGGCAGCTCAGGACAGACGGGCGGCTCGGCAGCTCAGGACAGACGGGCGGCTCGGCAGCTCAGGACAGACGGGCGGCTCCGGCAGCTCAGGACAGACGTGAGACTCCGGCAGCTCCGGACAGACGGGAGTCTCTGGCAGTGCTGGACAGGAGGGAGCACCTGGAGGAAGGAGACGGAGAGACAGCTTGGTGCGTGAGGCTGCCACCGGAGGCCTGGTGCGTGGAGGAGGCACCAGATAGACCGGACCATGGAGGCGCACAGAAGGTCTCGAGCACTGAGCCTGCACAACCTTCCCTGGCTGGATACTCCCCGTAGCCAGGCCAGTGCGGCGAGGTGGAACAGACTGCACTGGGCTGTGCTGGCGAACCGGGTTACACCGTGCGTAGGGCTGGTGCATTTACCCCAGGCCGAGGAGATGCACTGGAGACCAGATGCACTGAGCCGGCTTCATGGCACCTGGCTCGATGCCCACTCTAACCCGGCCGATACGAGGCGCTGCAATGTAACGCACCGGGATATGCCTGCGCACCGGGGACACCGTGCGCCTCACGGCATACCACAGTGCCTGCCCGGTCCACCTCTCTCCACGGTAAGCACGGGGAGTTGGCTCAGGTCTCCTACCTGACTTAGCCACACTCCCCATGTTTCCCCCCCCCCAAGAAATGTTTGGGGCTGCCTCTCATCCCTGTTGCGCTGCCGTGCTAGCTCCTCATAATGCCGCCTCTCAGCTTTGGCTGCCTCCAGCTCTTCACTGGGGCGGCGATATTCCCCAGCCTGTGTCCAGGCTCAGTCTCCGTCCAAGATCTCCTCCCATGTCCAGGAGTCCAGAGATTTCTGCTGCTGCCCGATAGCACGCTGCTTGGTCCTTTGTTGGTGGGTGATTCTGTAATGCTCGTCGTTGGAATGAGATGAGGACCAAAGCGCAGCGTGGTAAGTGTTCATCATTATATTTATTAAGCTGAGAACACTAAACAAAATAACAAAAGAGAACGAAACAGTTCTGTAATTTTATGTTCAGGACGACAGATTTGTACCATGTCAGCTCGGGGATATGAACTTGCCACCTTTTGGTTACTAGTCCAACGCTCTAACCACTATGCTACCCTGCCGTAAGGTGACATACACATAACGGAAAACAATCTCCCACTCCACACAGGTGGGAAAAGGCTACCTAAGGTTGATTCTCAATCAGACAACGAACGACACCTGCCTCTGATTGAGAACCATACCAGGCCAAACATAAAACCACAACATAGAATAAAGAACAGACTACCCACTCAACTCACGCCCTGACCATACTAAAACAAAGACATAACAAAATAACTAAGGTCAGAACGTGACATTGGGTCAAATTTTTATCTATAACATTTTTGTTTTGGTTTTTCGTCCTTGGTTCCAGATGACAGGGAAATAGCACACAGTACACTCAAAATGCTGTTAAATAGTTTGAGTATGGCAGTGGTAAATTTGTGGTCTGTGTATTTTATCAATTTGTTCAATATTCCGTCAGTACCACAGGCCTTCCATGGGTTGCAGGATCTGTATTTTTATCCCAATTGTTATTTTTCTGTTATTGGGGAATACAAAGGGTTCTGGGATGTCTTGGGGCGGCAGGTAGCCTAGTGGTTAGAGTGTTGGGCTAGTAACCGAAAGGTTGCTGGCTTGAATCCCCAAGCTGACAAGATAAAAATCTGTCATTTTGCCTCTGAACAAGGCAGTTAACCCACTGT
The DNA here is from genome assembly GCF_057628025.1 of Oncorhynchus mykiss. Classification (NCBI taxonomy): domain Eukaryota; kingdom Metazoa; phylum Chordata; class Actinopteri; order Salmoniformes; family Salmonidae; genus Oncorhynchus; species Oncorhynchus mykiss. The sequence continues at coordinate 33,124,313 of NC_143030.1, read as the reverse complement.
TCCCCAGTAGGCCGTCATTGTAAATATGAATTTGTTCTTAACTGACTTGCCTAGTTAAATAAAGGTATAAATAGCTGAATAAAGAATTTGTAGTTTTCCATGTATATATTTTTGTTCCAAATTAATTTTAATATATTTATATAGTTCTTTAAAGTGAATGTTCCATTGGTCACCATTTTGGATTGCCAATTCTTCTTGGTGTGGTTTGTTTAGGGATTTTAAATTTTCCCAAAAGTTGTTTGAATCAATGGATTCCTCAAATTCATTAAGTTGGTATCTGATGTGTTGTTCTTACTTTGTTCTGAGAGTCTGTTTGTATTCTTTTAGGGTTTCCCAATATTGAAGGTGCATATCCTGGTTGTCTGGATCTCAATGCTTTTGTCATTTATATTTTTTTTATTGTAAGGATGCTAATTTGCAAAACAAATTGTTTTATGTTTTGTACAGCCACATGTATGCCTTCTTTATTGTGAGGATAGGTGTGGGCCAGAAAGTTGTCTAGGAGGGATTTAATTTTTGGATTGCCAATTGCTTTCAGGTAGTTTTCCATGCTATTCTTTGTTCATCTATAATTTACTGGGTGCTTCTCAGTTGTGGTTTGTTTCTGCCCTTTTAGATATCGTGTAAATTTGCTATGTTCTTATGGTAGTTTTAGTGGGCTGGACATGAATGCCATGAAATAAACTGGATCTGGAGTGATGACAAAATCTACGGTATTACTGCCAAGAGGTGAGCTGTAGAGGTGAGCCTTCTCTCTATTTCTTATCTAATCACCCCTCTACATCTCTCACTTCCCATCCTCCCTCCTTCTCTCTCCCTTTTTTTGCCTCCCCCTATAACTCCTCTTTATCCCCCTCTTTCTCTTCTCTCTCACTCACCCTTCTTTCACCTCCTCCACCCTCTCCCCCTGTCTTCTATCTGTCAATTTCTCCCTCCTTCTCCCTCTCCATTCGCCAATCCCCCTCTCCATCTCCCTCCTTCCTTCCCTCCCTCGCTTTGCCTCTTCCCTCCCTCCCTCTCTTTGCCTCTCTCTCCCCATACCAGCTCTTCTCATTCCCTCCCCTTTCTTTAAACCCCTCCACCCTCTCTCTTTTCTTTAATCGATCCTCTCCATCTCTCTCTCTTTCTCTTCTCTCTCACTCACCCTTCTTTCACCTCCTCCACCCTCTCCCCCTGTCTTCTATCTGTCAATTTCTCCCTCCTTCTCCCTCTCCATTCGCCAATCCCCCTCTCCATCTCCCTCCTTCCTTCCCTCCCTCGCTTTGCCTCTTCCCTCCCTCCCTCTCTTTGCCTCTCTCTCCCCCCCTCTCTTTGCCTCTCTCTCCCCATACCAGCTCTTCTCATTCCCTCCCCTTTCTTTAAACCCCTCCACCCTCTCTCTTTTCTTTAATCGATCCTCTCCATCTCTCTCTCTTTCTCTGCCTCTCACTCTCTCCCTCGCTCCTTTTCTCTCCCTCTCTTTGCATCCCTCTCTATACCTCCCTTTAATTCCCCATCTTCTCTTCTCTCCAGCCCCCTTATTTTACCTCCTCCAACCTCTCACTCTCTCTTTCTTTCTCTCTCTCTCTCTCTCTCTCTCTCGCTCTCTCCTTTTCTATCTTCTATTAATAATTTCCCCTGTCTCTTTCTACCTCACCTCTTTCTCTCTCTCCCTTCCCCCCTTTACCCTCTCTCTCTCCTCCCCATTCTCTCTCTCTCTCTCTTTCTGGTAGTTTTCCATGCTATTCTTAGTTCATCTATAGGTCTGATTGCTCTTGTGTAATTTACTGGGCTCTTCTCCCTTGTGGTTTGTTTCTGCCATTTTTAGTTATCCTGCAATTTTGCTGGTCTAATAGTGGTCTTAGTGAATTGATCTGCCTGTGATGACATAATCTACAGTATCCTTCTCCTTCTCTCCCACCCCCCTTCTTTCACCCCCTCCACCATCTCCACCCCCTCTCTCTCCCTCCTTCTCCTCTCTCTCTCTCCCTTTCTCTCTTCACTAAATTATGTTCCTCTGTCTCGCTCTCCTCTCTTTCCCTACCCCACATTTCTCTTTGTCTCTGTCCCCTCCCTTCTACCTTCATCTTTACCCGCTCTCTCCCCACTCACTCACTTTCCCCCTTTGTCCTCCCTCCCTTTCTCTGCCTCCCCCTCTCTCTACGTCCTCTGTGTCCCCCCCTATTTATTTTCTCACTCCCGCCCCCTTCTTTCACCCCCTCTGTCCATCCTCTCTCCTTCCTTCTATCTCTCGTTATTCTCCAATCCCCCCTCTCTATCTCTTCTCTGTTCATCTCCCTCTCTCTTTGCTTCGCTCTGTCTCTCTCTATCGCCTCTTTAACCCCCTCTCTCCCCCCCTCTCTCCCTCTCTGCAACCCTATGTCACCCTGCCTCCTCTTTATCCCCCTCCTCTTCTCTCTCCCTCCCCTACTTTAAACCCCTCCTCTCTCCCTACCACTCCCTCTTCTAAATCTCTGCCTCACTCTCCTCTCTTTCCCCCACATCTCTCTCCTTCCTCTCTTTCTCTCGCTCCACTCCCTCTCTCTCTCCCCTCCCTCCCTCTCCCTTTTATCTTTCTTTCTGGTAGTTTTCCATGCTATTCTTAGTTAACCTCCCCCTCTCCCCTCCATTCTCTCTCTCCCTCCTCCACCTCTCGCTCCTCTCTCCAACCTCCACAGACTAGATATTGATGTATAGAAGTCAATACATTACTACATTCAATGCAAAAAGATGTATGTATGTATGTATGTATGTATGTATGTACACTACCGTTCAAAAGTTTGTGGTCGCTTAGAAAAGGCAATTTTTTGCCCATTTAAATAACATCAAAATTTAACAGAAATACAGTGTAGACATTGTTAAAATTATAAATGACTATTGCAGCTGAAAACGGCAGATTTTTTTATGGAATATCTACATTAGGCGTACAGAGGCCCATTATCAGCAACCTTCACTCCTCTGTTCCAATAGCACGTTGTATTAGCTAATTCAAATATATAATTTTAAAAGTTAATTGATGATTCGAAAACACTTTTGCAGTAATGTTAGCACAGCTGAAAACTTTTGTTCTGATTAAAAAAGCAACAAAACTGGCCTTCTTTAGACTAGTTGAGTAACTGGAGCATCAGCATTTGTGTTTTTGTTTACAGACTCAAAATGGCCAGAAACAAAGACCTTTCTTCTGAAACTCGTCAGTCTATTCTTGTTCTGAGAAATTAAAGCTATTCTATGTGAGAAATATCCAAAAAACTGAAGATCACATACAACGCTGTGTTCTTCTCCCTTCACAGAACAGTGCAAACAGTGGAACTGTACAGTAGATCTGAGTCCAGTGGCACCATTGTAAAGGATGTCACACTGCCTGCTTAGCGAGTACCTCTTCCCCCTGATTCAGCTCATTTGGAGACTCGAACTCAGGACTTCTGCCTCAAAAACACACATTCCAAAGGCCTTCAATTGCGTAATGGGCGACACTCCAGACTGAGGAGGGAGTTTCACAGATCTCTGCAACACTAATACAAGTCTTCAAGAAGACTCAAAAGATGAAACTCCAAAATGGGCCCATAAACTTCATACTAAACTTGAAAACATGAACAATTCCATTAACACGCAAAAGCCTTTCTCGACAGGATGGTGGGAGCAGAGAAGGGCATTGGTGATTTGGAAGAAGACATGGTTGCAGTTCAAAACCAGGCGTCACAGTCAGAGAAAGACATCTCTCTGCTGAAAGATGGTTTGGACGGCCCGACAACAAACCAGTCCCTGAGATTGAACGTGTGCACCGGGCACTCAGACCGAGTCCTGCCCCGGACAAGAGCCCCTGCAAGATAATACTACGGCTGCTGAGATGGAACGACAAGCAGGTCATGGTCAGAGCTGCGACAGCAAAGGAGCTCACCTGGGAGGGCCAACGGTTCTCTGTGTACCAGGTCTTCTCCACTGATGTGCAGAAGAAATGTGCTAAGTTCACAGAGGTGAAGAAGAAACTGTAAACCTGGGCTGTGATTCGGGCTGATGCATCCTGCCATTCTCCGTGTCACCATCAGCGGGGAGCAGTTCACCTACTCCTTGCCTACTGAAGCCGACATGAACCTGCAGAAGTACTCTTGAGCTCCTCAAATCAAATTGTATTGTTGCATACACATGGTTAGCAGTTGTTAATGCAAGTGTAGCTAAATGCTTGTGCTTCTAGTTCTGACATGGCAGTAATATCTGACAAGTATTCTAACATATTCACAACATCTACCTTATACACACACAAATGCAAAGGAATGAATAAGAATATACACATATAAATACATGGATGAGGGATGGCCGTGCTGCATAGGCAAGATGCAGTAGATGGTATAGAATACAGTGTATACATATGAGATGAGTAATGTAGGGTATGTAAACATTATTAAAGTGGCATTATTTAAAGTGACTAGTGATACCTTTATTAAGTCCATTTATTAAAGTGGCCAGATATGAGTCTGTGTGTTGGCAGCAGCCTCTCTATGTTAGTCCTGGGTGTTAATGGGGGGATCCCCAAAAATAATGCAAATTTGTTGTTGGGAATTGCATTATAACATCAACATTAAGTCCCTTTTTCGATTGGTGGCTAGCTAGCTGGCTAACTAGCACTGTTTGAGATGTTATTTATATTCAAGCCGCAAGTTAGGCTACTTGGTTAGCCTATATTTAGTTTATTAATTATATTTTAAATGTGCTAACATGGTCCATGCAATTTACAGTCAACAATTAGTTGTTTTGACAATTTGTTCTCATGCATATTTTGATTTGTATACATACACTGTATCGTATCTTACTGACCTCAAAACTATTAGTAGTCTAATGTTTTAGGCCCAGTGCAAACCAAGCACCAAACCCTTGTTTTCTGTTCTTTATATCTGGATTATATGGTCTAAATTCCTGGTAAACCAGGTGGGATGTATATTGTTTAATACTATTAATATATGACATAACGTAAACTAACTCACTTTTGTACATCGTGCTGGTCCGTACAATTGACCTTATTTCAGCGCCCAAAAAACATAATACATCCAGATCAACTGTAATATCAATACCATTGTAAAGCACAATTTCTCCCCTTTCCAACAAAATCAATGACGAGGCATCATGATGCCGATCTCTGCATGACTAAAGAAGGCAATGAGCTCCATCGCCCTAACCCTCATTGACTACAGCTCAGCATTTAACTCCATAGTACCCTCCAAACTTGTCATTAAGCTCGAGACCCTGGGTCTCAACCCCGCCCTGTGCAGCTGGGTGCCGGACCTCCTGGACGGGCCTTCCCCAGGTGGTGAGGGTAGGAAACAACGTCTCCACCCCGCTGATCTTCAACACTGGGGCCCCACAAGGGTGCGTTCTCAGCCCTCTCCTGTACTCCCTGTTCACCCATGACTGCGTGGCCATACATGCCTCCAACTCAATCATCAACTTTGCAGACGACACTACAGTGGTAGGCTTGAAGTAAATAGAGAACAGACAGTCGATTCCAGCCATTAGGGATAGTATGTGATGACAACAGAATTAATCAATCTTTTAGACATTTCTATGCCAAATTGTATGGGTCAGAGAGTATGGCATGTGACAATGACTTTGGTGCCTTTTTCAAGAGCTTTGACCTTCCCGCTCTCAATATAGTGGATAAAGTTCATTTGGATCTCTCGATCACCCAGCTAGAAATTGACAATGCAATTATGAAAATGTCCTATGGGAAAACACCTGGCGATGACAGCTTAAAAAGACAGCTGTCCCCAATCCATCTGAAATTATTTTAATAAAACACTAGAGTCAAAATCAATGCCTCCATCCATGTTCCGAGCCACTATCTCTCTGCTACCCAAGCCTGGTAAGTAACCTTTAGAGCTAGGAAGTTCCCAAGCCTTAAGTTTGTTGAACAGCGACTATAGGATATTATAGATCCTCACTCTTCGCTTAGAGACCGTAATCTCATCAATAATGAATTTAGATCAGGTTGGATTCAACCCAGGTTGTCTCATGGGTAGGCTGTTTCATGTCATGTCCAAGGTTTCTTCTCTTAAAACCCCAGTGATAGTAGCATCCTTGAATGCCGAGAAAGTCTTTGACAGGATAGAATGGCCGTAACTGTTTTGTACGCTCACCAAATTTGGCTTTGGTCCCATGTTCATTAGCTGTCTCAGGGCCTTATACAGTGCCCCCGTCTATCAAAACAAAAGGAATAGTGTCTGACTCATTTTGTCTCCACCGAGGTTTGAGACAGAGTTGCCCCGCTAGTCCACTCCTATTTATTTTAGCTTTAGAACCCCTGGCATGTTTGATACGCACTGGAGAGACCATCTCAGGTGTGTGCATTTATGATCATGAGTTCAAATTGAATGTATACGCTGATGACATCCTACTCACCCTTAGTAACTCTAATCTCCCTACCAACAGTTTTAAAGATGATTGACTAATTTGGCTCCCTATCAGGATACAATATCAACTGGAGTACATATTCTAGCCTCGCAAAAGAGTCCCCTTCTTAATCTTAGCAGATAGATAAACCCGGTACAGCTACTGTAGTGTTGAAGGTTGATTTTTCCCAAATTCAGTTAGCATGGGAGCGCGACTTGAACACTTCTCACTCCATCGCAATCGGACACTATTTGGAGAAGTGGTCAGGCCACTTCAAAATGTGTTAAGTATGAGATCATTCAGTAGAAGATATTGTGTACAGCCTGTATCAACACTGTATGTATCTCAAAGATGGATAAAAAAGTGTATCTAATTTATGATGGCACAACTGTGGTAGCAACTGGTCTCTACTCCACATGTCGTGGGAATGCCCTGCAGTGAAAACATTTGAAGTTATTTCAGTTTTGTCAGAAATGTTTCATGTTGAATTTCCAATGTGTCCCATCTCATGTCTACTTGGTCAAAGTCCAGGAAATATACTGTCTAATGTTAAGAATAATTTGTTATCATTGACTTGTCTTTCAGTCAAGAAAATCATTCTTCTTAAATGGAAGGTACATAAGCCAACTGGCTTTTCTGTGGGCCGCTGGCTGGAGGATTACCTTAAATACATAGAACGTGCAGCTTGCCTGCGCCAAGGACTTCGATTTAGGTTTACATGGTCACTAGGACACTCTATGCAAGTTATTGGACTCAGGAAAGGTACACATGAAAGTTTGAATGCTGTTAGTGTGTACTTGAAAATCTGCCAATTACAGTATTGTATGAAACGAAAACCTTGTAACTAATGTATTTGATGCTTATATGATACACTACATTTCGCCCTCCCACCCCTTCCCCTCTGTGTTTTTGTTCTGTTTGTACTGTTATTTGTGTGTTGTTTACATGCTGAAAAACAATACAAACTGTTAACAGTAAAATAAGCAATGGCCATGTGGCATTTAGGGCAAATGTCAGATGGGATGGTCCATTTTTAGCCCAGTGGGCATGTTTTTTTGTGCAAAATTATATTATAATTATTAATAATGGGGGCCTCAAGGAACATAATGGGCCAGTTTGGGGGCCTGGAAGAAAAAAAATTACCTGGTGTGTTAGAAATGCCAGGGAAGATTTTTGGTCCCAGTCCGACCCTGGATTCAAGTCTCCGGCAATGCTAGTCATTATGAGATTTACATGTGACTGACTGTGTTAAGACTGTGTTAGCCTGTTAAGCTAAAGCCTAGGCATTTGCCCTGTGACTTGGATGGGTCTCTTCAAGGAGAAGGTCTAATGGGGAGTGAAGTGTAACACAGCTTGTTCTGTGACCACACTTGTGTGATGAGGGACTTGTCTGAGACCTGAAAAATCACATTGTCTGGTGGACTGGAGAGCTGGATTAGAGCTGGATCATTCTGTTATGTTCCCCAGATTCTGTGTTGAAGTTTGTGTATTTGTGAGTGTTTGTTTCAGGATGTCTTCCTGAATTCTCCCCAAGCAGCTGATTGGTCAGCCCCATTGATGATTAGAGCTGACCCCGCCCCCTCGTCAAGTTACAGCTGTATCCGATTGGACTCCTTCGGGAAGCTATATAAAAGCCAGTGTTCTGTTGTTCAGAAGAAAGATGATTGCAGAGAGAGGAGGCTGATTGCTGTGGGTTATTTACTGTGTTGGTTGTTCTCAGAGAGAGATGATTAGTATGTCCTGTGTTTTCGTTGTTGCGCAGAGGTATCATTTGTTGCCAGTATTTTTGTAGCTGTCCTACTAAGGTATGTCTATGACAAAAGGACCGTTTTTGATTGTGAAATTGTTTGTAAAATTCGGTTTCGTTTGTTCCCAGGGGGTGAAGGCACCCAGGGAGTGCTTAGGCAAGAGGCCCACGGGCATACATATACCAGCAGTATATTCACTGTCTAGGCACACTAGGTAAGACCTGGGTGGAACACCCCCTGTATTTTTGGTTAGCGCACAAGGTGGGGCTAAGTTAGATTAGTTGTGGGTAGTCAGGTAAGATAGGAGCGGGGGCTTTGACATTTACTTTCTTTGCTTTGGTTCCGTCCAGCCCCATTTCCCCATATTACCGTGTGAAGGAATAAATTCCTAGTAAACTGTAAATTCTCTGCCATTTGTCATCCTTACTCGCACCTACAGTCCCATACCTCTTTCACTTCACGGAGGGTTGAATTGTAGCAGGGTGTTGCGTGTGTAACAGACAAACTAAGACATGTCTCAGTTAAGATTGCTCATCACAGTGGCCTGATCCCATAAGTTTAAACGACTGGCTCGCATCATTCAGTAATTGTTCTGGTAATGACACTTATCACATGGATGGATCATCAAACCACTTCTGTTGTGCTCATTGAATGGGTTGCACAGATGCTTATGTTTTGCAGTAGGCCTGATTTCAAACTCAATGGGAGGTAAAAATGTAACCGAGGTGGTTTGAATAACCTTGTGTTAGCTTCCTGAACTAATCCCTGTGGGCTAACCGTCTTGTGACATGCAGGAGACCTGGTTCAAAAGTCAGTCACGAGCAAGATTAAATAGGTATTGGAAAGAATATCCTAAGACAGCGCTATTCCAACTATATTCTTAGGGGGACCAAATAGCAATTTTTTTGTCACACTCCCTTCTAAAGTCCTGTGATCATCACAGAGCGGAAGAGAAAGCACATCCATGCTCTAGCATTTAAACCGCTTATAGCCAAAGTGGTTCAAACACAAGATCCAAATTCATAGGACGAAAATAAATTCAACATGCCAGAAGCTTCTATTTTATATGTTCTCCTCTAACTTTCCTGCCTGGCTGTAATGATGTGCGCTGAGAGTCGGGAAGCAAGTTCAGGTAGTGAGTGTGTTAATAAACAACATAATACAAAATTAAGACACACAAACAGCGCACAGAACTGTCACAAACAATGAACCAAAGGGAATGACAGTGGGGCAAAAAAGTATTTAGTCAGCCACCAATTGTGCAAGTTCTCCCACTTTAAAAGATGAGAGGCCTGTAATTTTCATCATAGGTACACTTCAACTATGACAGACAAAACGAGGAAAAAAAAAATCCAGGAAATCACATTGTAGGATTTTTAATGAATTTGCAAATTATGGTGGAAAATAAGTATTTGGTCACCTACATTCCTTTCACATTTCCACAAACTTCAAAGTGTTTCCTTTCAAATGATACCAAGAAAATGCATATCCTTGCTTCAGGGCCTGAGCTACAGGCAGTTATATTTAGGTATGCCATTTTAGGAAAATTGAAAGAAAAGGGCCGTTCCTTAAGAGGTCCCTTATACTTTCTGCCAACTATATGAACAAGATGAAATCTGTTTAAATTCATGGTGTCAGAATGCATTTTTATATTAAAGCAATTCTTAACTAACTTGTTGAGATGTTCTGTTGCATATTAACTCATTACATAATGTATCTATAATCATAAATGTAAGGAGCATATTTATTTGACAAGAATGCTCCTAGTCACCCGTCAATCACCTCAAACTCCAACAGTTACATTGTTCAAAGAAATCAAAACCGGAAACAGTGCATACTGTACATCATGCCTTTTATACAGAACATATAAACATCTGAATTTAAGTAAACATTTAATTATTTATTCATCAATGCCACAAACCTTGGACATCAAAGTGCACCATATGAACTACTATTATTATGTGAGGACATACAGAATCTTCTGCTTTTCCATTTGTGGAATTAGACCAGTACAAATAACACAAAATGTATAACAGCATATTGTGATTTTGGTGGATGAGTTACAAATGGAAACTGGATGCGTAAGGTAGGTTTTAAATAAAATACAGGGTTAACTACAGCAGAATGAGAAACACACTAAACAGACTCAAAACAAGGAAGCCATGCCTAAATGCAGCTATATCAACACCCTTCTGTCAATATAAAAGGTTCATGTCTCTTCTGTCAATTCTGAGCAGCATATTTAGCACTGCATTCAGTCTGAACCCCAGAATAAGCAGGAGGACAGCATTACACAGGTGGAATAAAAAGGTAGAAAAACAGTTCACTACATCACTTTTAAACGTGTCACTGATTCTAGATGTTATCAAATCTGGAGAAGAACAAGTGAAGGAAGCAGCATGTGGGAAATGGGTGAAGACAGGGTGGATTTATAGAGATGAGATCGAGAGTTCCAAAGTGTCTGAAGTTGAGGGACCATGAGACATAAAAGGCTTAGTGTGGAATAAAGGGTAGCTGGAGAGATGGTTGTCAAAAATATCCTGCCCATGTCCAGTCATACTCTGGGTCTCAGCTTGTGTCCCTCGACATAATTCTGTCTCAGTTGCATTCAAATTGTGGTCATTGTGTGTCTGAGTCCTAACATTAAAGATGATGAATGATAACACAAATTGAGCCACAGACTATACATCTTCAGCATTGAGGACAGAATTTTGTAGACAACATGGTGGTTTACACAATGTCTACCATGTGTGAACGATGGAAGAATCATATTGCAGCAGTAGGCTCATTTGAGTGTGTGTGGTCACTTAGGCCTTCACATCAACCAGTACTGGGACCATTGGAGACTTGGGATGCTTGCTCTCAAAGTGCTGCTAGAATGTCTTTGTGTCTGCATCTATAAAGGTCAAGTACAAAATGGATGAGGTTCACAATCTTTTGTTCCAGCCCAACCCATAACTGATTACAAATCATAGCCCATCACTGTGATTTGGTATTTGGATGATTTAAATTCTGTGGAAGCTGGGCTGGGACAAACCCGTTCACACATTCCTGCTCTTTAGGACATCCTCTTTTCTCTGTATATATTGATGATGTCCCTCTTGCTGCTGGTGATTCTTTGATCGACATCTACGCAGACGACACCATTCTGTATAATTCTGGCCCTTCTTTGGACACTGTGGACACTTAACTTATGGCTGCAGTCCCACTAACGGGATTAGTGTCATCAACAAACGCTGAATAGCATAGCTCTACATTCAATAAATATTACTAAAAATATTTATATTCATGAAATCACAAGTGCAATATAGGAAAACACAGCTTAGCCTTTTGTTAATCCACCTGTCGTGTCAGATTTAGAAATGTTGCTTTACAGCGAAAGCAATCCAAGCGTTTGTGTAAGTTTATCGATCGCTCGACGAAACATTAAGTACACTTAGCATCAAGTAGCTCGGTCACGAAAATCAGAAAATCAAATCAAATGAATCGTTTACCTTTGATGATCTTCAGATGTTTTCACTCACGAGATTCCCAGTTACACAACAAATGTTCCTTTTGTTCCATAAAGATTATTTCTATATCCAAAATACCTCAGTTTGTTTGGCACGTTATGTTCAGAAATCCACAGGAAAGAGCGGTCACGACAACGCAGATGAAAATATCAAATAGTTTCCATAATGTCCCCAGAAACATGTCAAACGTTTTTTATAATCAATCCTCAGGTTGTTTTTAAAATACGTAATCGATAATATATCAACCGCAAAATGTCTATCCAATACTACTAATAATATGCATATATTAGCAACTGAGAATGAGGAGCTGGCCATTTACAATGGGCACCTTTTCATCCAAGCTACTCAATACTGCCCCTGCAGCCATAAAAGTTAACAAACCTCCAAACAAGCTTCAGCGCCATACGACACTTCTTCCGTGGCCTTCAACTGGTCTTAAATGCTAGTAAAATAAAATGCATGCTCTTCAACCGATCGCTGCCCGCACCCACCCACCCGACTAGCATCACTACTCTGGATGGTTCTGACTTAGAATATGTGGACAACAATAAATACCTAGGTGTCTGGCTAGACTGTAAACACTACTTCCAGACTCACATTAAGCATCTCCAATCCAAGTTAAATCTAGAATTGGCTTGCTATTCCACAACAAAGCCTCCTTCACTCATGCCCTCCTAAAACTGACTATCCTACCGATCCTTGACTTCGGCGATGTCATTTACAAAATAGCCTCTAACACTACTCAGGAAACTGGATGCAGTCTATCACAGTGCCATCTGTTTTGTCACCAATGTCCCATATACTACCCACCACTGCGACTTGTATGCTCTCGTTGGCTGGTCCCCGCTACATACTCGTCGCCAATCCCACTGGCTCCAGGTCATCTATAAGTCTTTGCAAGGTAAAGCCCCGCCTTATCTCAGCTCACTGGTTACCATTTCAACACCCACCCGTAGTACACGCTCCAGCAGGCATATTTCACTGGTCATCCCCAAAGCCAACACCCCTTTGGCAGCCTTTCCTTCCAGTTCTCTTCTGACAATGACTGGAACGAGTTGCAAAAATCACTGAAGTTGGAGACTTTTTTCTCCCTCACTAACTTTAAGCGTTAGCTGTCAGAACAGCTTACCGATCGCTGTACACAGCCCATCTGTTAATAGCCCATCCAACCAACTACCTACCTCATCCACATATTTTGTTATTGGTTCTCTTTTGCACACCAGTATTTCTACTTGCACATCCTTATCTGCACATATCACTCCAGTGTAAATTGCTAAATTGTAATTACTTCGACACTATTGGCCTATTTATTGACTTGCCTCCTTACTTCATTTGCACACACTGTATACAGATTTTTCTATTGTGTTATTGACTGTACGTTTGTTTACGTGTAACTCTGTTGTTGTTTTTGTCGCACTGCTTTGCTTTATCTTGGCCACGTTGAGGTTGGCCTACCTGGTTAAATAAGTAACTGACTGAAACAGACCAGAGCAGGATAAATGTGTTACAGGTTGAAAGAGCTTACCTAGTTGATAGGTGATAAGACTCAGGCACACCCATTGGTTCTTCTCTATTGAAGGTGCAAATTATGTTTGCAATTTGGCATCAATAACATGACAGTAATTTTACCTTAAATAAAATGTGTGAAAGCAATTCATTTAAAACCCACCATAGCAGGTAGGACTAAATGAGGTTACATAACCTTGCCTACTAGCTATACTAGTGATCTGCTGTCCAGACGGTAACAGAAAACATTTTAATGTTTTCCCGCAGTAAAGTAAGCACACTGTTGACTCAAGAGTGGATGCTAATCAGTCCATCTCTGAAACCTCTCAAAAAGCCAAACAAAAACAATACAGCTAGTTAGGGTAGCTACAAGTCAAGTAGTACTTGACGCAGGCTACCCACCCCACACCCACAGACACAAACAATCATTATCAAGAATGCCTAGCCCTAGCTTCACCATCTAAGTTAGCTAGCAAGCTAGACTGTTGGTTTACGCTAAACTTGTTTTTATGAATTTCTCATGAATTTAAATGGCTAGACAAACAGACAGCTAATGTAGCCAGGCTAATATTGCTAACTAGCTAACCATGACCTAGCTAGTTAGATAAGAAGCATTTTCAATTTAAAACTGGCACAAGACTGTTCACAGAATTGCCCATTTCAACAACTTTCGCCAATTTATTATTTACAAAATGTAGCTAACATAGTTACTACAGAGGTTCTTACCTTAGCCTCAATTTGTCAGTCTCTTCTTTATCATGGCCCTAATGGGTCACGTTAAGCTTGAGACAGACATTTGTAGTTCTGTATGATAGCAGCTTATTAGCATTTCATTATGGGGGATAAATACAGGCAAATATATGGATGCAAGTCACCTTGTCCGAGAGAGATTTGTTAGTTAACACTTGTTAACTAACAGGAACAACCTGCGAGTCGTGTTAGGAAATGGCACCTGAGACAACAGGCAGTGAGGTAATAGGGGCCGCCACCTGGCCAAAGCCCCGGATATACCTCTGGTAGTAATTGGCAAACCCTAAGAACCACTGCACCTCCTTTACCGTGGTGGGAGTCGGCCAATTACGCACGGCCTTGACGCGGTCACCCTCCATTATCACACCCAAGGTGGAAATGCGATAACCCAGGAAGGAAACGGCTCATTTGGAAAATTCACATTTCTCTGCCTTCACGTACAGGTCATGCTCCAGCAGTCGCCCAAGAACCTTGTGCACCAGAGACACATGCTCGGAGTGTGTAGCGGAGTAGATCAAGATGTCGTCAATATACACCACTACACCCTGTCTGTGCAGGTCTCTGAGAATCTCATCAACGAAGGATTGAAAGATGGCTGGAGCATTCTTTAACCCGTACGGCATGACGAGGTACTCATAATGGCCAGATGTGGTACTAAATGTGGTTTTCCACTCATCTCCCTCCCGAATACGCACCAGATTATACGCGCTCCTGATGTCCATTTTCGTGGTAAATCGCTCCCCGTGAAATTATTCCACCGCCGTAGCGATGAGAGGTAGTGGGTAACTAAAACCCAAAGTGATGGAATTTAGACCTTGATAATCAATACACGGACGCAAACCACCCATTTTCTTCACGAAAAAGACATGGAGGGCCGAATGTACCCCTCTCCCAGAACCTCCGTGACATATGTCTCCATAGCCAACGTCTCCTCCTGGGACAACGAATACACGTGACTCCTGGGGAGTACAGCGTTTACCTGGAGGTTTATCACGCAATCCCCCTGTCGATGGGGTGGTAATAGGGTCACCTTCTTACTGAAGGTGATAGCAGGAACGCGCACGGTGGAAACCTGGTCTGAACTCTCCACCGTTGTCGCACCGATGGAAACTCCTAAACACCTGCCTGAACACTCATCAGACCACCCCTGGAGAGCTCCCTGTCTCCACGGAAATTTAGGATTGTGAATAGCCAGTCAGGGAATCCCCAATACCACCAGAAATGCAGGTGAATCGATAAGGAACAGACTAATCCGCTCCTTATGAATCCCCTGCGTAATCATCTCCAGAGGAATCGTGGCCTCCCTGACCAGCACTGACCCTAACGGTCGACTATCTAAGGAGTGCACGGGGAAGGGGGGGGTCATAACTAACGGAATCCTCAACCTCTGGGCGAGTCCGCGATCTATAAAATTCCCCGCTGCGTCTCAATTGACTAGCGCCTTATGCTGGAGAGAGGGGAAAAACTTGAGGAAACAGATTAATAAAACATGTGTCCAACAGGAAGCTCTGGGAGAGTGTGGTGCTGACTCACCTGGGGTGACCGAGGAGTGTTTTGCCTGCCCTCTCGTCTCCCAGATGGACTCCTCCAGCACCGACCGGAAGTGTGCCGTCTCCGATCACAATGGGTACAGGAGGAACCTCCTCCTCCGGTCTCCCTAGACGCAGCCCCTCCTAGCTCCATCAGGATGGGAGCGGGGGGGGGGTTAATTGGTGGAACTGACAGGACCCTTTCAGAACGTCCGCGAGCAGCCAGCAGATGGTCTAGCCGGATAGACATGTCGATCAGCTCATCCAAGCTGAGCGTAGTGTCCCAACAGGCCAGCTCCCTGCGGACGTTCTCTCTTAGGCCATTACAGGTGTAGCCTATCAGGGCCACCCAGCTCCAGCGGCCAAAGTCCGGCAATCCAACGCAAAGTCCTGCGCTCTCCTCGTCCCCTGCCGGAGATGGAAAAACCTCTCACCTGCTGCTCGGCCCTCCGGAGGATGATCGAACACAGCCCGGAAACAGCGGGTGAACTCCACGTAGTGGCCCCTCGCTGAATCAGGCCCATTCCAGATGACGTTGGCCCACT
Source organism: Oncorhynchus mykiss (assembly GCF_057628025.1). NCBI lineage: Eukaryota > Metazoa > Chordata > Actinopteri > Salmoniformes > Salmonidae > Oncorhynchus > Oncorhynchus mykiss. The sequence continues at coordinate 33,108,363 of NC_143030.1, read as the reverse complement.
CCAGGGCCCTACCCGTCAGGCAGGAGACGAGGACACTCACGCTCTCCTCGTTCGAGGGAGCAGGCCAAGCGGTGGCCAGGTAGAGGTCTAGTTGTAGCAGAAATCCCTGGCACCCTCGGAGGCGTGAAGCGCAGAGCGCTGGCACCGCATCCCGCTGCAGGAGACTGTAGAGTTGTGGAGGGTAGGTGGGGTAGTAGGGAGACCACTCCTCTCCCAACGGTGCATCCTCTCCATCATTTGATCCATGGCTGATCCGATGCGATGGAGGATGGAAGTATGATGAAGGACTCTCTCCTCCATCGTGGGGAGAGGGGTGGTCGCTGCTCCTGCTGACTCTATCTGGTGGTGCGGGCTTCTGTAACATCGGGTGAGTGAGGAGTCAAATGCAGAGAGCGAAGTGAATGGGGAAAACACTTTAATGTCCTTCAAAACGTAACAGGTCCAAAACATGGGTGAATGCCCTAAAAAAACACTGGTGCCAAACAAACCCAAAACCTAGTTACAAACACTGGACAGCGAAAACCCAAAACAAACACGACACATCACCAAACGTAACAAACCAACAAGCCCACACAAACACCAGCGAGCAAAACCCCAACAAGGAACAGGTGAAAACAATTAGACAAAAACAAACTAAAAGGAAAAAGGCGACGACCGCCGTGCGCCAACCGAGCAGGAAGGGGAGCCACCCTCGGTGGTATTCGTGACACTCGTCCCAGCTTTTATGCACCAGTACTGACTTTGCCTTTTAGCGGGGTGAACAGGCAGTTGCTCCGGTGGTTGGTGTTCTTGACAATCTTTTTGGCCATCCTGTGACATTGGGTGCTGTAGGTGTCCTGGAGGAAGGGTAGTTGGCCCCCGGTAAATGCATTGGGCAGACCGCACCACCCTCTGGAGTGCCTTACGGTTGTGGGTGGTGCAATTGCAGTACCAGGTGGTGATAGAGCCCGACAGGATGCTTTCAATTGTGCAAAAAATGTGAGGGTTGTCGGTGACAAGACAAATTTCTTTAGCCTCATGAGGTTGAAGAGGCTCTGTTGCGCCTTCCTTGTGGGGCCCCAATGTTGAGGTGATGTTTCCTACCTTCACCACCTGGTGGCAGCCCGTCAGGAAGTCCAGGACCCAGTTGCAGAGGGTGGAGTTCAGACCTAGGGCCTCGAGCTTAATGATGAGCTTTTGTACTATGGTGTTGAATGCTGAGCTATATTAAATAAACAGCATTCTTACATAGGTATTCCTCTTGTCCAAATGGGATAGGGCAGTGTGCAGAGTGATGGCAATTGCATCGTCTGTGGATCTATTGGGTCAGTAAGCAAATTGAAGTGGGTCTAGGGTGGCAGGTAAGGTAGAGGGAATATGATCATTGACTAGTCTCTCAAAGCATTTCATGATGACAGAGGTGATTGCTAAGGGGCGATAGTCATTAAGTTCAGTTACCTTTGCGTTCTTGGTTACAGGAACAATGGTGGCCATCTTGAAGCAAGTGGGGACAGCAGACTGGGATAGGGAGAGATTGATAATGCCCGTAAACACACCAGCCAGCTGGCCTGCGCATGCTCTGAGGACACGGCTAGGGATGCCGTCTGAACCGGCAGCCCTGCGAGGGTTAACCTGTCTAGGTTAAGGAGAAGTGTATGTATAATTCCGTGCATAATAGTTGTATCTTTTATCAATATTTATTAGGAGTGTTTCTGTAAATTGATGTGGCTCTCTGCAAAATCACCGGATGTTTTGGAACTACTGAATGTAACGCGTCAATGTATACTGAGATTTTTTTTATATAAATATGAACTTTATCAAACAAAACATACATTTATTGTGTAACATGAAGTCCAATGAGTGTCATCTGATGACGATCAAAGGTTAGTGATTAATTTAAATCAAATGCATTTGTCACATACACATGGTTAGCAGATGTTAATGCGAGTGTAGCGAAATGCTTGTGCTTCTAGTTCCGACAATGCAGTAAAAACCAATGAGTAATCTAACCTAACAATTCCAAAACTACTACCTTATACACACACAAGTGTAAAGGGATAAAGAATATGTACATAAAGATATATGAATGAGTGATGGTACAGAATGGCATAGGCAAGACGCAGTAGATCCATATGAGCTGAGTAATGTATCGTATGTAAACATTATATTAAGTAGCTTTGTTTAAAGAGGCTAGTGATATATTTTACATCAATTTCCATCAATTCCCATTATTAAAGTGGCTGGAGTTGAGTCCGTTGTGTTGGCAGCATTTATCTATATTTCTGCTTTTTGTGACTCCTCTCTTGGCTGGAAAAATGGCGTTTTTTCTGCGACTTGGCTATGACCTAACATATTTGTTTGGTTTGCTTTCATAATAAAGACTTTTTGAAATTGGACACTGTGGTGGGATTAACAGGAAGTGTATCTTTAAGATGGTGTGAAATACTTGTATGTTTGAGGAAATGTAATTATGGGATTTCTGTTGTTTTGAATTTGGAAAAGGCTCATATAGCGAGGATCGCTAAAATACTTTCATGTTTATATTTTGTGTCAAATTAGCTGGCTCGCTATTAGGTCAAGAAGCATTACTGTACTTGCAATTTCTTAACATTTGAGTTGTATACAAGTGGAAAGATAAATTGGATGACATAACATGGGTTATGAAATACTATTTTACCCAAGGTCTGGCTGTGTATCATGTATCAACATTAATGTAATCAAAAGGGGTTGCCTGGCTCGACTCTGCCAGAAATGATGTTACATTCCTACTGTTGGGCAAAATGTCTCTCGCTGGCAATGTACAGAGACGGCGGAAGTAGGGGTGCGTGGGTACAGCAGCCTGCTGTCGCTCCTCTGAACAAATATATATTTGGACAATGAATTGTCAGCCTATTGTAGTAACTAAAAAAATGACACTGTTGGATCTTAATTTGTACCCCTGTCATTGCAGGATATAATCCTGCAGCTAGGGTTGTCATGATACCAGGTTTAGTATCACGATACTCGTTACCATCACGATACTCAATACCAAAATCACACAAAAACGATGCCACAGCAAAAAAAGAAGGCATATTTTCAGTCACAGAATGGCACTTGATCCAGACAGATGAATTAAGCTACTGCTCTGTTGAATCGTTGGGAATATTTTGAGTTCAATATAATTACATTATCATTTTTTTTACATCAACATTTTTCAGAGACAACCATGTATGCATTAATTTATCAATAACACCATCAATCATACAATCAATTTGACTTTGTTTTTACCAGTCTAACTACATAACAATGGTAATAATGGTAATAATAATAATTTATTTGAATGTTAATTCTCATGATATACTGGGTAAATCAAGATGTAGCCTATGCCTCTTCACAATACAGGTGAAAGTATATTCAACAGGTGTCGTCACGTTCTGACCTTAGTTCCTTGTATATGTCTCTGTGTTAGTTTGGTCAGGGCGTGAGTTGAGGTGGGTAGTCTGTTGTATTTCTGTGTTTGGCCTGGTATGGTTCTCAATCAGAGGCAGCTGTTGATCGTTGTCTCTCTTTGAGAATCATACTTAGGTAGCTTGTTTTCCCCATTTTGGTTGTGGGTGGTTGTTTTCTGTTTTGTGCGTATTCCTTACAGAACTGTTTCGTTTTCGCTCTTTATTATTTTTGTCATTTCAGTGTTCAGTTTATTTTGTTTATTAAAATGAACACTTACCATGCTGCACCTTGGTCCTCTTCTCCTTCACCAGATGAAAACCGTTACAATAGGAGTGTGTGCATGTATTGTGTTACTGAGTTTGATTTGGCTAATTTCATGCCACTACAGATAGCAAACAATCGGTTTCTCTTCCATTTGAGACGTATCATATTGTACTGATTGTCAACATTTGCATAGAATTAGCTTATTTTATAAAAGTGTGTGCTGTCACTTTAACCAGTATTTTTTACATTTTATTTAACCTTTATTTAACCAGGTAGGCAGGTTGAGAACAAGTTCTCATTTACAACTGCAACCTGGCCAAGATAAGCAAAGCAGTGCTACAAAAACAACAGAGTTACACATGGGATAAACAAAAGTACAGTCAATAACACAATAGAAAAATCTATATACAGTGTGTGCAAATGGAGTAAGGAGGTAAGGCAATAAATAGGCCAATAGTATATTGGTGTGATAGTTGGATGGGCTATTTACAGATGGGCTGACATTGTTCATGAGGTTAAAGGGGGAAAGTATGTCAGGGCCCTATTCACACACGGAGTCAGTTTGCTGAGCCAATAGATTATATTTGGGAGAGACCGATTAAGTGTATAAATAAAGCAATCAGCATAATTTGCATAATGGTTTGCCTATTATCACAAAGTATTAGGGGGAGTGAATTGATGCTGGGTTCAGTTGTAAACTAGCAAGGAAAGCTAGCCTGCTAGATGGAAGCTACCGGTATCTTCTTGTAATGTAAAGTATTCTAGCCTATATTGAAATTGTTATGCAAAGAGTAAATAACAGTTTAAACATTTCTCCACACCGTGTCGCATTATTCAAGTGTGTGCAGCATGAATGGGGACCTAACATGTGGCTAGTGGAGGTGGCACGGTGCTCTCGCTCTGTGGGACATTGGCTGCTCTGATACAGACTTGATACATGAGATGCATTTGGAGTAACAAAAGTAACAAATATGATTATAAAAAAAGTAACAAAGTTTTGGTATACCATGCAACACTACTTCACTTACAAAAAAAAATTGCAGTTTTGATACTGCAGTAAAAGTGCAGTAACTGCAGTCAACCGTGGTATTTTGGACACAGTCATTTCAGAATAACGGCAATGTGCTGCAGTTTAACTTTATTCACAATGCACTCTGATTGCAGTTACACTAAATGCAGTTCAATGTGTTATTTTGGACGCAGTATTTACAGAATACTGCAGTTATACTGCAGTCTAACTGCAATCTGCAGAAGGAAGATTTCAATCAACATTGAATACTTAGAATCTAAACCAGGGGCAGCTTGAACAGATTTTTTTAGGCTATACAATAACTTAGACTGCAGGTCAACTGGGCGTCAGTGCAAGCAGCCTATGTACAGTATTGACCCCTTGACTTTTTCCACATTTTGTTACGTTACAGCCTTATTCTAAAATTGATGAAATTGTTTTTTCCCACACCAACCTACACAGAATACCCCATAATGGCAAAGCAAAAACAGGTTTTTATAATTTTTTGCAAATGTATAAAAAAAACTGAAATATGACATTTACATGCTAAGCGTTCAAACCCTTTTCTCAGTACTTTGTCGAAGCACCTTTTGCAGCGATTACAGCCGTGAGTATGACTACAAGCTTGGCACACCTGTATTTGGGGAGTTTCTCCCATTCTTCCCTAGAGATCCTCTCAAGCTCTGTCAGGTTGGATGGGGAGTGTCGCTGCACAGCTATTTTCGGGTCTCTCCAGAGCTTTTTGATCGGGTTCAAGTATGGGTTCCGGCTGAGCCACTCAAGGACATTGAGATAATTGTCCCGAAGCCACCCATGCGTTGTCTTGGCTTTGTGTTTAGGGGCGTTGTCCTGTTGGAAGGTGAACCTTCGCCCCAGTCTCAGGTCCTGAGCGCTCTGGAGCAGGTTTTCATCAAGTATCTCTCTGTACTTTGCTCTGTTCATCTTTCCCTCAATCTTGACTAGTCTCCCAGTCTCTGCCGCTAAAAAACATCCCCCCCAGCATGATGCTGCCACCACCATGCTTCACCGTAGGGATAGTTTCAGGTTTCCTCCAGATGTGATGCTTGGCATTCTGGACAAAGAGTTACATTTGGTTTCGTCAGATCAGAGAATCTTATTTCTCATGGTCTGAGAGACCTTTAGGTGCCTTTTGGCAAACTCCAAGCAAGCTGTCATGTGCCTTTTACGGAGGAGTGGCTTCCATCTCGCCACTCTATAAAAACGGTTTGATTGGTGGAGTTTTGCAGAGATGATTGTCCTTCTGGAAGGTTCTCTGGCCCTTCTCCCTCAATTGATCAGTTTGGCCAGGCGGCCAGCTCTAGGAAGAGTCCTGGTGGTTCAAAACTTCTTCCGTTTAAGAATGATGGAGGGAGGCCACTGTGTTCTTGAGGACCTTCAATGCTGCAGAAATGTTTGGTATCCTTCCCCCGATCTGTGCCTGAACACAATCCTGTCTCGGAGCTCTACGGACAATTCCTTCGACCCCATGGCTTGGTTTTTGCTCTGACATGCACTGTCAACTGTGGGACCATATGAAGACAGGTGTGTGCCTTTCCATATCATGTCTAATAAATGTAATTTAACACCTGTGGACTCCAATCAAGTTACAGAAACATCTCAATGATGATCAATGGAGCTCAATTTAAGGTATTTCTGTTTTATTTGTAAAACATTTGCAAATGTTTTCACTTTGTCATTATGGGTTATTGTCTGTAAATTGGAATAAGGCTGTAACGTAATACAAATTTTAAAAAGGGAAGGGTATGAATACTTTCCGAATGCATTGTATTAGTGGTTACCTCAGTGCCTGTGTGGTCCAGTGGTTACAGTCACTGACCTCAGCACACATATGCCAGCTTCGGCATTGGTTTGAATCCGGCCCAGTGCCCTTTACATTTTTGGAGGTATTAAAAAAACGAGTATTTTTGCAGTTAAATCTCGGTGGAATGTACTTGTATTCTTAGTGAAGTAATTTCTGAAGAAACATTTTTTTACTGTTACATTTGACCAAATCACTTCAGTTACATAGATATTAGATACATTACATCTTGGCCAGGTCGCAGTTGTAAATGAGAACTTGTTCTCAACTAGCTTACCTGGTTAAATAAAGGTTAAAACAAAATAATATTATATTATCACTGTCTGTGATTTGGGGATTTTCATATATATATTTTTTTTACATGAATCAATAATATTGGTTCCCCTTTAGGTCTGTATGAACGTTTCACTACCCCTTGACCGAAATAACTTCACATCAAAAGTCTTAAGTCCATTTGGCTCTCAAAGTTGTCTGTCAAACCCTGTATCTCCACCACGGCTCTTGAACTGAAGCGCATGTCTTCACTCCTAAGGATATTTTTGTTTTTGGGTTCTTAGCCAGATTCAGAGGTTAGTTGCACTTTAATTACCTTCTGCCTTTGTAATATTATATATTTCTGGAGTAAGATAAGTATTTATCAGATAGAATACATCTTTATTGTCCGTCCAAGATGGAAATATTAGAATTACTTCAGATGAGCGGTGGAACGCAAGTCCTTCCCCTGTGAACGCGCCTGGTGAAAGCATGGTCCACTCATTTCCTGTGTCAATCGACCCCCCTTCACATTAGAGTCAGACAAAGTTATATTGACTGCTGACATCTAGTGGAAGGCGTAGGAAGTATTTGCTAAAGTTTCACTTCTTTAATAAATTATGTGGAACTCAACGTACGCTGTGGTCCGTTAATTCTACAAACGACCGTGACATTAAGCTAATCATGTAAATGTAATTAACTAGAAAGTCGGGGCACCACAAAATAATGTTTATAGAGCTGTTATCTTCCGAATAAACTCTTAAATACCTGGTCATCTTTTTTAGCAGTCAATATTTAATCCTCACTTTATTCAGTCTCAACCAAGAATTTACAACTTTCAGATATCTTCACGAACCCTGGCTAATAAGTTGAATCAGCAATACACCATTTGGGGGGGCAGGAAAAGGGGCTGAGCTGGACCCAAGGAAAGAAACAAATATCCAAAAATACCCCTAAGCTAGACTAGCCTACTTCAATACAGCTAACTAACTAACCAAAAAGACAGTGGGTGGTCCACCAAGTGCTAACTAGTGTTCTTAGACAAAGTAGTCCTACGGGTAGTGTATGCCCATGGGCAACTTGTCTTGGTTCCCCCTTTTCCCACCATCAAACAAACACCATAACAATACTCACAGGTGGGGACAAAGTGATATGCAGGTGCTAAAACTAAAGAGCGATCTACAGAGAGGTTGAGCTCCAGAGGAACCAACTGGATGAGTTTGTAAACCAAGGGAAAGGGGATGTGATTGGGTAATGGAAAGAGGAGGAGGTGTGTCTTCTGATTAGCGAAGTAAATAAAATAAATACACACACAGGATACACACACAGGATACCTGTATCCGTACCATACACAAAGAAAGGGGGTTGGGTTTGAGTGAAAGAGGGTGACGACCAAGGAGCAAAAATGTTTTGTCTCTCTATCGGGCCATAGGCAGCTGTGCTATAGTTCATACAGTATCTTATGCATTCTAAATAACAGCCCATTTGAAAAAGGAAAATGCAATAAATATTTACTCTGAACTGCGCTTCAATCAGTTTTTCATAAATGGAAGGCCGGGTGGTCCAGCATGGATCTCTTGTCCGCTGAAGAATGTCTAGTGATGAACTGGAGCGTGGTAGAATGGATACTCTGTCCGTCCTCTCCTAGCCCATGTTTAGCCTGGATAATACCTGCCAGCCTCAGGCTGTTTTTCTCCACTACAACTCCAGATTCCTGCCGACCATTAATAATCACAGCTAGCTATCTCCAACCGAGTGACCCAGCCCCAAAGCTAGCCCTGAGCCAGGCGCGTCTCCCGGCTAGCAAACGAATTAACAACAAATACAATACCTTTTCGCCATCTGGCCCGGTCCCTTTGTCGACACGGCGCTCCGCCATACCACCAGGACTGGTCCGCAGACGTAATTCCATCAGCTGTGCCTTCAACCAGACTCTTCTCCTTACCCCGGACTGCTAACTTTAAACGCTGTGTCTCCCGCGTACTAGCGTATTATCGACTACCTAGCTGTTTCTCTGTTTCATCTATTGCTGTACACTGGACCCTATGATCACTTGGCTACCTAGCTGATGCCTGCTGGACTGTTCATTTATCACGGTACTCCACTTTGTTTACCTTTGTTTATTTGAAGGCCCTAGCCCCGAACTCAGGCCCTGTGTGTAGTTAAAACCTCTTGAAGCTAGGGGGCACAATTTTAATTTTGGAAAAATAACATTCCCAAAGTAAACTGCCTATTTCTCAGGACCAGATGCTAGAATATGCATATAATTGACAGCTTAGGATAGAAAACACTCTAAAGTTTCCAAAACTGTAAATATATTGTCTGTGAATATAACAGAACTGATATTGCAGGCGAAATCCTGAGAAAAATCCAATCAGGAAGTGACTCTTATTTTGAAACCCCTGTCTTTCTATGCATCCCTATTGCCCATTGAAAGGGATATCAACCAGATTCCTTTTTCTGTGGCCTCCCTAAGGTGTCTACAGCCTTTATACGTAGTTTCAGGCCTTTATTTTGAAGAATGAGTGTAAACGTCCACATTGCGTAAGTGGTCAGTTGTTGGCTCTCAGTGTGATTTTTGCGCTAAACAGAGAGGTGGCCATTTTTCCTCCCGGTCCTAGTGAAAAGCCAACTGTCCCGGTTGCTATATTATCGAATAGATATTTGAAAAACACCTTGAGGAATGATTATAAAAAACGTTTGACATGTTTGTCGATATTATGGATATAATTTGGAATTTTTGTCTGCGTCGTCGTGACCGCTATTTCTGGTGGATTCCTAGGCATAACGCATCAAACTAACAGAGGTATTTGGATATAAAAATATATTTATGGAACAAAAGGAACATTTGCTGTCTAACTGGGAGTCTCGTGAGTGAAAACATCCGAAGCTCAAAGGTAAACCATTATTTGATTGCTTTTCGGATTTTCGTGACCAAATTACCTGCCCCTAGGTGTACATAATGTTTTCCTAGTATATTGATAAACTTATACAAACACTTGTATTGTTTTCGCTGTAAAGCATAATTTCAAAATCTGAGACGACAGGGCGATTAACAAAAGGCTAAGCTGTTTTCGCTATATTTCACTTGTGATTTCATGAATATTTTCTAGTAAGATTATTTGACCGTTGCGCTATGCTATTTAGCGTAGTTGATGACAATTATCCCTTCCAAGAGGTTAACCGACCCTCTCTGCCCATTCATCACCATTTTACCCATTGTTGTTGACTTAGCTGATTAGCTATTGTTATCTTAGCTATCTCTCCCAATCAACACCTGTGATTTCTTTATGCCTCGCTTTATGTCTCTCTCAAATGTCAATATGCCTTGTAAACTGTTGTTTAGGATAATTATCATTGTTTTAGCTTACTTTGGAGCCCCTAGTCCCACTGCACATGCCTTAGATAACTCCTTTGTCCCACCTCCCACACATGTGGTGACCAAACCCAGTATAACCAGCATATCCAGAGATGCAACCTCTCTTATCATCACTCAGGGCCTGGGCTTACCTCCACTGTACCCGCACCCCACCATACCCCTGTCTGCACATTATGCCCTGAATCTATTCTATCACGCCCAGGAATCAGCTTCTTTTATTCTCTGTACCCAACGCACCAGACGACCAGTTTTGCTAGCCAATATAATTATACCTTAAACTTATATACTTATATAATATGGCATCCTACTCCTCCTCTGTTCCTCGGGTGATGTGGAGGCTAACCCAGGCCCTGCATGTCCACAGGCACTCTCATTTGTGGACTTCTGTAATCGAAAAAGCCTTGGTTTCATGCATGTTAACATCAGAATCCTCCACCCTAGGTTTGTTTTGCTCACTGCTTTAGCACACTCCGCCAACCCTGATGTCCTTGCCATGTCTGAATCCTGGTTTAGGAAGGCCACCAACAATTCTGAGATTTCCATACCCAACTACAATGTTTTCCGTCAAGATAGAACTGCCAAAGGGGGAGGAGTTGCAATCTACTGCAGAGATAGCTTGCAAAGATCTGTCATACTTTCCAGGTCTATGACCAAACAGTTCGAGCTTCTAATTTTAAAAATGTATCTCTACTGAAATAAGTATCTCACTGTTGCCACCTGTTATAGACCCCCGTTAGCTCCCAGCTGTGCCTTGGACACCATATGTGAATTCCTTGCCCCCCATCTATCTCCAGAGTTCGTTCTGTTAGGTGACCTAAACTGGGATATGCTTAACACCCCAGCAGTCCTACAATCTAAGCTAGATGCCCTCAATCTCACATAAATTATCAAGGAAACCACCAGGTACAACCGTAAATCCGTAAACATGGGCGCCCTCATAGATATTATCATGACCAACTTGCCCTCCAAATACACCTCTCAGCGATCATTGCCTCATTGCCTGCATCCGCTATGGGTCCGCGGTCAAACGACCACCCCTCATCACTGTCAAACGCTCCTTAAAACACTTCTGCGAGCAGGCCTTTCTACTCAACCTGGCCCAGGTATCCTGGAAGGATTTGGCCTGGTCGTTCTAAAAGTAATATCCTCACCATCTTAAATAAGCATGCCCCTTTCAGAAATGTAGAAGTGAGAACAGATATAGCCCTTGGTTCACTCCAGACCTGACTGCCCTTGACGAGCAAAAAAAACATCCTGTGGCGGACTGCAACAGCATTGAATAGGCCCGCGATATGCAACTGTTCAGGGAAGTCAGGAACCAATACACACAGTCAGTCAGGAAAGCAAAGGCTAGCTTTTCAACTAACTCCAAAAAGTTTTAGGACACTGTATAGTCCATGGAGAACAAGAGCACTTCCTCCCAGCTGCCCACTGCACTGAGGCTAGGCGAAACGTTCACCACGATAAATCCATGATAATTGAAAATTTCAATAAGCATTTCTCTACGGCTCGCCATGCTTTCCTCCTAGCTACCCCAACCCCGGCCAACAGCTCTGCACCCCTCGCAGCTACTTGCCCGAGCCTCCCCAGCTTCTCATTCACCCAAATCCAGATCGCAGATGTTCTGAAAGAGCTGAAAAACCTGGACCGTACAAAATCAGCCAGGCTTGACAATCTGGACCCTCTCTTTCTAAAATCATCCGCCGCCATTGTTTCAACCCCTATTAGCAGTCTGTTCAACCTCTTTAATTTTGTCCGAGATCTCTAAAGATTGGATAGCTGCCGCGGTCATCCCCCTCTTCATAGTGGGTGACGGTACAGACCTATATCCATCCTGCCCTACCTTTCTGAAGTCTTTGAATCCCACAGTACCTCCTAGGCTGTGAAATTCGGTTTCCGAGCTGGTCACGGGTGCACCTCAGCCACGCTCAAGGTACTAAACGAGATCATAACCGCCTTCAATAAAAGACAGTTCTGTGCAGCCATCTTAATCGACCTGGCTAAGCCTTTCGACTCTGTCAATCACCGTACTCTTATTGACAGACCCAATAGCCTTGGTTTCTCAAATGACTGCCCTCGCCTGGTTCACCAACCACTTCGCAGATAGAGTTCAGTGTATAAAATCGGAAGGCCTGTTGTCCGGACCTCTGGCAGTCTCTATGGGGGTAACACAGGGTTCAAATCTCGGGCCGACTCTTTTCTCTGTATATATCAACAATGTCGCATTTACTGCGGGTGATTCCCTGATCTACCTCTACGCAGATGACGCCATTCTGTATACATCTGGCCCTTCGTTGGACACTGTGTTAACTAACCTCCAAATGAGCTTCAATGCCATACAACACTGCTTCCCACTGCTCTTAAACTCTAGTAAAACCAAATGCATGCTTTTCAAACATTCGCTGCCCAAACCTGCCCGCCCGACTAGCATCACTACTCTGGACGGTTCTAACCTAGAATACGTGGACAACTACAAATACCTAGGTGTCTGGCTAGACTGTAAACTCTCCTTCCAGACTCATATCAAACATCTCCAATCCAAATTCAAATCTAGAATCGGCTTTCAATTTCGCAGCAAAGCCTCCTTCACTCACGTCGCCAAACTGACTATCCTACCGATCCTCGACTTCGGCGATGTCATCTACAAAATGGCTTCCAATACTCTACTCAGCAAATTGGATGCAGTCTATCACAGTGCCATCCATTTTGTTACCAAAGCGCCTTATACCACCCACCACTGCGACCTGTATGCACTAGTCGGCTGGCCCTCGCTACATATTTGTCACCAGACCCACTGGCTCCAAGTCATCTACAAGTCTTTGCTAGGTAAAGCTCTGCCTTATCTCAGCTCATCGGTCACGATAACAACACCCACCCATAGCACGTGCTCCAGCAGGTATATCTCACTGGTCATCCCCAAAGCCAACACCTCCTTTGGCCGCCTTTCCTTCCAGTTCTCTGCTGCCAGTGACTGGAACGAATTGCAAAAATCGCTGAAGCTGGAGACTTAAATTTCCCTCACTAACTTTAAACATCAGCTATCTGAGCAGCTAAACGATCGCTGCAGCTGTACATAGTCCATCTGTAAATAGCCCACCCGATCTACCACCCGATTAATTTCAATACATATGAACCATATCGATTGCATAATTGGCCTATGAGGATCCGTAGGGCCGTGATCATTGACAATTCACATTACACAATATGTTTGAAGCGCGCGCTCCAAGCCGCGCTCCGCGGTAATAACTATAAACAATAACTGAATGGCCCACTCTCCCGATCGTCACAGATAATTCAGATGAAAGGTAAGAGTCGGTCGACTTACGTGGATTCATGGACTCACAGAACTTCTGGATCAGATGGAGTTAAGGAAGAAAGCAGCGAGATCAGGCGATGGCAATTTTCTCCTTTTATGGAGTTGAGATCTGTCGGACAATTCCACCTGACCTAATTAAAGCGCCCCTGGCCCAGCTGAGTAAATGGCAATGAATTAAAGGATTATTCCACCAACTCCATGGGCCTTTTCTACAGTAAATATCCTTTTTTTTGTGTGTTGACTGTACGCTTGTTAATTCCATGTAACTCTGTTGTTGGTTCTGTTGCACTGCTTTGCTTTATCTTGTCCAGTTCGCAGTTGTAAATGAGAACGAACTGGTTCTCAACTAGCTTACCTGGTTAAATAAAAAAAATAACGGGCGGAGAGGGTATCACTTCTTTAGTGAATAAGAGTTCAAAGTTCATACCAAGTTGCCATACTTTTAAGCTCATGCTATATTCTGGCTGGTATAATTCATCCTTTCGTCGTGTGGATCGTCATCTTCACGTTGAAATTCAATGCTAATTTCGTTAGGTTCTTGTCATTCAACCAGAGCTGTCTTAGTTGGCTTAGTTCTGTAGGTGATCTTTGTCCTTTCAACGTGGGGACCGCAAGTCTGCACGTCCTTGGAATAGGAAGTTGAATTTTTGTCAACGGGTTTATATAGTGGTGAAAGAAGGGCGTGTTTCATAGTTTACAACCCATGTCTGTTCACTTGGGCGGGGTGAGTGAGTAGAGTTGTGTTCTTATGACAAACTGTTCTCTCATTAAAAAGCTATAAATTTCATTTCATCTTTTCACAAATAGTTTCATATTTAAACATTTAAATTGCATAACAATTCCATGTGAAGATACAGTTTGTCGTCATATCATCAGTAATCATGTCTCAGATGCCAACTGAACTGATATCACATTCATTAAGTACCAACGCACATTTTCAACTGGTTGGATTACCGAAAGACGGTTCCATTTCCCACCTTTTGATGTTAACAAAGGCTTTACAAGAGTCAACTCTATAAAGTAGAGAGAGAGAAAAGGGGAAAGGTATTTATGGGGGTCATAAACCTCCCCAATCAGGCCAACGTCATGACAAAGGGCATACACACAATCCCTAGTCTGGAATCCCTGTTTTTACTATAAATGTATTTGTTGCTTGCTAAATTCAAATTCCTATAAAAATCAAACTTTCGTGAAATCACACATGTAAGATATCAAAGTAAAGCTACACGTTTTGTGAATCCAGCCAACATGTCAGATTTCAAAAAGGCTTTTCAGCGAAAGCAAACAATGCTATTATCTGAGGATAGCACCTCCATAACAAAAGAGAGAAAACATATTTCAACCCTGCAGGTTTCTACAAAACGCAGAAATAAAAATATAAATCGTGCCTTACCTTTGACGAGCTTCTTCTGTTGGCACTCCAATATGTCCCATAAACATCACAAATGGTCGTTTTGTTCGATTAATTCCATCCATATATATCCAAATTGTCCATTTATTGGCACGTTTGATCCAGAAAAACACCGGTTCCAAGTTGCGCAACGTGACTACAAAATATTTCAAAAGTTACCTGGAAACTTTGTCAAAACATTTCAAACTACTTTTGTAATACAACTTTAGGTATTTTTTAAAGTAAATAATCGATCAAATTGAAGACGGGATGATTTGTGTTCAATACAGGAAGAAAACAAATTGATGCATGCTTTCTGGTCATGCGTCTCTCAAACAGTACACATGAAGTGACCCTCGTTCAAAATGGCCGTAGTTCTTCATTACATAAAGGAATAACCTCAACCAATTTCTTAAGACTGGTGACATGCAGTGGACGCGGTAGGAACTGCAAGCAAGTCCCTTAGAAATCTGGATTCCTAATGAAAGCCCATTGAAAAGAGTGACCTCAAAAACAAAAAAAATCTGAATGGTTTGTCCTCGGGATTTCGCCTGCTACATCATTTCTGTTATACTCACAGACATGATTCAAACAGTTTTAGAAACTTCAGAGTGTGTTCCATCCAAACCGACTAATAATATGCATATCTTATCTTCTGGGGATGAGTAGCAGGCAGTTGAATTTGGGCATGCTTTTCATCCAAAATTCCAAATGCAGCCCCCTATCCTAGAGAAGTTAATCCCAGGATTCAGGTGCCCCTCTGTAGCTAGGTTTCTTTTCAATGAAGTAGAAATGGCTGAATGGGGGCCTCTGTTTGTCAAGCCAAGCAGAAGCCAGGGTGTAGCTACAGTACCTAGCTAGCTAATGATGTTATCATCTTTTGGAGGTGCACTGCAGACAGCATGGTTCGCCACAACTTCACTTGAACTGCAATAGAGTTTGACAGCATTATTGTTCTAAATCTCCTTCACTTTAATCCAATTATTATGACAATGTTTGGGGGTGGGGGTCCATGTGTACCCAGTTTCACCTATGGTATGCAAGCATACATATTTGATACACCCATGGGCGTCATTGCTCTTATTTGGACCTTATGTCCAGAAGGTGTGACTGAGGATAACAGTGTTGCTTCCATGCCTCTCGTTGGTCCAACCTGGGCATGAACCAGAACATTTCTGAACATGTCGACACGTCTCACCCACAAAGTAGTGTTACCAGTTGTGCAACAAAAAACACAGTTCTTGCAAAGCAATGGAAACAACTACTTCTTGGTCTCAGAGTGGGTGACATCACTGCTAGCGCACTGCTAACCAGTCGCTAGCCATTTCACATACACACACATGAAACTACTAATGTACCAGATACCTGTGAGCTTGCAACAGCTCCAAGAAAGCAGTATCCCTTGTGGGAGTGAGTATTTGCTCACGTCATGGTAGCTACAATATAATTATACCTTAATCTTATGTAATACTTATATAATATGGCAGGACTTGTGCTGTTATCACACCTTCTGGGAACAAATCCTGGAAGTAAATAAAAACACTTTTTTTAAAGTGAAAAATGTGCTTTATTCTGAAGCCAAAAAAGACAGGAAATTCTAAGTCTAATTTGAACTATGCACTAACAAGACTTTTCAGCATGCACAGCTTGACACCTGCTAGATTACTGTAGCTTTATTGATCTCCTGTACTTCAACAACAGATATACTCACATTGGATATGTTGATTAGGATTTAAACATCTAAAAACAGCCTAAGACATCCTCTTACAGTAGGTTTACGCATGAATGTAATTGGTAACGCAAATGTGTTTTTTCTTGTAAGACACACATGCAATCTGCCATTTTGGAATCTGTTTGATGGTCATTACATTGATATCCATTAGTTTTTAAAGGGTCAATATGCGGTTCAAAGAACAACAAATCTGTCACCTTTCCATTGTTTTGGTAAGGAATTGGTTGTGGATTAAAGTAACCACTCAAATTCATCAATAGAGCTATGGATACAACATGACAATTTTAACCATATTCAGAGGCTAAACAGCGTTTGTTTACAATTACATTGTTTACAAAATATTTTTTGAACAACCAGATATTTTGGGTTCTGATGGGGTAGTCATTTGGACTAAGCTCATGAGGCCTTTCTTATGTACGTTATATTTGTGAATAATCAATGGGTTTGTGTTTTTTTTTATCACAGATTGATCCTTTCAATAAAATAAATTATCACGATCTCAAAAGCATAGCACAACGGCCTTACCGTATTAAAACACAAAATATAAGGTTGCATGACTCCATTGTTTAAAACAGGAACATAAACATTGATACTAATGGGAATCAATATTATGACCATACAGATTCCAAGATGACAGACTAATACCATGTATAGCTTCAAGATATGTAATAAGTTTCCCATTTCCCATTAGAGTAGGCCTATGTACAGTTGAAGTCGAAAGTTTACTTACACCTTTGCCAAATACATTTAAACTCAGTTCACAATTCCTGACATTTAATCCTCGTAAAAAATTCCCTGTTTTAGGTCACTTAGGATCACCACTTTATTTTAAGAATAATAGTAGAGAGAAAGATTTATTTAAGATTTTATTTCTTTCATCACATTCCTAGTGGGTCAGAAGTTTACATACACTCAATTCGTATTTGGTAGCATTGCCTTTAAATTGTTTAACTTGGGTCAAATGCTTCGGGTATCCTTCCACAAGTTTCCCACAATAAGTTGGGTGAATTTTGGCCAATTCCTCCTGACAGAGCTGGGGTAAAGGAGTCAGGTTTGTAAGCCTCCTTGCTCGCACACGCTTTTTCAGTTCTGCCCACACATTTTCTATAGGATTGAGGTCAGGGCTTTGTGATAGCCACTCCAATACCTTGACTTTATTGTCCTTAAGCCATTTTGCCACAACTTTGGAAGTATGCTTGGGGTCATTGTACATTTGGAACTCATTTGCAACCAAGCTTTAACTTCATGACTGATGTCTTGAGATGTTGCCATCTATTTTGTGAAGTGCACCAGTCCCTCCTGCAGCAAAGCACCCTCACAGCATGATGCTGCCATCCCTGTGCATCATGGTTGGGATGGTGTTTTTTGGCTTGCAAGCCTCCACCTTTTTCCTCCAAACATAACAATGGTCATTATGGCCAAACAGTTCTATTTATGTTCATCAGACCAGAGGACATATCTCCAAAAAGTACATTCTTTGTCCCCATGTGCAGTTGCAAACCGTAGTCTGGCTTTTTATGGCAGTTTTGGAGAAGTGTTTTCTTCCTTGCTGAGCGGCCTTTCAGGTTATGTCGATATTGGACTCGTTTTACTGTGGATGTAGATACATTTTGTACCTTTCCTCCAGCATCTTCACAAGGTCCTTTGCTGATGTTCTGGGATTAATTCTTCACCATTCGCACCAATGTAAGTTAATCTCTAAGAGACAGGACACGTCTCCTTCCTGAGCGGAATATTGGCTGTGTGGTCCCATGTTGTTTATACTTGCGTACTATTGTTTGTACAGTTGACCGTGGACCGAGGTCTACAATTATTTTCTGAGGTATTGGCTGATTACTTCTGATTTTCCCATTATGTCAAGCAAAGATTCACTGAGTTTGAAGGTAGGCCTTGAAATTCATCCACAGGTACACCTCCAATTGACTCAAATGATGTCAATTAGCCTATCAGAAGCTTCTAAAGCCATGACGTAATTTTCTGGAATTTTCCTAATTGTTTAAAGGCACAGTCAACTTAGTGTATGTAACATCTGACCCACTGGAATTGTGATTGTGAATTATAAGTGAAATAATCTGTCTGTAACAATTGTTTGAAAAATGACTTGTGTCATGCACAAAGTAGATGTCCGAACCAATTTGCCAAAGCTAGAGTTTCCTAGGGCTGAGATCCCGCTAATGGGATCGATATGACAACAGCCAGTGAAAGTGCAGGGCACCAAATTCAAAACATCATAAATCCCATAATTAAAATTCCTCAAACATAGAAGTGTTTCACACCATTTTAAAGATACACTTCTTGTTAATCCTACCACAGTGTCCGATTTCAAATAGGCGAATGCACCACAAACGATTATGTTAGGTCAGAGCCAAGTCACAGAAAAACACAGCCATTTTTTGGTCAGAGCCAAGTCACAGAAAAACACAGCCATTTTTCCAACCAAAGAGAGAAGTCACAGAATTCAGAAATAGCTATTAACTTCTTGTGAATACAACCACGGTGTCAGATTTTTAAAATGCTTTACGGCGAAAGCATACCTTACGATTACTTGAGAACATAGCCCAGCAGACAAATCATTACAAACAGTAACCAGCCAAGTAGAAGGGTTACACAAGTCAGAAATAGAGATAAAATTAATCCCTTACCTTTGTAAGGGAATACCCCCCTGAAATGGACAAAAATGAATGGCAAAACATTGGCATTGGACAAACCATATACACGATGTCCAATACCACCCAATGTGGCGTTGATTCGTGCAAAGTTGATTGCAAATGCCAGTTGTAACACTTCAAAAATCCAACAGGTGGCGAGTGCGCTCCACCGGGGTTTTTCATATTGGAAATACAACCCAAGTCAACATCCAAAAGCAAATTTTGAAAAAAATGATTTTTTTGTCAAAAACTTATCACCCCTTAAAAAAGTGCTTTCTGGGCCGTTTTTCAAAATCCTTTCGATTTTTTTTGTCAATTACACATGTGTAAGAACTGTATGAATATACTTTTGTCCAATTTTATTATCATAATTTTCATTTTTTATAATTACATGTGCATAAGGCAAATGTTTTCTCCATTTGGAATATGATTTCATAGGAAGTCAAGTCACTTTTTGGGGGGCCAAATGCCAAAATTGACTGACCTGATGAACACAGGATGGCCGGGCAGTGATAGTTGTTCCTTTCCATCACTCGTTGTTTTGATTTCATCATGTCCATTTGGTGATGTTTTTTCACTATAGAATCATATTGCAAGTCCACGTGCATTTGCAATATGTTTCAATGGGCATGTACCATCACGAATTTGGCATGGTCAAAAATCCTGCAGAAATGCAAAATTGACTGGCCTGATGAACACAGGATGGCCGGGCAGTGATTCTGGTTCATCTCTATCGCTCGTTAGGGTTGATTTCAGAATGTCCATTTGGTGATGTTTTTTCACTATAGAATCATATTGCAAATGCACTTGCATTGTTGTGCAACTGGTAACCCAAAAATATGGTGATTTCATTATGTCCATTTGTTTATGTTTTCACTTTTGCAAAGTCACTGTGCATTTGCAATATGTTTCAATGGGCAGGTACCATCACGAATTTGTCATGCTATAAAAATCCTGCAGGAATGTGAAATTGACTGGCCCGATGAACTCGGAATGGCTGTGCAGTGATTCTGGTTCATCTCTATCGCTCGTTAGGGTTGATTTCAGAATGTCCCTTTGGTGATGGTACCTCACTGTTTAAACATATTGCAAATGGACAAGAGTCAAGTGGACAAGAGTCCATCAGTCAATTAGATGTCAGTTTGTATCAGTTTGGTGTCAGAATGATACCAAACCCACTTTTTCCAACTCGTTTAGTAGCCAACTATTACATACTTCAGAGCTGGCCCAAAATTCACAACGCCTTCTGTTCAAACCATAAAAAAAACATAAAACACGTAGTTACGTTCTAGCTGTGGGTCCGTTTCTTATGTTATGTGTTGGCCTAGCTGAGGCGACCCCGAATCCCAAGTTGCGGCTCGATAGGTCATTTGGTGTCCGAGCAAAACCCTAATTGGTGCTGAAAATCCACATTTTTCCATGACTTGCTACGGGGTCCTTGAATGAGCTATCGGACAGAAACGTTGGGGTGTGTCTATATGGGCCGAGACGTTCGCAATGCACCTAGTCTTGCGACTCTGGGACATTTCTAAATGACTTCAATTCATTTTTGCATCACAAAAATGACGACATTGCAAATGTAAGAGGCTGTTTCTCGGTCCGAGAACCTTCTAGAGCCACCTAACTCACCACGCACTATCGACCTGAGGTCTAGAACAGGTTTCTAAAGTTTCGGAACTCTAGGTCTGACGGTTCTTTTTAAAGTTCCAACAAGGTTAACTAATGCAGGCAGTGTATGGCTCTACGCCCCCCAATGGGTCCCTCCTTCCAAGCTGTGTGTGTGAGTGATTTAGTTTTCCTTTGAAATTTTATGGGAAAAATGACTGATTTACAGTTCATGGGGGTTGCCTAATCACATATATGAAGTTTGACAGATCTGACTTTTTTAACCCTTCGAAACAGCCCCTGAGACACCAATTATGGCACTTCCAGTTGGCACAGGAAGCTATATGTCAACACACATCCTCATTGGGGTATGCTTTTACAGAATCCTGTGTTTTAAGTCTTTACGTTAAGAACTGATTTACACAGGGTTGAATGCACTATGTCCTTCAAACTGCAGGCAGAGTATGGGTATACACTTTTAGGGTGATTTTAACCACTTCCGGTTAGTCCAGGAAGCTTAGAATCAACACAGGTAGACCTCATAGTTGCCTGATGGACTGATACCGAAGACAGGTTAATACGGCATTCATAACCCATATAGGCTTCAGGTTGAATTTAGGAGTGCAGGCAATGTATTCCTATGGGGAGAGAAGTCAATGCAAACTGTTTGATGTAAACACCTTATTTTAACTATTAAGGGTTAATGCCACACGGTCAAGGTTAGGCTTGCACGGATCGGGAGGACCTTAGGAACATTCCTGTGGTTGAATTGTGCTTCTCACCCTAACGGTTCTCTCACTGTCACCCAAAATCAAATGACGTTGTGGGGCAGGCTTCATTTTGGGCCTACTATTCTAATGGTCGCTGCGCTTAGACCGAGCGAGCTACGGTCAAGCGGGATATCTCGTTGAACTCGGCACGGCCTAGGGATTATGGTAATGCCATTGCCTGCTCTCTGTGTCTTTAAGCACCGCACTTTGTCACTCCATCCTTGCTGTTTGTGTGTGTGTGAGAGCTTTTCTTTGACATCTGTTGGGAGAAATGACTGATTTACAGTTCAGGAGGGTTACCTAGTCACACATATGAAGTTTTGGAGAGATGTGACTTTTTTTTAACCCTTCGAAACAGACAGTGTGACTCAATTAAAGGCACTTCCGGTTGGCACAGGAAGCTATAGGTAAATACATGTCTTGACTGAGGTAGCCTCTTACAGAATCCTGAGTTTTAAGTCTTTAAGTTAAGAATTGACTGATCTACACAGGGTTGAATGCACTATGTCTATCAAACTGCAGGCAGGGTATGGGTATACACTTTTAGGGTGATGCTAACCACTTCCGGTTGCTTCAGGAAGCTTAGAATTGACACAGGTAGACCTCATAGTGGCCTGATGGACTGTTATCAAAGACAGGTTCATAAGGCATTCATAAGGCATTCATAACCCATAAGCCTGAGGTTGAAATTAGGGGTGCAGGCAATGTATTCCTATGGGGAGAGAAGTCATTGTAATCTGTGAGATCAAAAAACCCTGTTTTACTGTTAAGGGTTAATGCCACACGGTCAAGGTTAGGCTTGCAAAGATCGGGAGGACCTTAGGAACATTCCTGTGGTTGAATTGTCCTTCTAAACCTAACGGTTCCGCCGCTGTCACCCAAAATCAAATGACGTTGTGGTGCAGGCTTCATTTTGGGCCTACTTTTCTAATGGTCGCTGCGCCTAGACCGAGCGAGCTACGGTCAAGCGGGATATCTCGTTGAACTCGGCACGGCCTAGGGATTATGGTAATGCCATTGCCTGCTCTCTGTGTCTTTAAGCACCGCACTTTGTCACTCCATCCTTGCTGTTTGTGTGTGTGTGAGAGCTTTTCTTTGACATCTGTTGGGAGAAATGACTGACTTACAGTTCATGGGGGTTGCCTAATCACACATATGAAGTTTTGAAAATATCTGACCTTTTTAACCCTTGGGAACTGCCACTATAACACCATTTAAGGAACTTCCGGTAGGCACAGGAAGCTATAAATAAGCTCATATCCTGATTGGGGTATGCCCTTACAGAATCCTGAGTTTTAAGTCTTTACGTTAAGAACTGAGTTATTTACGGTGTGTTATTTCAGAAAATCACAGAAATCTCGCAGAGCTCCGCAGCACACTTTAAAAAGATTCGTATGAACAACCTGCAACTGGATCTGTAACTATTGAAAAAAAAACGCCTATTTGTGAACATCACCAATTTGTCATTGTACGATTTCTCTTAAATGACTATAGATAAATGGCTGGTTCTTATTTTATTGACACCGGAGGCTCCTTGTCTTTGACGTGAAGTGGAAAAATAATTTCTCCATTTTCATTTTGGACCTTTAATCCCAGAGAAATGGCCATAACTCAAAAACCGTTGAGGCCTAGACGCCATCTTGTTCGGGGCCAACTGCCCATTATGCCAAACCTACGCTCACCAAGTTTCAGCTTCGAAATATTTTCCGTTTTCGAGATAAGGCCCCGTCGTGATTCGTGATTTTTGTACAATTGCCGTATGATTCCTTATGCCCTTGTGGGAAATTCCGGGACAGAGGAAAAATGGACCAAAATTTGATTATTTTATAAAACGGAAACCGAATGTCCGACAAAGTTCATTTGATGACTTCCCGGTAGGTCCGGCCCTACCGCACGGCCCGACGCCGACCGCAAATTTTACAAACGTTTTCGGACGTCTAGTAAGGGACCGTACATTTGCAATATGGACTTTCTCACTAACTATACACGAAATGTCAAAATGTTCCCTTAAGGTATGATTAATCCCTTACCTTCGATAATCTTCATGTGGGTGCACTCAGAAGATTAATTAACTCAATAAATGTTCCCTTTGTTCGATAAAGTCTCATTATATCCAAAAACCTCAGTTTTGTTCGCGCATTTGTATCCTTAAAGTTCATAGAAACATTTCAAACGATGTTTATATTCAATCCTCAGGTTGTTTTTAGCCTAAATGATCTATAATATTTCAACCGGACAATAACGTTAGGTAAACAAGAAAGGCACTCTCTCGGGATTGCGCATGAAAAAGCTCTGTGACACGTCAGGGTCCACTCATTCAGACTGGTCTTACTCCCTCATTAATCAGAATACAAGCCTAAAACCATTTCTAAAGACTGTTGACATCTAGTGGAAGGCATAGAAACTTGATTTGAGTCCTTAATCAATGGATACTTTAATGGCATTGAATAGAAAACTACAAAACCAAAAAACAAACTACCTCCGGAATGGAGTTCTCTCAGGTTTTCGCCTCTGTTATACTCACAGACACTATTTTAACAGTTTTGGAAAGTGTTTTCTATCCAAATCTACCAGTTATATGCATATCATATCTTCTGGGCCCGAGTAGCAGGCCGTTTTATTTGGGCATACTTTTGATTCAAAATTCCGAATGCTGCCCCCTACCCTAGAGAAGTTAATGCAACCGCTGTGTCAGATTTCAAAAAAGCTTTACGGAAAAAGCAAATCATGCAATAATCTGAGTACAGTGCTCGGAGACCAAACAACCCCAAAAGATATCCGCCATATTGTGCAGTCAACAGAAGTCAGAAATAACATTATAAATATTCACTTACCTTTGCTGATCTTCATTAGAATGCACTCCCAGGAATCCCAATTCCACAATAAATGTTTGTTTTGTTCAATAATGTCCATAATTTATGTCCAAATAGCTACTTTTGTTAGCGCGTTTTGTAAACAAATCTAAACTTACGAAGCGCAGACGAAATGTCAAATAGTTCCGCTATAGTCTGTAGAAACATGTCAAACAATGTATAGAATCAATCTTTAGGATGTTAACATAAATCTTCAATAATGTTCCAACCGGAGAATTCCTTTGTCTGTAGAAAAGCAATGGAACGCGAGCTACCTCTCACGTGAACGAGCGTCACGAGTTTGTGGCACTCTGCCAGACCACTGACTCAAAGAGCCCTTATGAGCCCCTCCTGTACAGTTGAAGCCTCAAACAAGTTTCTAAAGACTGTTGACATCTAGTGGAAGCCTTAGGAAGTGCAACATGACCAATATCCCACTGTATCTTCAATAGGGAATGAGTTGAAAAACGACCAACCTCAGATTTCCCACTTCCTGGTTGGATTTTTTTCTCAGGTTTTTACTTGCCATATGAGTTCTGTTATACTCACAGACATGATCTAAACAGTTTTAGAAACTTGAGTGTTTTCTATCCAAATATGCTAATAATATGCATATATTAGCAAATGGGACTGAGTGGCAGGCAGTTAACTCTGGGCACCTTATTCATCCAAGCTACTCAATACTGCCCCCAGCCATAAGAAGATTTAACAAGAAATTTGTGGAGTGATTAAAACTTGTTTTTCAACGACTCCAACCTAAGTGTATGTAAACTTCCGACTTCAACTGTATTAGGCTAGGTCACATGTAGGAAATCATTTTTGCTGTAGAGTCTCCATTTTAGTCCCGGATTAGGCTTAATCTTTTTCCGGGAAAGCTTCCCCATAATTTTTAAATTACTGGAATATGGGATGATGTTTTATATGAAAAAAAATGCTTACATTACCAAGTACATTCATGGAGCAAACCTAGTCTAAGAGTCTGTATTATGATGTTTGAGGGAAGTTTTCAATCCTAATCAACCCATCCAATATGAGTACATCTGTGGTTGAAGTTCAGTAGATCAATAAAGCTACAGTACTCTAGCAGGTGTCTAGCTGTGTATGATGAAATGCCTTGTTTGTGCACAGGTCAAATATGATGTATAATTTATTGTCTTTTTAGCTTCACACAAAAAGGCAATATTTTGTTAAACATAGTTTTTGTATTAATTAAATATTAAAATTTAACTTGTGTCAGGAGTTCTCTTCTTCTTTAAAAGCAATTTGCATTGAGAGTAAATCAATTTGAATGTGAATCAAGACCTAATTAAAATATGCAGCATTCACTACCTATCTATTAACCCTATCAGCTGTTTTGTTAACTTCCTATTTGATTGCAATATAAAATATAATTTGTGTGTGAAAGAGGAGCATTCTTTTTATTTTATTTAGATTAAATGCAATTAGTAAATCGATTATCACACATCCAAACTTGATGGAGGTGAAAACTAGATTATTCGATTGCTAATGGGGTAGTTTTGAAGACGGGCACAATTATGCTTCCATTGATCGTATACTCTGATAATTGAACCTAGGGGTTAAAAGAAAGAAAATCAATTTGTAATCAGCGATTGTTATATCCTCAGAGTCCATGTTAGGGTAGCATTTTTCAGGCCTCTTTCATTGGGTCTCAAAGTTAGTTTGGCGTTGCGTGGGGTTAAGTGGTATATTGTAGTGAACCTAAAATGTTTTGAGTTTGTCACTTATAAGTCTTCCCTAAGCCGTTTGAGAGAGAATAGTCTGAATCATAATATTTGGTCGCCTTAATCTTTGCCTGACTTTTTACAATACACTATAGACAAGCCAGCCCCCTCTCTCTACCTCTCTCCCCTAAGCCCCCCAAGTGCTATACCCTAATGATATTATGCCTCTTCATTCTTTCTTTTTATTTATTCAAATCAGAGTCATTGTGTGATTAAGTGCATTCCGCTCCCATCTTCCCCTTGCTGCTTGTCATATTGTAATGACGGGCCAATCATGCCCATTTACAGTCAAAGCCACAGTTTATTCCTCTACTAAAATATCCCCTCGTATTATTATTAATATAATTAAAAAGACACTGAAAGGATGGCCTCTAATTAGTGCTTTATGATCAAACACAATGACTTCATTTTGGATCTGCAGCTTGATTAAAGAGGTTATCAAGTTTCAATGGTTCCGTTTCACATAGGGATAATTTCCCCAATCGGAGAGAAGAGGAGATAGCGGAGTTTGATGAATTGATTAATAATCAATGTTCCCCATCTGTCTCTCTCTCTCTCTATGTATATATGTTTTTTGGTTCCACTGAGGTGCGACTGTTGAACTAAGCTCATGAGATATTTCTAAGTTATATTCTTCAAGAATATATGGGCACATATCATTTATTTTCAAGTACAAAATGGATGTAGCAAATGCAGCTTGCCCCTTTAACAAATGGGTTGAGGAAGGAGAGAAGGGAGAAGGGGATAAAGAATAGAGTCAGCTAGGTGGTGACCCCTGCGAATCCCCTCAAGAGTAATCCATTGGATGACATTGTATGAGGAAATACTAATGGCACGCTAAGGTCAGAAAAGACCTCAGTGTGAACCCAGCTTCTCCCCCAGTTCCACATGATTATTTCTCACCTTGTTAGCCCGAACAAATAGTCAAGGGTCTCTTAGCAAGGCCTGCACTCACTAGAATCAATGCTGATTCTAGCAAGTTGGTCCAAAAGGAACTGGAGCGTGGCAACCACCAACCAAAGAGAGACAGCCAGGGCATAAGAGAGAGAAAAACAGGGGTTTTCAGAGTTAGCACTTTCTCTTTCTCCGTGATAGCCCAATCGAGGGTTGTGAAATAATTGGCCCGAGTTGGGTAGTGGATATCCGTGGTGTGTAGTGATGGATAATACCGAATCAGGCACTATATGGGTAGACTTGCCTTGTTAAATCATTCACACTGGTATGCTGTATGTGTTAGCATGTGAATGCCTATCCACACCAATAGCTAAATAACTATAATAGGGCTTTGATTTAGGCGGCGTGTACTGTATATAATAAGAGAGAGAGTCCAAGGAGTTTAAAAGTTCAATAGACACCAGCAATTTCTTTGTTTAACTGCGCTCGCTCTGTACTCTGGATTGTGATACTACGACCAGTGGAGTGGAGAAGTCAATTAAAAACAGAACGCCATTTTTAATGACACTGTCCAGCAGACTGTAAAAATCTCTCAATGTGGTAATGGAGAAAATACACACACACACACACACACACACACACACACAGATGCTATCTCCATTGCTATAACCAGGTACACAGCCATTCTCTAAGACAAAAACACACACACTTTAGTTTTGAAGTAGCAAATTGTATGTGGCATTGACACACACAGACCTCACTGAGTGTGGAGAGATTGAAGAGACGTATCATCAGATGAACACTGAGCCTGTCAACTTTCCCACCGCCAACAGATGGCTCTTAATGCTATACCAATGCTCGCCAAAGGAGTAGGAAGTCAGTGTGTGCGTGAGTGATAATGTGTAGATATGGAAGACACACCATAGGGATAGGATATTAGCAGATTAAGGAGGCACGATATACTTTAAATTTGTGAACACACTCGACTCAGCTCAGCTGAGATTGAAAACAATGAGGATTTCAGATGCTCGCTAAATCTGGAGCTATAGCATCAGAAAAATCATTGGATGGGAGGTGTTTCATTCTTAAGTTACTGGCTAACACCGTTGTAATGTCTTTTGAAGGGGTGTGCCAGCGGTCATAAAGCATATAGGGGCGGTAAGCGGGGCGCTATCTCCACAGACGCACATCTGAAGCCCCTATAAATCTGATAGGGTTTACAGCCCCTGTCTCAGCATGACCTCTTCCCTCCTTTACTCCATCCCTGCTCCCTCCACCTCCATCCCTCCCACCTCCGCCATGATTAGAGAGGTAGCCCACACAAGTCTACCACTCTAATCATCGCATGCTATCACGCACCTAACCTTTCGGTCTCTTTCATCCTTTACTTCCCTCTGTTTACTATCTCCTCTCTCAATTTCTTTCTCTCCTAATTGACAGGAGTCAGGAACAGTGGCATTTAAGCAGTGCTTTGGTGCATGTACTCTCATCATTTGAAAATTAAGGGGGTTTATTGAGAAGAGCAGGAGACGGGGGGTGTTGGTGGGGTGATTGACTAATGATAATTATAATAAGTGATTTGAGCCCACTCGTGGTACTGCTAGAGGTTTGTCACGTTGTGACCCCGCTTAGTTGCTCAATTATGATATACTGCTTAGCATGCATTCTCATATGGGCTTTAACTAGAGTCAATTGACGCAACCGTGCGTCACACGTTGATGTCATTTTGAATATTGAATAGCTCCCCATGTGTTTATGCTAGAGATACCGTTGGCTGCAGCTCAATCCCCCCTTTCTGCCTATTCCATAAAATGGGGCTTATGAAATCTTCTGTGAAACCTAAACCGTGTGAGCTACAAACTAATATGTCACCAATATTGACTCTACCCCTTCTACAGGCTTTATGACAAGCTTTATGAATGTCTGAACTTTAGGTTGTGGATGTCCTCATTTCGCAGAGTTCTTCTCACAAAACTGACTGTCCAGGCCAAACCGTTGGAGATGCAAACGAATATGTCAACAAAATGTAACTGCTGTACAGCTTTATTATGCACAAACGGTTCAGGGGAGTTGTCTGAATGTACCCCAGTACTGGGCTGTAAAAATTGCAAAAAGTGCATAGGGGGTCAAATGTGCCAAAAAAAAAAAAAACATTGGTCAACATTTTCTACATCTACTAATTTTTCCAACAATTGTTTACAGACAGATTATTTCACTTATAATTCACTGTATTACAAATCCAGTGGGTCAGAAGTTTACATACACCAAGTTAACTGTGCCTTTAAACAGCTTGAAAAATTCCAGAAAAGTATGTCTTAAAAAGCTTCTGATGGCTAATTGAAGTCAATTGAAGCTTATACCTGTGGATGTATTTCAAGGCCTACCTTCAACCTCAGTGTCTCCTTGCTTGACATCATGGGAAAATCAAAAGAAATCAGCCAAGACCTCAGAAAAAAAAAATTGTAAACCTCCACATTTCTGGTTCATCCTTGGGAGCAATTTCAAAATGCCTGAACGTACCACGTTCATCTGTACAAACAATAGTATGCAAGTATAAATACCATGGGACCACGCAGTCATCATACCGCTCAGGAAGGAGACACGTTCTGTCTCCTTGAGATGAACGTACTTTCGTGTGAAAAGTGCAAATCATTCCCAGAACAACAGCAAAGGACCTTGTGAAGATGCTGGAGGAAACAGGTACAAATGTATCTACATCCACATAACCTGAAATGCCACTCATGAAGGAAGAAGACACTGCTCTTGAACCACCACAAAAAAGCCAAACTGCACATGGGGACAAAGATCTTAATTTTTGGAGAAATATCCTCTGGTCTGATAAAACAACATTGAAATAATTGGCCATAATGACCATCGTTAGGGGGAGGCTTGCAAGTCGAAGAACACCATCCCAACTGTGAAGCACGGGGAAGGCAGCATCATGTTGTGGGGGTACTTTGCTGCAGGAGGGACTGACGCACTTCACAAAATAGATGGCACCATGAGAAAGGAAAATTATGTGGATATATTGAAGCAACATCTTAAGACATCAGTCAGGAAGTTAAGTTTTTTGCAAATGGGTCTTCCAAATGGACAATGCATACTTCCAAGGTTAAGGACAATTGGAGTGGCCATCACAAAGCCCTGATCTCAATCCTATAGAACATTTGTGGGCAGAGAGGGTTTTGACTCAGTTACACCAGCTCTGTCTTGAGGAATGTTACCCGAAACATTTGACACAAGTTAGACAATTTAAAGGCAATGCTTCCAAATACTAATTGAGTGTATGTAAACTTCTGACCCACTGGGAAGTGTTGAAAGACATAAAAGTTAATATGTAATTCTCTCTACTACTATTCTGACATTTCACATTCTTAAAATAAAGTGGTGATCCTAACTGACCTAAGACAAGGAATTTTTATTTGGATTAAATGTCAGAAATTGTGAAAAACTGAGTTCAAATGTATTTGGCTAAGGTGTATGTAAACTTCCGACTTCACTTGTATATCTACAGGGGTCCAACAATTAATATTGCTAAATTATACATTTTATGACCATCTTAACAGTTTCATATGTTAGTTTATTAGATATTGCAATTATAAGGCGTTGACATTAATGCAACCTCTACTCAATTCACCGTTGCTTGTTACAGATAGTGTATTGGTGGTGGGAAACAGAAGCAACCCCCTGGATTGACTCAAGGGCCGCGTTCCAGACTGAAAACATTGCAGAAGCATGCCAGATCTCACAATATATAAATAGGTGTTTAAAACCACATCATAGGATACAGCAATATGATGCCCGGTGGCGCATTTGATGACGTGGCATGCAACTATTGATTGAAGCATTGCAGCGTCTGTAATGTAGTTGGCCTGGGACGCGACGATCGAGTGTAAGAAATCCCAGGCCATTGTTTGGTCATTTCAGGGGACTATGGTTATTATAGTTTTTGTATAGATTTGAGCTACAGTATATGACTATGCTTTTTATCCCATGTGAATCTACAAATATCTCACTGCTGGATTGATATTACAGTTGTATTGCTTGAGGAATACCTTTGCTATTAATGAACTCAACACACAGCATATTCAGACACTCAAGCAACATAAAATCTTCATCCCAAAGCAGAGACCACTGTAACCGCTTTCACCGGAAGAAGAGGAATCGTCAGACCAAAATGCAGCGGGATAAGTGTTCATCTTTATTATAAAGGAACTGAACACTGAATACAAAAATAACAAAAGGAAAACCCAGAACAGTCCTACAAGGTGAAACAAACACTAAACAAAAATACAACTACCCACAACCAAAAGTGGAAAAACAGGCTACTTAAGTATGATTCCCAATCAGAGACAACGATAGACAGCTGTCCCTGATTGAGAACCATACCCGGCCAAAACATAGAAATGCAAAAACGTAGACATACAAACATAGAACCCAAATCACACCCGGACCAAACAAAAATAGAAACATACAAAGCAATCTACGGTCAGGGCGTGACAACCACCAACTCACCCTTAAGGACTGAGAAAGACAGCATTATAGCTACCAGTTCTCCTGCCACCTACTTTTCTCCACATTTTGACATTGTTTTCTCTGGCTTGAAAGGGGCCAGTGTACAAGTGTTTTATGACTTGTAAAAAGGTAGTCAGAAGAGTGCTGACTTTGCATGGTGCTCCAAACATAGGGGGAGACAAAGTGGTGGGAGGTAGTCAGGCAGGGAAGGGAGAGAGGCAGACAGGCAGAGAAGGGAGACAGGAGTGCTGGGTATTGTTGAGAAGAGAACAGTTGTGAACTTCTCATCTGGAAGACTATTTGGAAATGGGCCAGAGAAGGGCCTTCAACTAGGTGTTAATGATGTGTCAAGTGCCCAACTTTAAAGGCTACCTGCAGTAAATATCTCTCCCCATTTAACAGTCAAAGGAAGGAAGGAAAGGCCCGTTCGAAATGTGAAATGGGCACTGACAGCTGCCATGTGTGGCTTCGTCTGTACTCATTTGGCTCAAATAGGCACTCTATGCTGAGTTAAGAATTCAAATATTATGGGTTGGTATCTCTCAAAACGGAGACGCACTCTTAACACTGTGCTGTGTTTGTATTGTAGGGTTGGTCTTTAGACACAAAGGCAAACATTGTTTCTCTCTCTAGGGGCATTCATTTGTTTACTGAGTATAATCGTCACATCCGTGGTCCCAGAAGAGAGAGTGTGTGTGTGTGTGTGTGCGTGCGCCCGCATTCACGTGTGCACCTGTATGCATGAGACATCATTTTTACATTTATTCAATATGTTTTGCATGTAGTTTCCAAAATGTCTGCAAATATGTCTGTATACTCTGCATCTCTGCTGTGTGATGGGGTGGGCTCATGACAGCTCTGGATGGCTTCTTCTCTGCAATCTCAAAGTAAAGCAGTGAAAAGCCCTTAGCTCTTTTATGTGCAGATTTTTACGTGGATTTTCACAATGTCATGTGTGCTTAATCAGCTTACAATATTCAAAAATGTTTTTCCCTAAATGGATACTGAACATCACTGAGCATCCAATCCAATATATGTTGCCTTTGTCTCAGTTCGTGTTTGTGCGTGAGATCACATGCATGTGTGTGTTGATGCATGTGCTCTTGTGTTGCGTAGTTGGTCAGGTGGGTGTGATTAACCATTGTGTCTCCATATCTCTGTAGTCAGCTTGACTGTCCCTTGTGCTGTGATTTTTGTTTTATGTAGAATTGCTCCCAGAGTGCTTCTGCAATCTATAATTCTTCCCTTTACAGGGGACTGTATCCCATGGACAAAATATCTCTCAACTCAATTTAATTTATGGAGTAAGTAAATATTTTTTTTTAAACATAGTTTAATAATAATAATAATACATGTGAAAACGCTGAGCCAGAGAGTATATGATGCCAGATAATAAAAAGAGATGTCGGATGCTTTTTGTAAAATCTCCATTAGTTCTGAGATTACTGACATCCTGCATACATGTATTTAAACAAATCTAGTCCATATCTGAGGCAGATTTCAGTGGCATGTTGTAGCTCAGAGCAGTGTCTTTAAAAAGAAAGATAAACTTTACAAAAATCCCTGTCATTTGCTTACAACATACTGTGGGGGTTTGGTAAAGACACACTTAACATCTCGTGAAACACCAACAAACAAAAAAATGGTTTTACTCTCCCTCCGCCATGGGGGATGTGGGAGTCTCATAAAAAATGCATTTGAAGAGGGACAGTCTGCTGGTTATAAGTGCCTCTCAAAAGTGGCGCCCAATTAGCGTTGAGAAAGAGCTCCCCATCGTTGCCATTTACCCACACCACCAACAGCGGGTTGGAGACACCGGGACATGACATAATGAACCCAATCAACAATAATTAGTAGGGGGAACGAGTAGCCCTCACTTTGAGCTGTCATAAAGATGGGCAAAGGCTGCCGGTTACATTTTGAGTGACCTCTCCTTCTTGCCTACCAGGAGTTTAAAATGTATACCCCTAAGAGATTTGTACAGTCTTCATTTCAGTTAATTCATCCAGTTTACAGAGTGCATATGGTGAGCTGACTAAGATACACAAAGAATACTCTATTACCTGCTGCAAAGTTTGAGACAGAGCATTTGTGTCTCTTCAAACTAAAAACCAACATGGCTGATTTGGGCGGCTGTATTTATTTTATCAGTCTTTAAACTGGACCCAGATTCATTTTATCCAGTGTTTCGTACTGACATTGATTCCATCCATCAAACTCTGTGAAGACACAGAGCCCTACCCAGAATCCCCAGGGGATTTGAGTGAGCGAACTGAACAGCGGGGTGGAGCGGGAGGCCGTGGGGCTGGGCCGTGTGCCTCGATCAGCTCTAATGGACATGGGTACTGTGGGAGTAGAAAAGGAAGGTAGCCAGGCAGACAAGCTAGGCCAGAGCAATTGTTTAAGAGGGCCTGGAAACCCTCCAGAATACCAAGCAATGAATCTAGGATCTAGCTAGCTCCAGTGGAAAGAGTGAGGAGAGATGATGCCAGGAGCTGAAGTACTACTGGATAGATGCTATGATGGGTGGTTGGCTGGTGTTGACAAAGATCAATAGATGAAGAGTTTGAAGACGCACATGTTGGTGTATCCGGTGATGTGTCTGTACGCTCTGTGCCATTCACCATGGTTTACTGATGGTTACCAGCTTCAACCAAATAAGATATATTAGGTTTTGTCCAGACTTCAACTCTTTATTCTCTCTTTACCCTCTGTGAAAAACAAAACCCTGACACCAGAGGACATTAAGTTATTCTCTACTTTGGCAACAAATTAGGACTGTTTAGAAGTCAGAGGAAGTATTTTCTGAACAGTGGAACTAACAGATAAGTGAGACTCCTACTTTTGTGTGAGAGGAAATGTTATTATTCACTGTCGTATGCAATTTGTATTGGTGGGAGAGAGAAGGGGGACAATATCTGGAGAAATGTGAAATAATTTATGATAATGCTAGAATTCACGGCCAGGATTTTCACTTTCTAATCAACAAGTTATGCCGCAGAAGACTTAAACCTGCAAAACCTAATGCAATTACAGAAGGCAAATGAACTGTCCTTATAGGCAGGCTTCCCAAGCTTAGATTAAAACATTATTGCAAGGATAATTGCAAACCTATTCTTATTATTTCAACCATTTACAATGCAATTTGATTTTCAACTTTGTTTAATATTTACATTTAAAAAAAGATTCTGAAGAAAATAAGTAAAGGATGGTGAAAAGTTATAATATTTTAGTAACCTTTTCTATCACCTGTGGTTTAATTCTGGGGAATATAAGCAAGGAATAAGTATTAGACAGAACCTGTAACGGCTGTCTTCCTCCGATGAGGAGGAGTAGTAAGGATCGGAGGACCAATGCGCAGCGTGGTACGTGTTCATGCTCTTTATTACAACAAGCGAACACTGAAACAGTTCAGTGTGGAACACACAGAAAATAAACACCCACGAAACACAAGTGGGAAAAGGCTACCTAAGTATGATTCTCAATCAGAGACAACTAACGACACCTGCCTCTGATTGAGAACCATACCAGGCCAAACGCAAAACACAACATAGGAAATGGAACATAGACAAACCCACCCAACCTGCCATGACCATGCTAAAACAAAGACATAACAAAGGAACTAAGGTCAGAACGTGACAGAACCCAACACACGCAGACAGTAGAGCGTTTTGCAAAAGTATTCATCCCCCTTGGTGTTTTTCCTATTTTGTTGTATTACAACCTGTAATTTAAATTGATTTTTATTTGGATTTCATGTGACAGACATACACAAAATAGTTCAAATTGGTGACGCGAAATGAAAAAAATAACTTGTTTCAAATAATTCTATACAATAAAAAATTGAAAAGTAGTGTGTGCTTGTGTATTCACCCCTTTGCTATGGAGCCGCTAAATAAGATCTGGTGCAACCAATTACGTTCAGAAATCACATAATTAGTTAGATTGCACACAGATGGATTTTTATTTAAGTGCCACATGATCTGTCACATGATCTCAGTATCTATACACTTGTTCTGAAAGGCCAAAGGGTCTGCAACACCACTAAGCAAGGAGCAGCACCATGAAGACCAATGAGCTCTCCAAACAGGCCAGGGACTGTGGAGAGGTACAGATCAGGGTTGGGTTACAAAAAAATTTCAAACTTTGAACATCCCACGGAGCACCATTAAATCCATTATTAAAACATTGCACCACAACAAAATATGTTGCATGTTGTGTAAATCAAATAATGCAAACCCCCCCCCACCCCCCCAAAAAAATCAATTTTAATTCCAGATTGTAAGGCAACAAAATAGGAAAAATGCTAAGAGGGTGTATACTTTCGAAAGCCACTGTATTAATGTATATCACCGCAGTCAATGGATAGCTGTATTGTACCTTACACGTCTGCTTTCCCACTTAGCCCTAGACTAAAGAGCATGCAGGACCTAATTTGTGTATAGTATGTGTAACCAAATCATGAAATTATCCATCAATCATTTAATTTTCACATGTTAGCAATGTTTCCCACATCATTGACCAAACCAAGTTGTTTGACTGTCATGTACCCTTCATGGGTCACTCTGACAATCTTTTATTATATAGTTGAAGGCCATTGGAGGCAGTAGAGACAACTATAGCACATCAATGCTCACATTGTGAGGGTGTCAAGTGACAACC
This sequence comes from Oncorhynchus mykiss, assembly GCF_057628025.1. Lineage (NCBI taxonomy): Eukaryota > Metazoa > Chordata > Actinopteri > Salmoniformes > Salmonidae > Oncorhynchus > Oncorhynchus mykiss. Next base: position 33,072,106 of record NC_143030.1, on the reverse strand, counting down.
AGGCCTTTAGCAGATAAGGGGTTTCTTCCCTTCTACCCTTCCTCCTTTTGCACAGAAATCAATTCAAGCTGCCCATTCCCATTGACTTGACAAGCCTGTGATCGACACTATTACAGCAGGATTGCTGTTCTACTGTTTGTCTCAGAGAAACCTCGACAGAACCTGCGATCATTTCTCTCAGCTTCCACGGAATCTTGGCTGTGAAACATGTAGTCTCCTGGAAGCTCTGTGTTGTGAATTGACTCAATCTATTTTGGCGCAGTCATGGAGAGTGTATATTTACTGTAGAGGTGTGTTGCTCAAACAAGTCTATGCACTTATGTTGATACATACAGTGCATTTTACTGAGGGGTTTGAGGCAGAGGGGCTTGTCAGTAGGGCCTAATAGAACATGACACGTCTTTATACAAATGATTAGGTTGTAATATTGGAGCTTGATACAGTCAGAGCAATGCCTGGCGACGGGAATGTTTACACTTCAGTGCTGTCTATGTAAGCAGAAAACATTGACCAAGCAATGTGTCAACGTTTAATATCAACTTCCAAAGTCAAATGAAACTGAACCAACTCATATGGAACGGATTCCCCAGAGCATCAGGTCTAATGGCATTATTGCCAAGCTGCTTCATATGCCCAGAAGTCATAATATTACTTATATTCTTTAAAAACCAATCATAAAGGTTGAATGGGAGTTTGAATTCAGCTAAAAAAAACTGCATAAATGTACTGAATTTCACATTAAGCCCCTAATTATTAGCGGCTAGTTAGTGCTTAGAAGAAGGTATCACAATTAATGGATTAATGACAGTGCAGCCGCGCATGTAGAAGTATAATGCTTTAAGTTCACTGACTGACGAGATCCGTTACTCTTAAAATTAAGTGTAATGTTCTTTTGAGCAGGGGATATTTCAGCCTGATGTGTGTGTGTGTGTGTGTCTGCATGATTGTAAGAGTGTCTGTGCAGGGCCATGCACAGACCTTTCAGAGGGCAGGTCCTAGAAATAAGCTATTAACAGTGCCTCCTAAACACATGACTGACATAGTAAAGGAGGGTGGGCTATCAGCTGATCATTGATGTTGAATGATGTAATTCTGCTAGTTATCTAGCTTGCTTCATTTTACTGATTGTGATTTACCATATTCATAATCTTGTAAGGGATCAAAATGTACAAGGTGTTATATTTCTAAGATAGCTGCTGGGAAGGTGTAAATAAAACGAGTCTGTATTACACACCACAATGGATATTCCAACCCTGAGCCCCGGCCTGCTCTTGCTGATGAAACCCTTTTTTGTGTGCTGCCTAACCAATGCTGTGCTGTGTAGCCCTAAAGTGGTAGTTCAGGAGGAGAGTCAAATGAGGGCTTTGGCGTTGGAGCCTATTTCTTCCTATTTAAGAAATAAGAGGTAGGCCTACCTGTTTGACAGATAAAATTAGGCAATCGGCTGCTATATCCATAGATTTGTCAGCCAATTCCTCCACCCACCATGCACTCTTTAAATAGCCTATCTCTGTGTCAGTGGAGGGCTGTTAAGTTAGAACCAATGCTCTAATTGAGGGGTATGAGAGGGTATGCCATAGGCCTACTGTGGCAAACCTCTTCAAGGTTAGGAGCGTTTGTCACAAATTAAGTGGTAAACTGTCACCAAATCACCCAAGAATGTGAGTTATTTCGAACAGGACAGTACCTGTGTGTTTGTTTCTCCGTCCTGGTCCACCCAGGCCGTAGGCGAGATCAAGGATAGCAGAGTTCGGTACACAAATCAGGTTCTCGGTAGGTCCAGGTCCAAAACAATCCAGCTCATACACGGTAAATCCAGCCAATCTCTATTGTCTCTTTCTCTATTGTTCATAGATCCTTCCAGCACTCTCTCTCCCTCTTCCTGGTTTTTCTTGACCCTTTATCTTTGGGTCGGCTCCACCTTCTGAGGGTTCCCCTTGCTTCTGGGACTTGTAGTTTTGGCGGTCAGCCATTTTGTGATCTGTAGTTCTGACAGGGGTGGTCATTTTAGTGATCGGGCAGAGCCCGTTTATTAGTTCTGCTCTCACATATCTGCCATTTATCACTCGACCCCCTTCTTTGCCTCACATATCTGCCATTTATCACTCGACCCCCTTCTTTGCCACACATCTCTCCCCCTAGATCCGACCCCCTAGGTCAGGCTACCGCAGCAAAATATGCGTGCATGCGGGATAACCCGTCCACATTTCCCATTTCCTTCCTTGCTCTGTGTTTCAAGTCAAAATGAAACGGTTGGAGACTCAAAAACCACCGCATCACCCGAGCGTTCTTCTCTTTAGCCCTATGCATCCAGGTGAGTGGGGCATGGTCACTGATGAGGGTGAAGTGGCGCCCCAGCAGGTAGTATTTCAGGCTTTCTAGAGCCCACTTTACTGCCAGCGCCTCTTTCTTAACGACTGAGTAGTTGGTTTCCCGTGGTTCCAGCTTCCTGCTTAAAAACAGGATGGGGTGTTCCACCCCTTCTACCTCTTGGGATAGCACTGCTCCCAAGCCGACCTCTGAAGCATCCGTCTGAACCACAAACTCTCTCTCAAAGTCAGGTACCACCAGCACTGGATTACAGCAGAGAGCCTCCTGTAATGTCCTAAATGCTTTGGTGGCCCTTTCATCACATTTGACCATGTTTGGCCCTCTGGCTCTAGTCATGTCGGTAAGTGGGGCGGCCACTGTGGCATAACTTGGGATGAACTTCCGGTAGTAACCGGTCAGCCCTAGGAAGGCTCGAACCTGCTTCTTATTTACTGGTTTCGGCCATTCTCTAATTGCCTTCACCTTCTTACGTTGGGGTTTGACTAACCCTCTTCCCACAGTGTACCCCAGATGCTCTGTTTCCTCTAACCCCACGTTATGTGGGGTTAGAGGAAACAGAGTATCTGGGGTACACTGTGGGAAGAGGGTTAATCAAACCTGTCAGGGTTTGCCGTGAGCCCTGCCTTTCTAAGGGCGTCTAACACTGCCTGTACCCGGGGTAAGTGGGATTCCCAATCCGGGATGTAGATCCCCACGTCATCTAAATAAGCTGCGGTGTATGCTTTGTGCGGTTTTAGGACTTTGTCCATGAGCCGTTGAAAGGTGGCTGGGGCCCCGTGTAAGCCGAATGGCATGACGGTGTATTGAAACAAACCGTCAGGTGTCTCTTTCTCTATTGTTCATAGATCCTTCCAGCACTCTCTCTCCCTCTTCCTGGTTTTTCTTGACCCTTTATCTGTGGGTCGGCTCCACCTTCTGAGGGTTCCCCTTGCTTCTGGGACTTGTAGTTTTGGCGGTCGGCCATTTTGTGATCTTTAGTTCTGACAGGGGTGGCCATTAGTGATCAGGCAGAGCCCGTTTATTAGTTCTGCTCTAACATATCTACCATTTATCACTCGACCCCCTTCTTTGCCACACTACCTTTTTATGAAAGAAAATGACAAAAAGCACATGCCTACCCCTTGTTAGCGTAAGATTTTGAAGAAAATTTATTTGGACATTAACAGCACTTTGATTTGCGATGCTTTTTGCTAGAAACAAGCTGTAAAATACCTAGGACATTTGATATCATGGTTTCGTTTTATGGACATTCAGAGGTTGAGCTACAACCTTTAATAGCCTTCTATAGCCATGGATATATATTTTTTTACTTTGCTTGAGAAGTAATTTAAATATGTCACTATCAATTGATTAAGCTATTCACTTTCAGTACAATAGAATATGTTTAAACCCAGTGTCACGACTTCCACAGAAGTCAGTTCCTCTCCTTGTTCAGATGGCGTTCGGTGGTCGGCATCACCGGTCTTCTAGCCATCGTCGTTCCACTTTTTGTTTTCCTACACACCTGGTTTTCATTTCCATCATTTATTGTTGTGTATTTAACCCTCTGTTCCCCCCATGTCTTTGTGCGGAATTGTTTGTTGTAAGTGCTTGTGCACATGTTTACTGGTGTGCGTTGGGTTTTGTACTCATGTTGGTTATTTCTTTATGCCGTTGGTTTTGAAATTAAACTGCCCTGCTATTACCTAGTTCTGCTCTCCTGCGTCTGACTCTCCTCCGCCCTGCCACCAGTTACACGCCCATTACACCCAGACAGCTTTAGAGAAACACTTGTGACCTTCTCTTGTTGGTTTAATTAAGCCACAGAAGAAGAGTAGCCAGCAGATAAAGCTTACATTTTTTTTGCATTGGTAGGCCTAACTTTTTAAAAGTACCATGCTCAGATTCGTAATGACTACTTTGATTGAATTATTTGCAAACAGGAACAGTACCGTTGTAAGCAAGACGCACAGATTTGACATTGGAGAAATATGATAAGATACTAAAAATAACTATCATTATGTATTACATTTCTATAGTGCTTTTCATCATCTCAAAGCGCGTCAAAAGCAAAAAAAAAAAAAAAAGGCAATATATCATCATGGGTTAGTTAGGTCAACCAATAGAAGCCAAGTCGTTGAGTGCATGCATCCTCCAAAGATGAAGGGGGACAGTTCATCATGGCGTGATCAGAGGAATGTGGTCAGGGAGATGGTTGATGAAGAGTCTGGTGACAAACTTGTCGAGGGCTACTCTGGGAACCAGCCACTGGACTTCTCCTTCACATTAGGTTTAGGCTACTACATGTAACTACAATTTTCCCTATACCCACAATGAGGTTGCTACAACCTAGCCTATGAATTAAAGTTTACAACGTAGGGGCACAGGCCAAGAGACAAATTGAATTAATCAAGGTGACACATTCGATACCGCTTCCAAATTCATCTTGCCTGTGTCACGGCCGTTAAAGGAAGAGGACCAAGGTGCAGCGTGCTGAGCGTACATTTAATTTTAGAAAAGATGCTGAACAATAAACCCTACAAAAACAAACCGTGAAGCTAAAGGCTATGTGCCCTAAACAAAGTCAACCTCCCACAAACGATAGACAGCTGTCCCTGATTGAGAACCCTACCCGGCCAAAACATAGAACTACACAACAGAGAATACCGACCCCAACTCACGCCCTGACCAAACCAAAATAGAAATAAAAGGATCTAAGGTCCGGGAGTGACAGTACCCCCCCAAAAGGTGCGGACTCCGAACGCAAAACCTAAACCTATAAGGGAGGGTCCGCGGTGGCGGCTCAGGTGTGGGACACAGACCCCGCTCCACCACTGGCTCACCCCACTTTGGTGGCACGTCTGGTGCGGGGAACCTCTTCGTCGACCCCGGACTGGGCACCCTCGTTGCGGGCCTCGGACTGGGCATTGTTGTAGGCTTCGTACCATAACTCCTCACTGGAGGCTTCTGGCCATGGATCATCACTGGAGGCTTCGTGCCATGGATCATCATTTGAGGCTTCGTGCCATGGATCACTGGAGGCTTCGTGCCATGGATCATCACTGGAGGCTTCTTGCCATGGATCATCACTGGAGGCTTCGTGCCATGGATCATCACTGGAGGCTTCTTGCCATGGATCATCACTGGAGGCTTCTTGCCATTGATTATCACTGGAGGCTTCGAGCCATGGATCATCACTGGAGGCTTCGAGCCATGGATCATCACTGGAGTGAGGAGACGTATGGGCAGTCTGGAACGTGGAGCTGCCACAGGGCTCACCATGCTGTGGAGACATACAGGAGGCCTGGTTCTGGCAGCAGGGACAGGACTCACCGGGCTGGGGAGACATACAGGAGGCCTTGTCTTTCTGCTCTTTCTGCTGCACATAAAGTTGAAGTCGGAAGTTTACATACACTTTAGCCAAATACATTTAAACTCATTTTTTTCACAATTCCTGACATTTAATCAGAGTAAAAATTCCCTGTCTTAGGTCAGCTAGGATCACCAATTTATTTAAGAATGGGAAATGTCAGAATAATAGCAGAGAATTATTTATTTATTTCATCACATTCCCAGTGGTTCAGAAGAGTACATACACTCAATTAGTATTTGGTAGCATTGCCTTAAAACCTCTAGTGACTCCCCATCCTGGATCCGGGAGCGTAATCATCAACTGACAATAATTAGCATAACGCAACGGACATAAATATTCCTAGAAAATATTCCTATTCATGAAAATCACAAGTGATATATTGAGACACAGCTTAGCCTTTTGTTAATCACCCTGTCATCTCAGATTTTCAAAATATGCTTTACAGCCAAAGCTAGACAAGCATTTGTGTAAGTTTATCGATAGCCTAGCATAGCATTTTGTCCAGCTAGCAGCAGGTAACTTGGTCATGGAAATCAGAAAATCAATCAAATTAAATCGTTTACCTTTGATGAGCTTCGGATGTTTTCACTCACGAGACTCCCAGTTAGATAGCAAATGTTCCTTTTTCCAAAAATATTATTTCTGTAGGCGAAATAGCTCCGTTTGTTCTTCACGTTTGGCTGAGAAATCGCCCGGAAATTGCAGTCACGAAAACGCCGACAAATATTCCAAATTATCTCCATAATATCGACAGAAACATGGCAAACGTTGTTTATAATCAATCCTCAAGGTGTTTTTCAAATATCTATTTGATAATATATCCACCGGGACAATTGGTTTTTCAGTAGGACCGATTGGAATAATGGCTACCTCTGTATTTTACGCGAGAATCACTCTGAGAGCATCAGGTGACCACTTGCACAATATAGCCGCTTACGGGTATTCTTCAACATAAATGCGTAAAACTACCTCACAATGCTGTAGACACCTTGGGGAATACGGAGAAAAAGTAATCTGGTTGATCGCCCATTCACTACTCAATAGGGACGCATTCGAACGCAGAGCTTTCAACAGATGAGTCACTTCCGGATTGGATTTTTCTCAGGCTTTCGCCTGCAATATCAGTTGTTATACTCACAGATAATATGTTTACAGTTTTGGAAACTTTAGAGTGTTTTCTATCCTCAGCTGTCAATTATATGCATATTCTAGCATCTTGTCCTGACAAAATATCCCGTTTACTACGGGAACGTTATTTTTCAAAACTGAAAATACTTCCCTCTAGTCACAAAAGGTTTTAAACAATTTGAACTTGGGTCAAAGGTTTTGGTTAGTCTTCCACAAGCTTCCCACGGAGCTGATGTAACAGAGTCAGGTTTGTAGGCCTCCTTGCTCGCACACAATTTTTCAGTTCTGCCCACAAATTTTCTCTAGGATGGAGGTCAGGGCTTTGTGATGGCCGCTCCAAATTCTTGACTTTGTTGTCCTTAAGCCATTTTGCCACAACCTTGGAAGTAGGCTTGGGGTCATTGTCCATTTGGAAGACCCATTTGCGACCAAGATTTTTGTATCCATCTCTGATGTCTTGAGATGTTGCTTCAATATATCCACAAAATTGTCCTTCCTCATGACGCTATCTATTTTGTGAAGTGCACCAATCCCTCCTGCAGCAAAGCAGGAGATGCTGTCACCCCCGCTGCCACCCCCGCTGCCACCCCCTTGCTTCACGCTTGAGATGGTGTTCTTCGGCTTGCAAGCCTCCCCCTTTTTCCTCTTAAGATAACGGTGGTCATTATGGCCAAACATTTCTATTTTTGTTTTATCAGACCAGAGGACATTTCTCCAAAACTATGATCTTTGTCCCCATGTGCAGTTGCAAACTGTTGTCTGTCTTTTTTGTGGTGGTTTTGGAGCAGTGGCTTCTTCCGTGCTGAGCAGTCTAACAGGTTATGTAGATATAGGACTTGATTTACTGGGGATACAGATACTTTTGTACCTGTTTCCTCCAACATGTTCACAAGGTCCTTTGCTGTTGTTCTGGGATTGATTTGCACTATTCACACCAACATACGTTCATCTCTAGGAGACAGAACTTGTCTCCTTCCTGAGCGGTATGAAAGATATGTGGTCCCATGGTGTTTATACTTGCGTACTATCATTTGTACAGATGAACGTGGTACCTTCAGGTGTTTGTAAATTGCTGCCAAGGATGAACCAGACTTGTGAAGGTCTATAATTTGCTTCTGAGGTCTTGGCTGATTTATTTAGGTTTTTCCATGATTTCAATCAAAGAGGAACTGAGATTGAATCTATGCCTTGAAATACATCCACAGGTACTCCTCCAATTGACTCAAATTATGTCAATTAGCTTATCAGGAGCTTCTTAAGCCATTTTCTGGAATTTTCCAAGCTGTTTAAAGGCACAGTCAACTTAGTGTATGTAAACTTCAGACCCACTGGAATTGTGATACAATTAATTCTAAGTGAAATAATCTGTCTGTAAACAATTGGTGTAAAAATTAACCGACTTGCCAAAACTAACATTTTTGGAGTGGTTGAGAAACACGTTTTATTGACTACATCCTAAGTGTTTGTAAACTTCAGAGTATAACTGTATCAGCCAACCAAACCAAAAGTGTTTTCAATTGTTAATCAAATATTATGCTGTTGTGGCGTTACTGTTGATACCAGGTAGCCAGCTACACACACTCGACTGGTGAAAGCATCTCTCAAGGCATGCGTGGTTGGAAACCCAGGAGTGTTGAATCGAAACTCAGGGGATACTGGGCAACAGTGTCTGAGCTCCATACACGACACTTGTAAACATCGGACATGGTGGGGGTGGCGAACTTGACAAGGTCATGACGACTTGCAGGCAGTGGGTTCCCGAACAACAATGACAAACGATGTATACAAAAATATATATATTTTGGGGTAAATTATTCCACCATCCAAAAGGGCACTTTGGAGACTGTAAGGGCAAAGGGGCATATGATCTGCACAGGTAGAGCGCTATCTGTGCACATGCGTGTGTGTGTGGGTGTGTGCATGTGTGCACATATTCGTGTAGGCCTATGTGTGTCTGTGTGTGTTCATAATCATTTGAGTGTATGTGTGAGAATTGTTCAGAAATAATGCCTGTGCTGAATCATGGGAAGCATTTAGACATTAATGAAGCCAAAGACATTGAACCAAAATGTATTATTCAGTGCTTAAAAGCATGGAGCATCTGCTCACAGCGGTTAAAGCCATGTCCAAATCCATTACTTTAATATTGCACATTGAAACTGACTGGTATGGCATTCTTGTAGTATTTAACTGAGGGTGCATACAATCTTATGAAGACAGGGATGACCTTGAGGAAAATAGGTACATTTGAGGTCATAGGTCAACTCTGGGTATTGTAGTTAGTGTGGCTGGTGAAGGGACAAATAGTGTGCATCAGAAAAGGGACATGATCTCACCTCTGAATGGCGTTGCCATCTCTCTCTCATATCCCAAATGCATGTAAATGGTTTCATTTAGAATATGCCTGTTTTAATGGATGACAAAGCTCCACCCACAGACAGATTGCAGTGCCAAGATACATCTCCCACAATGTGACATTTTATTGTGAAATCTTTTGTATCCAGTTTGCATATAATTCATTGCATTTCTGTGTCCTTGAGTTGCCCCTGAATCTGCTAGAAAATCTGATGGTTTTGACTGAGCAGTCAGACACTGGAGAAGTCATTTGCTTCAGAAAGTGGACAGAAAGCAGAAACCAGACCCTTACATTTTATGGAATAGGACAATTTAATGCCCTGAAGGAATGAGAGACAAGCTTGCTTTTCCTCTAGCGTTTGACTAAGGATAGCCTTATGCAAATGCCTCTCTCTCAGCTTTTCAGTATCATCTTAGCTGCAGAAGGCAAAACCATGATACATTTTTGTATGTTTTTCTTAAGTATATGTTCTGCAACAGATTCACAAAACAATCTGCAAAAATGTAATCACCAAACTTGTGGACGGACTCACAATCAGCCCATTAAACCAAAACATTTTGAAAATGTTCCTTTGAATATCCCTAAAACTCAGAGGCTCAAACCCAAATAAAATATCACTACATTTCCATTCATTTGTAGAAGAAACTCACAAATTAGTCCCTTTAAAATCACCAGGATGGGGCTGGTAAAGATGGTCGCATCACTTCAGGGCCTTAGGAAACTATGCAGTAATTAATTTATTAAAGTATTATCTCTTACTTTGTTAGCCCAGAAAATCTGAAGTGTTACTACATACAGCCGGGAAGAACTACATTTCTGCACAACGCATCACCGGGGGCAATCTACCTGCCCTGCAGGACACCTACAGCACCCGATGTCACAGGAAGGCCAAAAAGATAATCAAGGACAACAACCACCCGAGCCACTGCCTGTTCACCCCGTTATCCTCCAGAAGCCAAGGTGGATCAAAGCTGGGACCAAGAGACTGAAAAACAGCTTCTATCTCAAGGCCAACAGGCTGTTAAACAGCCATCACTAACATAGAGTTGCTGCTGCCAACATACAGACTCAAATATCTGGCCACTGTAATAAATGAAACCTTCTCACACGTACCAACACAAGGGTGTGATTATTCTAGTGGTCCCTGTAGCGTACGATCAAACCAGTGTGATTAGAATGTGTATTTAGAACGTCCAGTTTCGAATGACAATCAACATTTGAGCTGGCCAATGTTTTTTCCAGAAACATTTTGCATAAACACAGTCCACAATGTGAGCAGTTTATTTTTGGATGCAATGTTCAGACATTCACAGAAGTAGCTATAGCATGACACAATCATCCAAACCAGAAAATTGTAGGCTACATTTGTCCTAGCGCTAACTGAGGAATAATTGACAAAAACACAAGTGGTCATATTTTTATAATCCTCGGCTGACAGAAACTACAGTATGAATTAGCTAATAGTAATTACTATTTAAAATGAATCACATGGGTGAGCTCACCTTTGATTGAAATAATTGAGAAAAACACTTTCTAGAAATTGAATGACAATGACAGCTCCGGACAGGAGGGAGACTCTGGCAACTCCGGACAGGAGGGAGACACAGGCCTCACCGGGCTGGGGAGACATCCAGGAGGCCTCTTCCTTGGCCGAGACACCGGATACACTGGGCCGTGGAGGCACACTGGTGGTCTCGAGCGCAGAGCTGGCCCCACCCGTTCTGGCTGGATTCCAGCTTCCACCCGGCAAATGCGGGACGCTGGCACCGAGCACACCGGCCTGTGTATGCGCCGCCTCGACACCATGAGCATCACCCCATAGCATGGTGCCTGACCAGTCCCATGCTCTCCACGGTAAACACGGGGAGTTGGCTCAGGTCTGCTTCCTGACTCTGCCACACTCCCCGTGTGCCACCCCCAAAACGTTTTTGTGGCTGCCTCTCAGGCTTCCTTGCCAGCCGTGTTCCCACATACCGCTGGTTCCTTTCTCCGGCTGCCTCTGCTCTCCTAGCTGCCTCCACCTGTTCCCATGGAAGGCGATCCCTTCCCGCCAGGATCTCCTCCCATGTGTAGACTCCCTTGCAGGCCAGAACATCCTCCCATGTCCAGGAGTCCACCTTACCATGCTGCTTGGTCCGTTGGTGGTGGGAAGTTCTGTCACGGCTGGCTGAAGGACTGGACCAAGGTGCAGCATGGTAAGCGTACATTTGAACTTTATTTAAAAATGACGCCGTCAGAACAAACAAACAAACAAACAAACAACCAACCAACCAACCAACCAACCAACCAACCAACCAACCAACCAGTGACGCTTTGGGCTATGTGCCCTGAACAACTACAAAGTTAACCACAAAACAGATGGTGGAAAATGGTACCTAAGTATGGTTCTCAATCAGAGACAACGATAGACAGCTGCCTCTGATTGAGAACCACACCCGGCCAAACACATAGAAATAGAAAATCATAGAACATAGACTGCCCACCCAAATCACACCCTGACCAAACCAAAATAGAGACATAAAACGCTCTCTACAGCGTGACAACAACTTGGAATTAAAATTGAGGTGTTTGTATCATTTGATTTACACAACACTTTGAATATGCAAAATAGTTTTTTGTGAAAAATAACAAGAAATAAGACAAAAAACTGAAAATTTCAGCGTGCCTAACTTTTCACCGTGCCTAACTTTTCAGCGTGCCTAACTTTGACTAGGCCATTCCAAGACATTTAAATGTTTCCCCTTAAACCACTCGAGGATTGCTTTAGCAGTATGCTTAGGGTCATTGTCCTGCTGGAAGGTGAACCTCTGTCCCAGTCTCAAATCTCTGGAAGGCTGAAACAGGTTTCCCTCAATAATTTCCCTGTATTTAGCACTATCCAACATTCCTTCAATTCTGACCAGTTTCTCAGTCATTGCCAATTAAAAACATTCCCACAGCATGATGCTGCCACCATCATGCTTCACTATGTCTGTTACATGAAATCCAAATGAAAATCAATTTAAAATTACAGGTTGTAATGCAACAAAATAGGAAAAACTCAAAGGGGGGTGAATACTTTTGCAAGGCACTGTACTATTTGCACAAGACATAGCCATAATTTGACATTTGAAAAATCTCTTCTTTTTAAATTAGTGTAATATTTACTGTTCATTTTTTGTTCTTCATTTCACTTTCTTTAGCAATATAAACATATTGATTTAATTGAAAACAAGGATGGAGTGAAATAGAGAAACCTGAAGCCCTCGTTTTAAGGATAAACTAAGCATGGTCATGGAAAATGAGCTAGGCTACGGCTCCAGAAAACGCTGATGGCTCTGATGACTGTGCTTCCCAAGCCTGTGGGCTGGATCAGCTGGTTGAGCTCACAAACCCATGTAGGGTAATTCTATGTCATTTCAGCAAGCCATGACACCCACCACCTCAGACTGCTCCGAAATCGTTTCTGTAATTAGAAATCGTTTCTGTAATTAGAAACAGATCATATTTGGTCATGGTCATATTTTTATAATCCTCGGCTGACAGAAACTACAGTATGAATTAACTAATAGTAATTACTATTTAAAATGAATCACATGGGTGAGCTCACCTTTGATTGAAATAATTGAGAAAAACACTTTCTAGAAATTGAATGACAATGACAGCTCCGGACAGGAGGGAGACTCTGGCAACTCCGGACAGGAGGGAGACACAGGCCTCACCGGGCTGGGGAGACATCCAGGAGGCCTCTTCCTTGGCCGAGACACCGGATACACTGGGCCGTGGAGGCACACTGGTGGTCTCGAGCGCAGAGCTGGCCCCACCCGTTCTGGCTGGATTCCAGCTTCCACCCGGCAAATGCGGGACGCTGGCACCGAGCACACCGGCCTGTGTATGCGCCGCCTCGACACCATGAGCATCACCCCATAGCATGGTGCCTGACCAGTCCCATGCTCTCCACGGTAAACACGGGGAGTTGGCTCAGGTCTGCTTCCTGACTCTGCCACACTCCCCGTGTGCCACCCCCAAAACGTTTTTGTGGCTGCCTCTCAGGCTTCCTTGCCAGCCGTGTTCCCACATACCGCTGGTTCCTTTCTCCGGCTGCCTCTGCTCTCCTAGCTGCCTCCACCTGTTCCCATGGAAGGCGATCCCTTCCCGCCAGGATCTCCTCCCATGTGTAGACTCCCTTGCAGGCCAGAACATCCTCCCATGTCCAGGAGTCCACCTTACCATGCTGCTTGGTCCGTTGGTGGTGGGAAGTTCTGTCACGGCTGGCTGAAGGACTGGACCAAGGTGCAGCATGGTAAGCGTACATTTGAACTTTATTTAAAAATGACGCCGTCAGAACAAACAAACAAACAAACAAACAAACAAACAAACAAACAACCAACCAACCAACCAACCAACCAACCAACCAACCAACCAACCAGTGACGCTTTGGGCTATGTGCCCTGAACAACTACAAAGTTAACCACAAAACAGATGGTGGAAAATGGTACCTAAGTATGGTTCTCAATCAGAGACAACGATAGACAGCTGCCTCTGATTGAGAACCACACCCGGCCAAACACATAGAAATAGAAAATCATAGAACATAGACTGCCCACCCAAATCACACCCTGACCAAACCAAAATAGAGACATAAAACGCTCTCTACAGCGTGACAACAACTTGGAATTAAAATTGAGGTGTTTGTATCATTTGATTTACACAACACTTTGAATATGCAAAATAGTTTTTTGTGAAAAATAACAAGAAATAAGACAAAAAACTGAAAATTTCAGCGTGCCTAACTTTTCACCGTGCCTAACTTTTCAGCGTGCCTAACTTTGACTAGGCCATTCCAAGACATTTAAATGTTTCCCCTTAAACCACTCGAGGATTGCTTTAGCAGTATGCTTAGGGTCATTGTCCTGCTGGAAGGTGAACCTCTGTCCCAGTCTCAAATCTCTGGAAGGCTGAAACAGGTTTCCCTCAATAATTTCCCTGTATTTAGCACTATCCAACATTCCTTCAATTCTGACCAGTTTCTCAGTCATTGCCAATTAAAAACATTCCCACAGCATGATGCTGCCACCATCATGCTTCACTATGTCTGTTACATGAAATCCAAATGAAAATCAATTTAAAATTACAGGTTGTAATGCAACAAAATAGGAAAAACTCAAAGGGGGGTGAATACTTTTGCAAGGCACTGTACTATTTGCACAAGACATAGCCATAATTTGACATTTGAAAAATCTCTTCTTTTTAAATTAGTGTAATATTTACTGTTCATTTTTTGTTCTTCATTTCACTTTCTTTAGCAATATAAACATATTGATTTAATTGAAAACAAGGATGGAGTGAAATAGAGAAACCTGAAGCCCTCGTTTTAAGGATAAACTAAGCATGGTCATGGAAAATGAGCTAGGCTACGGCTCCAGAAAACGCTGATGGCTCTGATGACTGTGCTTCCCAAGCCTGTGGGCTGGATCAGCTGGTTGAGCTCACAAACCCATGTAGGGTAATTCTATGTCATTTCAGCAAGCCATGACACCCACCACCTCAGACTGCTCCGAAATCGTTTCTGTAATTAGAAACAGATAATATTACTCTTAGTGTGACATTATTTAATTTATTTATAGGATTCATTTAATATTCAATAAATATACTACTTAATTAACTTCAGATTTGGACCAAATATTTTTCCAACTATGAGTAAAACATGAATAATCCAAAGAAATTGTCAACATAATGTTGCAGGAATGCTAATCTTATCTGTTTCGAACAACAGAAACAATTTCAGAACAATCTGAGATGGTGGGTGTCAAATTCCTTTTTCTTGTACAGTTTGAGGTGGAAGGACACTGTATGGAAATGGTGATAACCAGAAGTGTCGTTTACAAACCCAACCATATGATAATGTTGGTAAACAAAATACAATGAATGTTCTTTTATAGTCTAATTTCTATATATTTACTTTGCATGCTTAATGTGTTTTGATCAATTACCTGAAAAGACAATAATCCTTAAACCAATACGATTAAACAATATCATAGGGATTATTTTCTTCTTATACATCTCATCTGCTGTCATTTAAACTATAGGCAGTGGAGAGTGAAGGGACAATACCGCAGGGTGCCATTTTACTATGCAATAACCATGATCTTAGCCCTGGGCATAGCGTGGCCCAGTTGTAAATCCCCATTGTAAATCCTGTTTTTTATGTCAATCAGACTCTGACACAGACCCCAAAATGGCGGCGCTCCATGAAAAACCTCTCCAATTCACTTTTCCTTCTAAAGTGTGTCTTTTGCTGGTGTCAGTTGGGGTGAAGCCTAAGTGCTTTGGAGAAGTCTGACGGGAGAAATTAACCTCAGAGAACCACACGCTTATGGAGATCATTAAGACAGACACCTGCACCGCGCTGCGGAAGACTTCCGAAGCATTTAAGAAGACTCCCCCTCCTACATCTTTCCCGCTCCCTCGACCCCCTCACTCCCCTGCAGAGGAGCCTCTTCACAGCCATAGGAACGAGATTATCAGAGAGAGACGGAAAGAGAGATAGCGAGAGAGACTGGACACTAAAGAGACTGAAGGGAATTTCGGTGGAATAATAATAGACAGGGCGCTGAGTCTGAGGACGTCCCACTGAGAGAGAGATAGAGATGTAGCCTACTCTTCTCTCCTCTCACCCTTGACATCCAGCAGAGACGGGGGAAGAGAGGGAGGGAAAAGAAGGAAGGAGGAAAAGAGGGAGCGAACGAAAGGCCTCCTAAGTGCCGTTCACCGCTGGTCAGAGGTGTTCCTGGGCCGACCGCCACACGCCCTCTCCTACGGGTCCCCTTACCCACAGTGTCCCATTGCCACGGCAATGTTATGAATAATTCCCCCTCTCCTATGGCCCCCAGCTGAAACCTGGCAAGGGATGTATCATTAATGCATGGCCGTGTTACGACACTCAGAGAGGTGAAGTAAAATGCAGATTTGGAGTAGTGCTAATAACAGACAATTAGTGCAATTTTTTTTTGCTAATGGTTGTAAACTCTCTGAATCAAACACACACATGCTCATGCCTGCGTGTGTATGCACACACACATACACAGAGAGAGAGAGAGAGAGAGAGAGAGAGAGAGAGATAGACATTAGACATTAATGCATGACTGTGGTGACAAGATATCTAAGGTAGCACTCTGGCATCTATGTGTGAAGCTGACAATAGTGCTTACACTTCTCCATTTCCTTTTTTCACTTTACACACTTTTGTAATTGAGCCTCCACCTGCCATGAAAGATCCACACCGGTAATCCACTATCCAAGAAGCTCTTGAAAGTTCTAAATGAAAAAAAGGGGAAGTCTGTGGAACAATCGTTCCAAACTAGAAAATTCATGGTAGATTTCTGTTTAAAAAGACAAAACTTTCACATTAGTGTAGCTAATATGAAATGTACAAGAAAAAAACAAAACTATGGTCATTGACATCATCACATAATGGCCACTGTAGACCTTGGATAACTATGCTTTGTGGAAAGTAAGTATCAGTTACTTTGGAGATGACTACTATTTTAATAAATATCCCAAAAAATTACTACAATTGAATACAGATCTCATTTTCTTAACATTCATTTGTTTATTATTAAGGAATAATGAGTAGAACGGTGAGGTCACAGACTAACTAATGACAAGGCCGTATATGGAAATGCATGTTGAAAATATAAATGCAATGACTATAGCAAACACAATCTTATATAATAGTCAAATCCTTCTGACAGTCGTAATTGATATACACAATACATTTCTATGTGAAGATTTTGTAAATGTCAATTTTCCTGACTGTCCATTGTGCAAGGGGTACATCAACCAATTAACCAATTATATTTTGAACAGATAAGTATAAATAAGTTGTGATGCTCAACTACTGTTTCAACATGCCACTGAAAAGGTCAAAAGCTGCAATTCAGTTTATGACGCTGAAAATACTGCAGTTATTCAAAGTCGTTTGCAAACAGTAAATTGAATGAATAACAAAAACAACTTCGAACCTCTTCAAAACTCTGTCCAAAGAGTTGTAGTTGTTCTTATTTCAAACATGCATTATACCATCATTAAAGGGATAGTTTACTCAGAGTACAAACTAAAATGTTTTTCTACCTTCCTTAGCTGTAGTTGATTCAAGAAAGTAGTTTTGGGATATCAAATGTGCTAAATACAACACTGTGAAATGCTTACTTAAAGCCCTTAACCAACAATGCAGTTCAGTAAATAGAACTAAAGTGCAGTAGCAGAGAGAATAGTCCATGACTTGGACTGGAGTCCTTGACAATTTTTTGGGCCTTCCTCTGACACTGCCTAGTATACAGGTCCTGGATGGCAGGAAGCTTGGCCTCAGTGCTCACGTTGAGGGAGAGGTTGTTGTCCTAGCACCACACTGCCAAGTCTCTGACCTCCTCCCTATAGGCTGCCACATCGTTGTCGGTGATCAGGCCTACCACTGTCTAAGCAGGAATCAGGAGGATAGAATTATGGTCATATTTGCCAAATGAAGGGCAAGGGAGGGCTTTGTATGCATCTCTGTGTGTGGAATAAAGGTGGTCTAGAGTTTTTTTTTCTTCCTGTGGTTGTACATGCTGGTAGAAATGAGGATAAACGGATTTAGGTTTGCATGCCTTAAAGTCTCTGGCCACTAGGAGCGCCGCTTCTGGATGAGCATTTCCTTGTTTTCTTATGACCTTTGTGAAAGGCCGTGCCTATTCACTGACAAAATCCTAGGTGGGACAGCACGAAATGAGATGCAGAGACAAAAATAGGGAAACTGTTTTGGGAGTTCTTCTTTCATCTCTCCCCGGGACTGTACAAACAAAGGCCATGGTAATGGCTATCCAAAAAAACAAAGTAACAGTTTGTACCCAACGCCACTCCAACAGCTTGAGCCAATCTATATCAGGGAATCCTACTGTCCCGGAATTTGGCATAGTCTCCGGCTCACAATCATTCTCCCCCCTCTGCCCCTTTAGCCAGGTCCTTAAGAAGGCACAAACAATAAATCAGTCAATTGGCCTCAGATGAGCTCATCAGTAGTGGCTATACTGCGGCCCACGTCCAGGAGAGGGCGCAGCTGGAACACTTGATCCGGCTGATCCCTCACACCCCCCCCCCCCCCCCCCAAAGCCAGGCCCAAGGGGGCTCGCACCAGCCGGACCTACCAGGTCTCGCTGAGAAAGCGCATCCGTGTTAGTGTGTAGTTTTCAGGGCTTATGAACCACCTCAAATTTAAACGGCTGCAGTGCTAATAACCATCTCGTTGTTGTCCCTCTGTCCCGCCATCCACTTGATGGGGGTATGGTCGGTGACCAGGTGGAAACTTCACCCCAAGAGGTAGTACCTCAGATACCCTAGTACCCGTTTAATCGCCTCTCTCTCCACAGTAGCATAGTTTCGCTCCCTGGGGGACAGCTTATTGCTGATATACACAAAGGGGTGTTCCTCCCCCTGCGACAACACGGCCTATGTCCCCGTGTCTGATGCGTCTGTGAATACAGTAAAAGGCATGTTAAAGTCTGGCATCCTCAAAACAGGGTTCGTGCATAACACCGTCTTAAGCCTAGGTGGCACTTAGGATTGATCGTAATTCCGTCCGCCTCCAGGCTCACAAAAAAATCTAAGTAACAGTTGGTACTCACAGCCACTCCAACAGCTTGAGCAAAACATATAACAGGAATTCGGCATAGTCTACAGCTCATAATCACTCTCCTCCCTCTGCCCTTTCAGTCAGCTCCTTAAAACCTGTTGTGACTAGGGGGCAGTATTTACATTTTTGGAAACAAACGTTCCCTTAGTAAACGAGATATTTTGTCAGGACAAGATGCTAGAATATGCATATAATTGACAGCTTAGGATAGAAAACACTCTAACGTTTCCAAAACTGTAAAAATATTGTCTGTGAGTATAACAGAACAGATGTTGCAGGCGAAAGCCTGAGAAAAATCCAATCCGGAAGTGCCCCATGTTCTGAAAGCGCTGCGTTCCAATGAGTCCCTATTGAGCAGTGAATGGGCTATCAACCAGATTACTCTTTCTCCGTATTCCCAAAGGTGTCTACAGCATTGTGACGTAGTTTTACGCATTTATGTTGAAGAATACCCGTAAGCATAAAATACAGAGGTAGCCATTATTCCAATCGGTCCTACTGAAAAACAAATTGTCCCGATGGATATATTATCGAATAGATATTTGAAAAACACCTTGAGGATTGACTATAAACAACGTTTGCCATGTTTCTATCGATATTATGGAGATAATTTGGAATATTTGTCGGCGTTTTCGTGACTGCAATTTCCGGGCGATTTCTCAGCCAAACGTGAAGAACAAACAGAGCTATTTCGCCTACAAAAATAATATTTTTGGAAAAAAGGAACATTTGCTATCTAACTGGGAGTCTCATGAGTGAAAACATCCGAAGCTCATCAAAGGTAAACGATTTAATTTGATTGCTTTTATGTTTTCCGTGACCATGTTACCTGCTGCTCGCTGGACAAAATGCTATGCTAGGCTATCAATAAACTTACACAAATGCTTGTCTAGCTTTGGCTGTAAAGCATATTTTGAACATCTGAGATGACAGGGTGATTAACAAAAGGCTAAGCTGTGTCTCAATATATTTAATTTGTGATTTTCGTGAATAGGAACATTTTCTAGGGATATTTATGTCCGTTGCGTTATGCTAATTAGTGTCAGGCGATGATTACGCTCCCGCATGCGGGACGGGGAGTCACTAGAGGTTAAGAGAGCACAAACAATAAATCAGTAGTGGCTGTACTGAGGCCCACCTGCAGGAGAGGGCGCAGTCGGACCACTTGATCCGGGTGATCCCTCACACCTTATGCAGCTTGTTGAGTGCAGTCTTAGTTCCAGCAGCAGTTTGTGGTGGTAAATAGACAGTTTGAAAAAATATAGAAAAGTAATATAGTCTTGGTAGATAGTGTCGTCAACAGCTTATCATGAGGTACTCTACCTCAGGTGAGAAATACCTCGAGACTTCCTTAATATCAGACATCATGCACCAGCTGTCATTAACAAATAGACACACACCATCACCCCTCATCTTACTGGATGTAGCAGTTCTGTCCTGCCGATACACGGAAAACCCAGCCAACTGTAAGTTATCCGTGTCGTCGTTCAGCCACAACTCGCTGAAACATAAGATATTACAGTTTTTAATGTCCCATTTGCAGGGTAGTCTCGAACAGAGCTCCTCCAGTTTATTCTCCAGTGATTGCACATTGGCCAATAGAACGGATGCTAGAGGCGGGTTACCGACTCGCAAAATAATTCTCACAAGGCACCCTGATCTCCGCCCCCTGCACATCCGTCTTTTCATCACGCGAATGACGGGAAATGTGCATGGTCTCGGAAAAACAGTATGTCCTTCGCGTCGGACTCATTAAATATATTTTTTTGTCCAGTTCTAGGTGGTTAATCACTGTTTTGACATCGAGTAGCTCTTTTCCGTCATAAGAGACGGTAGTGGCAACAAAAAATACGAAAAAACACAGACAATATAGCACAATTCATATTTTCACTCCAACACCATCATTAATTTGGTGACGACACAACAGTGCCTGATCACTGACAATGATGAGGCAGCCTATAAGGAGGAGGTAAGAGAACTGGCATTGTGGTGGCAGGATAACAACCTCTCCCTCAACGTGAGCAAGACAAAGGTGCTGATTGTGGACTGCAGGACAAGGCGGGCCGAACAGATCCCCATTAACATCGACGGTGCTGTAATGGAGTGGTTCTTGAGTTTCCACATCACCAGCGAACTATCATGGTACAAACACACCAAGACAGTCGTGAAGAAGGCACAACAAAACCTTTCCCCCTCAGGACACAGAAAATATTTGGCATGGGTCTCCAGATCCTCAAAATGTTATAAAGCTGCACCATCGAAAGAATCCTGACCGTTTACATCACTGCCTGGTATGGCAACTGCTCGGTATCTGACCGTAAGGCACTACAGAGGGTAATGCGTATGGCCCAGTACATCACTGTGGCTAAGCTTCCTGCCTTCCAGGACCAATATAACAGGCGATGTCAGTGGATAGCCCAAAAAATTGTCAGAGACTCCAGTCACCCAAGTCATAGACTGTTTTCTCTACTACCACACGGCAAGCGGTGCCGGAGCTCCAAGTCTAGGACCAAAAGGCTCCTTAACAGCTTCTAGCCCCTAGCCATAAGACTACTGAACAATTAATCAAATATCCACCGGACTATTTACATTGACCCCCCCCCCCATTTGTTTTGTAATCCCCTGCGACTTGCTGTTTATTATCTATGACATTATTTGAGTCAATTGGAGGTGTACCTGTGGATGTATTTCAAGGAATACCTTCAAACTCAGTTCCTCTTTGCTTGACATCATGGGAAAATCAAAAGAATCAGCCAAGACCTCAGAAAAAAATTGTAGACCTCCACAAGTCTGGTTCGTCTTTGGAAGCAGTTTCCAAATGCCTGAAGGTACCACATGAATCTGTACAAACAATAGTATGCAAGTATAAACACCATGGGACCACGCAGCCGTCATACCACTCAGGAAGGAGACGCGTTCTGTCTCCTAGAGATGAACGTACTTTGGTGCAAATCGTCAGACTACGGTTGCAACTGCACATGGGGACAAAGATCGTACTTTTTGGAGAAATGTCTGATGAAACAAAAATAGAACTGTTTGGCCATAATGACCATTGTTATGTTTGGAGGAAAAAGGGGGAGGCTTGCAAGCCGAAGAACACCATCCCAACCTTGAAGCACAGGGGTGGCAGCATCATGTTGTGGGGATGCTTTGCTGCAGGGAGGGACTGCTGGACTTCAGAAAATAGATGGCATCACAAGGAATGAAAATTGTGTGGCAATATTGAAGCAACATTTCAAGACATCAGTCAGGAAGTTAAAGCTTGATCGCAATTGGGTTTTCCAAATGGACAATGACCCCACGCATTCTTCCAAAGTTGTGGCAAAATGGCTTAAGGACAACAAAGTTGGCCACATTGAGTGGCCATCACAAAGCCCTGACCTCAGTCCTATAGAAAATGTGTAGGCAGAACTGAAAAAGTCTGTTTGAGCAAGGAGGCCTACACACCTCAGTTACACCAGCTCTGTAAGGAGGAATGGGCCAAAATTCACCCAATTTATTGTGGGAAGCTTGTGGAAGGCTTCCCGAAACGTTTGAACCAAGTTAAACAGTTTAAAAGCAATGCTACCAAATACTAATTGAGTGTATGTAAACTTCTGACCCTCTGTGAATGTTATGAAAGAAATAAAAGCTGAACTAAATAATTCTCTCTACTATTATTCTGACATTTCACATTCTTAAAATAAAGTGGTGAACCTAACTGACCTAAAACAGGGAATTTTTACCTGGATTAAATTGTCAGGATTTGTGAAAAACTGAGTTCAAATGTATTTGGCATACATTTGGTGTATGTAAACTTCCGACTTCAACTGTATATTTTATTTTTGAGATTCTTCAAATTAGCCACCCTTTGCCTTGAGGACAGCTTTGCACACCCTTGGCATTCTCTCAACAAGCTTCATGAGGTAGTCACCTGGAAAGCATTTCAATCAACAGTGTGATGTCTTAACTACAATGTAGAAATTGGTAAAAAAATAAAGATTAGGTGTGTCCAAACGTTTGACTGGTACTGTATAAATCATTTTTCAGGAGGTATAAGATTGGACATAATACATAAACACTGAGGGAATGTGTTTGGGTATGTGATGCAAACATGGAAAAATGCCTGCCACTCACCACCGTATATTTCTCACCTCCATAGTTCAAATCATAGCCTCAAGGGAAAAACTAAAACAGGAACCTTCTCTTTAGAAAATGGACACACACTCTATACCATGTTTCACCAAATTCCCTTCCACAAGTAGATCTCCAATGGGTGTTCAGAGTGGCATTCTTGCCACCCCTGTTCTCTCTCTTGACCGATGATGTTAAAGTAAAAGCTGGCCAGGTGCATGGCTGTGAGTGTTGCTTTTTACCTCAACGGTCCATGCCACCCAGATGCCAGGGTCTGTTGTATGGCCATCATTTAGGCCTGGGGTTAATTAAACTGGTTAACCCGTCCGGTAGCCATGGTCTGTGGGTACACAGAGTGGTGATGACACCATTGAGCAGTCATCAGGATCCTGTGTAGGTGGAGCGTGGCTCTGACAATTCAGTGATGGGAAGGGATCTTAACGGGGCCAAAAGCGCGGGCAACACAGTTGCATGCTGGGATGTTGGAGGGCAGACAGCATTTAGCCAAACTCCGGCGAGTGGCGTAGTCATGAATGGGGTGGAGAGGTAAAAAATGTTAGCAACCCCTCCCTCCTCACCTCCAACCGGGATGTCCATACGTCCTTGACAGGATATTAATCAGTCAGTGGCACTATGGAAGTTTGTCTCTCCTAACTGGTGGCTCTTAATGCGAGGTGACCCATGAATAAGGCTGGGCTGGAACCGGACCCAAGGCCTAAATTGTGAATCTAACGGTTTGTAGTGACAGAAATCACTTGGCTGCACTTGCCGACCAAACCACACTTACAAGGGTCACGTCTGTGAACTGTAGACTTCTGAGGGATATGTATTTAGTGTGACAGACTACTCAACTAAATTAATGTAATACAATACACTGACTTGGGATAATGTAATATTATATCCACCGGTAGTCTTATCTCTAAAAAGAGCAGAGTAGATTGCTCTTGTCTTCTTGACAAAAATGGGATATTGATTGTGTCTAATCTGTCAGTTAATTCAGGTGTGATCGGTAGACAACTTTAGCGCACTTTGACACCTTTACCCTGTTTCACCCCCTTAAGGTAATCTCATTAAATCGCTCTGTCACCGAGTTCTCACCTGAATAACTCACTGTATCTGCATTCAGCGTTTCCAGGAAACTTTATTGTGAATAATAATGATGATGTGTCACTTGGAGATCAGAGCATAATGCAGAGGTGCTGATCTCCCCAGCTGTCTCATTATCACTACAGCATGCATTTGGATACCGTTCTGATGTACAGTGGCAGCCATTATCGTAAGCTAATAGGTCTCTACTGACTTCACTCCTCCACTCTGTGGCTCCTAAGTGCCCTGTGGGACCAGCTAGTGAGTCTATGCAGCGTCCAAGTCCATATCCATCTCACAGGTTCAACTATTGTATTTATCTCGAGCAAGAAGTCTTTGTTTAAATGAGTCTCTCTCACTTACTAGGTTGTATTTCATTTTGGATGGAGAAATGACTGAAAATAACTCAAATTGGGTTTCTACTTACAAGCAGGGGAAGGTAGCTGTGTCTGAGTAGCTCTCAACTCTTAAAGGATCAGTGTGTGTGTGTGTCTGTGTGTGATGCACGTTCACGTGTGTGTTCCAGTGTGTGTAAGAAAGAGAGTTTCAGATTAAATGCCTGGAGAGGGATTATCATCCTTTCTCCCTGTTTGGGTTGCTTTCCTAATGTGACCTTTCAGAGAATTCCCCATTAGCGGAGATATCCGAGGAGACCATGTTGTTGAAAGGGCACTGAGAGAGGGAGGTATGGAGCCTCGGATGGGGTGGGGTGTGAGCTGTTAAATCACGTCAGTCCGCTGGTAAAGGGCTCTATTCAATATTCATTGCAGAATTTCAGCTTTATAAGGTGATCTGAACGCAATTTTCTCGCTTTAGCGAAGACTGCATTTAAGGTAAACACAGCTTATGTCGGGTCAATCGGAAATTACCTTTACATTTCTATTGCGGAATCTGTAACGCTTCAGGATAAAGAGTTGTGGGGCATCAGATGAGATTGTGAGTTAGCTGAATGGCTGGGGACATAGGCTAGCAACCATATATAATAACTACATACCTGTGTTGATTAACGAAAAGGGTCGGTAGAACACACACCCAAAACTTAGATACAGTCAAATCCATAATTATTGGCAACCTTGATAAAGATGAGCAAAAAATGTATAATACAAATACTGAGCTATATTGTTGTAGAGTGTGTCGTTGGAAGGTTGAGACCAAGGTGCAGCGTTCTTTGAGTTCCACATAATTTATAAACTTTAGAAAAGACAAAACAATAAAGAATACACCGACCGAACAGGTTCGCTGTGCAAACTACCTGCACACAAACAAAGAACAGATCCCACACCGAAGGAGGGAAAGGGCTGCCTAAGTATGATCCCCAATCAGAGACAACGATAGACAGCTGCATCTGATTGGGAACCCCACTCGGCCAGAAACAAAGAAATAAAGAACATAGAATGCCCACCCAAATCACACCCTGACCAAACAAAATAGAGACATAAAAAGGTCTCTAAGGTCAGTGCGTGACAGTACACCCCCAAAAGACGCGGACTCCAGCCACGAAACCTGAACCTACAGGAGAGGGTCTGGGTGGGCATCTATCCGCGGTGGCGGCTGTGGTGCGGGGACCCTCGTCGCGGGCCCAGGACTGGGTACCCACGTCGCGGGCCCCGGACTGGGGACCGTCGCTGAGGGCCCCAGACTGGAGACCGTTGCTGGGGGCCCTGGACTGGGGACCGTCGCTGGAGGCTTCGTGCCATGGAATCTTTGCGCCATGGATCGTTGCTGGAGGCTTCGCGCCATGGATCTTCGCTGGATGCTTCGCGCCATGGATCGTCGCTGGAGGCTTCGCGCCATGGATCGTCGCTGGAGGCTTCGTGCCATGGATCACCGCTGGAGGCTTCATGCCATGGATCGTTGCTGGAGGCTTTGTGCCATGGATCGTCACTGGAGGCTTCGTGCCATGGATCATCACTGGAGGCTTCGTGCCATGGATCATCACTGGAGGCTTTGTGCCATGGATCGTCACTGGAGGCTTCGTTCGTGGAGCACGCGCAACCCGTCCTGGCTGGATACTCACTTCAGCCCGGCACGTTCGAGGCGCTGACACAGAACACACTGGGCTGTGCAGGCACATTGGAGACACCTTGCGCAGAGCCGGCACATGATATACTGGACCGTGGAGGCGCACTGGAGGTCTGGAGCGCAGAGCTAGCACAACTCGTCCTGGCTGGATACCCCCTGTAGCCCGGCAAGTGTGGGGAGCTGGAACAGGATGCACTGGGCTGTGCTGGCGTACCGGGGACACCGTGCTTAGAGCTGGCGCAGGATAACCTGGGCCGAAGAGATGAACTGGAGGCCCGGAGCGCTGAGCCGGCACCATCCGTCCTGGCTGGAAGCCCACTCTAGCCCGGCCGATGTGGTGAGCTGGAAAATAGTGTACCGGGCTATGAGTGCGCACTGGAGACACCGTGCGCTTTACCGCAAAACTCGGTGCCTGCCCGGTCACTCTCTCCTCACTCTTTTGTTTGTGGACTTCAATGAACAACACATTAGCTGTATGTGATGAGGCAAAAAAGAATAATCCAAGCCAAACCATGTCATAACTGCTACACACAGCCTACATCGTTGTCCCCTTATTAGCTAAAGTAGTAAACTAGTCAACATACTGTAGCTAATAGAACTAAAGCGTTAGTAAACATGCTTGTCACGACTTCGGCTCCCCTGCCTATTCGGGTGGTCTTTGGCGGTTGTCGTCACCGGCCTACTAGCCGCCACCGATCCCTTTTTCGTTTTCTGTTTGTTTTGTCTTATTAGTTGCACCTGTGTCTATTTGTGTTTGCTTGATGGGCTTCCTTATTTAAATCTAGGGGTTTCTCCCTCTCTACAGCGTAAGGCGCTAGTCGATTCAGGCGCAGCTGGGAACTTCATGGATCGTGGGCTCGCGTTAAGGCTAGGGATTCCCCTGGTGTCTTTAGACCTACCTTTCCCCATGCACTCCTTAGATAGCCAACCAGGAGTGGTCAGGGAAGCCACGATGCCACTGGCAATGGTAACGCAGGGGGGTCATAAGGAGTGGATTAGTCTGTTCCTTATTGATTAACCTGCGTTTCCAGTGGTGTTGGGAATTCCCTGGCTAGCTCTTCACAACCCGGTGATTTCCTGGCAACTGGGGGCTCTTAGAGGGTGGTCAGATGAGTGTTCAGGCAGGTGTATAGGAGTTTCCGTTGGTGTGACTATGGGGGAGAGTCCAGACCAGGTTTCCACCGTGCGCATTCCCTCTGAATATGCCGATTTGGCTTTCGCCTTCAGTAAGAGGAAGGCGACCCAATTACCACCCCATTGTCGAGGGGACTGTGCGATAGACCTCCTGGAGAAGGATGCACCTCCTAGGAGTCACGTGTACCCATTGTCCCAGGAGGAGACAGTAGCTATGGAGACATATGTTGCTGAATCGCTGGGACAGGGGTAAATTCGGTCCTCCGCATCACCCGTCTCCTCAAGCTTCTTTTTTTGTGAAGAAGGAGGGAGGTCTGCGCCCGTGCATTGATTATCGAGGTCTAAATTCTATCACAGTGGGGTAAATAAAAAAAGTAAATAAAAACAATATGGGGATGAGGTAGGTAGATTGCGTGGGCTATTTACAGATGGACTATGTACAGCTGTAGTGATCGGTTAGCTACTCAGATAGCTGATGTTTAAAGTTAGTGAGGGAAATGCAGGTCTCCAGCTTCAGCGATTTTTGCAATTCGTTCCAGTCACTGGCAGCAGAGAACTGGAAGGAAAGGCGCCCAAAGGAGGTGTTGGCTCTGGGGATGACCAGTGAGATATACCTGCTGCAGCGCGTGCTACGGGTGGGTGTTGTTATCAGTACCAGTGAGCTGAGATAAGGCGGAGCTGTACCTAGCATAGACTTATAGATGACCTGGAGCCAGTGAGTCTGGCGACAAATATGTAGCGAGGGCCAGCCGACTAGAGCATACAGGTTGCAGTGGTGGGTGGTGTAAGGTGCTTTGGTAACAAAACAGATGGCACTGTGATAGACTACATCCAATTTGCTGAGTAGAGTATTGGAAGCTACTTTGTAGATGACATCGCCGAAGTCGAGGATCGGAAGGATAGTCAGTTTTACTAGGGTAAGTTTGGCGGCGTGAGTGAAGGAGGCTTTGTTGCGAAATAGAAAGTAGATTCTAGATATGATTTTAGAAGGAGAGTTTACAGTCTAGCCAGACACCTAGGTATTTGTAGTTGTCCACATATTCTAGGTAAGAACCGTCCAGAGTAGTGATGCTAGTCGGGCGGGCGGATGCGGGCAGCGATCGGTTGAATAGCATGCATTTGGTTTTACTAGCGTTTAAGAGCAGTTGGAGGCCACGGAAGCAGTGTTGTATGGCATTGAAGTTCGTCTGGAGGTTAGTTATTAACACAGTGTCCAAAGAAGGTCCAGATGTATACAGAATGGTGACGTCTGTGTAGAGGTGGATCAGGGAATCACCCGCAGCAAGAGCTACATCGTTGATATATACAGAGAAAAGAGTCGGCCTGAGAATTGAACCCTGTGGTACACCCATAGAGACTGCCAGAGGTCCGGACAACAGGCCCTCGGATTTGACACACTGAACTCGGTCGGCGAAGTAGTTGCTGAAGCAGGCGAGGAGGTCATTTGAGAAACCAAGGCTATTGAGTCTGCCAATAAGATTGTGGTGATTGACAGAGTCGAAAGCCTTGGCCAGGTCGATGAACAGTACTGTCTTTTATCGATGGCGGTTATGATATTGTTTTGTACCTTGAGAGTGGCTGAGGTGCACCCATGACCAGCTCGGGAAACCGGATTGCACAGAGGAGAAAGTACGGTGGGATTTGACATGGTCAGTGATCTGTTTATTAACTTGGCTTTCAAAGACTTTAGAAAGGCAGGGCAGGGTGGATATAGGTCTATAAAAGTTTGCGTCTAGAGTGTCACCCCCTTTGAAGAGGGGGATATCCGCGGCAGCTTTCCAATCTTTAGGGATCTCGGACGATATGAAAGAGAGGTTGAACAGACTGGTAATAGAGCTTGCAACTATGGAGGCGGAAAATTGTAGAAAGATAGGGTCCAGATTGTCTAGCCCAACTGATTTGTATGGGTCCAGCATTTGCAGCTCTTTCAGAACATCTCCGATCTGGATTTGGGTTACGGAGAAGCTGGGGAGGCTTGGGCAAGTAGCTGCGGGGGGTGCGGAGCTGTTGTCCGGGGTTGGGGAAGCCAGGAGGAAAGCATGGTCAGCCGTAGAGAGATGCTTATTGACATTTTCGATTATCATGGATTTATCGGTGGTGACCGTGTTACCTAGCTTCAGTGCAGTGGGCAGCTGGGAGGAGGTGCTCTTGTTCTCCATGGACCAAAACTTTTTGGAGAGCAACAGGATGCAAATTTCTGTTTGAAAAAGCTAGCCTTTGCTTTCCTGACTGACTGTGTGTATTGGTTCCTGACTTCCCTGAACAGTTGCATATCGCGGGGACTATTCGATGCTATTGTGGTCCCCCACAGGATGTTTTTGTGCTGGTCAAGGGCAGTCAGGTCTGGAGTGAACCAAGGGCTATATCTGTTCTCAGTTCTACATTTTTGAAAGGGGCATGCTCATTTAAGATGGTGAGGAAATTACTTTTAAAGAACGACCAGGCATCCTCGACTGACTGGATGAGGTCAATATCCTTCCAGGATACCCAGTCCAGATCGATTAGAAAGGCCTGCTCGCAGATGTGTTTTAGGAAGTGTTTGACAGTGATGAGGGGTGGTCAATGAGGCAATGATCGCTGAGATCCTGATTGAAAACAGCAGACGTGTATTTGGAGGGCAAGTTGGTCAGGATAATCTCTATTGGGGTGCCCATGTTGACGGATTTAGCATTTTACCTGGTGTTTTCCTTGATAATTTGTGTGAGATTGAGGGCATCTAGTTTAGATTGTAGGACTGCTGGGGTATTAAGCATATCCCAGTTTAGGTCACCTAACAGAACGAACTCTGGAGATAGATGGGAGGCAATCAATTCCCATATGGTGTCCAGGGCACAGCTGGGAGTTGAGGTGGGATTTTAACAGGTTGCAAAAGTGAGAGACAAATTTCCGGAGAGATTAATTTTTTCAATTAGAAGCTCGAACTGTTTGTGCATAGACCTGGAAATTATGACAGAACTTTGCAAGCTATCTCTTCAGTAGATTGCAACTCCTCCCCGTTTGACAGTCCTATCTTGATGGAAAATGTTGTAGTTGGGTATGGAAATCTCAGAATTTTTGGTGGCCTTCCTAAACCAGGATTCAGACATGGCAAGGACATCAGGGTTGGTGGAGTGTGCTAAAGCAGTGAGCAAAACAAACTTAGGGAGGAGGATTCTGATGTTAACATGCATGAAACCAAGGCTTTTTCGATTACAGAAGTCAATAAATGAGAGTGCCTGGAGACACGCAGGGCCTGGGTTAGCCTCCACATCACCCGTGGAACAGAGGAGGAGTAGGATGATGGTACGTCTAAAGGCTAGCAAAACTGGTCGTCTGGTACGTTGGGGACAGATAATTAAATGAGCAGATTTCTGGGCGTGGTAGAATAGATTCAGGGCATAATGTGCAGACAGAGGTATAGTGGGGTGCAGGTAGAGTGGAGGTAAACCCAGGCACTAAGTGATGATAAGAGAGGTCGCATCTCTGGACATGCTGGTTATACTGGGTGAGGTCACCGCATGTGTGGGAGGTGGGACAAAGGAGGAATCGAGGGCATGTACAGTGGGACCAGGGGCTCCTCCGTAAACTAAAACAATGAAAACTATCTTAAACAACAGTATACATGGCATATTGACATTTGAGAGAGACATAAAGTGAGGCATAAAGCAATCACAGGTGTTGATTGGGAGAGCTAGCTAAGACAACAATAGCTAATCAGCTAAGTAAACAACAACAGGTAAAATGGCGTTGAATGGGCAGAGAGGGTCGGTTAACTACACACAGGGCCTGAGTTCGGGGCTAGGGCCGACAAATAAACAAAGGTAAACAAGGTGGAGTACCGTGATAAATTAACAGTCCATTAGGCATCAGCTATGTAGCCAAGTTATCATAGAGTCCAGTGTACAGCAATAGATGGAACAGGGAAGCCGCGAGGTAGTAGTTGCTACGCTAGCATGCAGGAGACACGCCGTTTGAAGTGAGCAGGCCGTTGTAAGTAGAACTGTCTGCTCCGCCATCCTGCAAAGGCCAGTTGAAGGCACAGCTGATGGAATTACGTCTGCGGACCAGTCGTGGTGGTACGCCGGGGCGCCGTGTCGACGAAGGGACCGGGCCAGATGGTGAAAGAGGCATTGTAGTTGTGGTAATTTTGTTTGCTAGCCGGGAGATGCACCTGGCTCAGGGCTAGCTTCGTTGCTGCGTCACTCAGTGGCAGCTAGCTAGCTGTGATTATCAATGGTCCAAGGTTTACGGCAGGAATCCGGCATTGTAGTGGAGAAAAATAGTCTTAGGCTGGCAGGTATTATCCAGGCTAAAAAAACGGCTGGTGCCTGAGCAGAGGGTAAAGGCCGCTAGCAGTGGTTAACAATGACTAAATAGCTAGTAGCTAATTAGCTGTCTAGCTTCTGATGAAAGTTTTGGCAACAAGGTCTAAAACTATTTTTTTCTCTTTATTTAACTAGGCAAGTCAGTTAAGAACAAATTCTTATTTTCAATGACGGCCTAGGAACAGTGGGTTAACTGCCTGTTCAGGGGCAGAACGACGGATTAGTGCCTTGTCATTTTGGGGGTTTGAACTTGCAACCTTCCGGTTACTAGTCCAACGATCCGTGTCTCATTGAGTGAGGTGGGTTACCGGAAGGTGTATTTCATTTAAAAATGGAAAAAGAGATAAAAAAATACAAAAAGTAAACAAGAGGACGACAAACCACGTCTGCACTGCTACGTCATCTTGGATTTTTTTTTTTTGTTAACTGCTCACCACATTTTATTCACTGCAGTGCTAGCTAGCTTTAGGTTGTAATTTTAGTGCTAGATTCATTCTCTGATCCTTTGATTTGGTGGACAACATATCAATTCACTCTGCAAGAGCTCTGATAGGTTGGAGGATGATCTCCGGAAGTTTTCATAATTACTGTGTAAGTCTAGGGATGGGGGTGAGAACCAAGAGGCTCCTAGGTTTTGTATTGAAGCCAATGTACCAAGAGGAGGACAGAAGCTAGCTGTCCTCTGGCTACCCCATGGTGCTACCCTACCGAGTGCTGTTGATGCTACTGTAGAACGTCACTGCAAAACAGTGAGTTTTAATCAATTACTTGGTGACATGTGAATATATTTAGTCTAGTTTGTCAATGTTTTACCATTCTTTACTTTAAGAAATTCACTGAGGAGGATGGTCCTCCCCTTCCTCCTCTGAGGATCCTCCACTGGTTTTACGAGATTGGAGAACAGGTTCGGAGAGATCTTAGACCATTCCTCTGTACATAATCTTTCCAGATTCTTAATATCATTTGTCTGCTCCTATGGACTTCCCTCTTCAATTAAAACAACAGGCTTTCAATTGAGATAGCCATTGCACAATTTCGATTTTGTGGTCAATTAACCATTGCTTTGTGTATTTTGTTCAGAGCTTGGGGTTATTGTCTTGCCTCAAGATTCACTCATTGTCAGCCTCTCGTTTTTTGTGTAAAATGTCCTCCTACTTGGTAAAGTTTATGATGGTGTTGACCTTAACAAGAGCGTCAGTACCATCGGAAGCAAAATAGCCCCACAACATCAAAGATACATCACCATATTTAACAGTAGCTACATTACATTACCAAAATTATGTGGACACCTGCTTGTCGAACATCTCATTCCAAAATCATGGGCATTAATATGGAGTTGATCCCCCCTTTGCTGCTATAACAGCCTCCAACCTTCTGGGTAGGCTGTCCACTAGACATTGGAACATTGCTGCGGGGACTTGCTTCCATTCAGCCACAAGCACATTAGTGAGGTCGGGCACTAATGTTGAGTGATTGGGCCTGGCTCGCAGTCGGCATTCCAATTCATCCCAAAGGTCTTAGATGGGGTTTAACTCAGGGCTCTGTGAAAGCCAGTCAAGTTCTTCCACACCGATCTCGACATACCATTTCTGTATGGACCTCACTTTGTGCATGGGGGCATTATCATGCTGAAACAGGAAAAGGCCTTCCCCAAATGTTACCATAAATTTGGAAGCACAGAATTGTATAGAATGTCATTGTACAGTGTTTCCTTCTTTAAAAGTTGCGAGCTTACACCGCAGGACTGAGATGTACCCAGCTTCAAGGCTTCATTGCTCCAGACTACCACAAGGGAGAGTTAGAGCACTCATTATGCATTTGGGTCCCAAGGTTTTTATATGACCAATCATATCGAGTGGTTCCATTGACAAATTTGACGCGAGACACCCGTCCCTGGTGACTTTCTTCAGCAAAGATGGCTGACAAAACATTACGGGGAAAGCAAATGTAATGACGTCATAACGAGTCAAGCTAAAAATTTACAGTTGAGAGGAATATGTCAGTTAATGTGGAGACAAAGGATTGTGCATATTTTTTTGTCATAAAGTTTTTTTTAAATCACGATTTTGCTAGCTGGTGTTATGACATGAGTACAGTATGACATTGTGATTCATGTTGTTTAATGTTTTAGGGACTCCCGAGAAAACCAGCAAACCAGGCTGTCGTCTTGGGAAACAGTGGATGTAAAGAATCTAGCTAGCTTGCCTTGTCATGCCATGCAGCTGAAGTAACATAGCTAGCTAACTATTTACTTGCTTATTGTGTAGTGGAGGATAAAAATAACTACATGCCTTTGGATGTGTTGCTAGCTACAGTATGTAGCCGATCTGTGTATGGACACTAAAATGTTAGGTTCTGAACTAATATTCATACCAATCTATGAACCTCAGCTATAATAGTTGTTGTAAAAACATAATGTCTGAATGGCATTAAGGAAGCCTATGGATAGAGTAGAATATAATAACTTTATTGTGCCAAGGATGCAAGTCCTACATACATGTACTTTTGTTATTACCATGCATGAGATCCCCACATTGTAGCCTGTATGTTGAATATATTCACTGATCATGTACTCTTCCTTGGAAAATAAAAGTGGGGTTCAGGTATGAATCTCTGTGAGACATTCTTTTTCAGGCATATCCATTGCCAGGTGCATCAAACTCAATTCATTGAAGTCGGAAGTTTACATACACTTATGTTGGAGCCATTAGAACACTTTTTTCAATCACTCCACAAATTTCTTGTTAACAAACTATAGTTTTGGCAAGTCGGTTATTACTTTGTGCATGACACTATACATTTTTCCAATAATTGTTTACAGACTATTATTTCATGTATAATTCAGTGGGTCAGAAGATTACATACACTAAACAGCTTGGAACATTCCAGAATTATGTAATGTAATGGCTTTAGAAACTTCTGATTGAGTCAATTGGAGGTGTACCTGTGGATGTATTTCAAGGCCTTCCTTCAAACTCAGTGCCTCTTTGCTTGACATTATCAGAAAATCAAATCAGCCAAGACCTCAGAAAAAAATGTTAGACCTCCACAAGTCTGGTTCATCCTTGGGAGCAATTTCCAAACGCCTGAAGATACCACGTTCATCTGTACAAACAATCGTATGCAAGTATAAACACCATGAGACCACACAGCCATCATACTGCTCAGGAAGGAGCCGTGTTCTGTCTCCTAGAGATGAACGTACATTGGTGCGAAAAGTGCAAATCAATCCCAGAACAAAAGCAAAGGACCTTGTGAAGACACTGGAGGACACAGGTCCAAAAGTATCTATATCCACATGAGTCCTATATCGACATAACCTGAAAGGCAGCTCAGCAAGGAAGAAGCCACTGCTCAAAAACCGCCATAAAAAAGCCAGACTACGGTTTGCAACTGCACATGGGGACAAAGATCGTACTTTTTGGAGAAATGTCCTCTGGTCTGATGAAACAAAAATAGAACTGTCTGGCCATAATGACCATTGATATGTTTGGAGGAAAAATTAGGCTTGCAAGCCAAAGACACCATCCCAACCGTGAAGCATGGGGGTGGCAGCATCATGTTGTGGGGGTGCTTTACTGCAGGAGGGACTGGTGCACTTCACAAAATAGATGGCTACATGAGGAAGCAAAATTATGTGGATATATTGAAGAAATATCTCAAGACAGCTTGGTCGCAAATGGGTCTTCCAATTGGGAAATGACCCCAAGCATACTTCCAAAGTTGTGACAAAATGGCTTAAGGACAACAAAGTCAAGGTATTGGAGTGGCCATCACAAAGCCCAGACCTCAAGCCTATAGAAAATTTTTGGGCAGAAATGAAAAAGTGTGTGTGAGCAAGGCCTACAAACCTGACTCAGTTACACCAGCTCTGTCTGGAAGAATGGGCCAAACTTATTGTGGGAAGCTTGTGGAAGGCTCCCTGAAACGTTTGACCCAAGTTTAACAATTTAAAGGCAACGCTACTAAATACTAAATTAGTTTATGTAAACTTCGGACCCACTGGGAATGCAATGAAAAAAATAAAAGCTGAAATAAATAATTGACTCTACTATTATTCTGACATTTCACATTCTTAAAATAAAGTGGTAATCTTAACTGACCTAAATCAGGGATTTTTTTCCCGGATTAAATGTCAGGAATTCTGAAAAACTGAGTTCAAATGTATTTGGCTAAGGTGTATGTAAACTTCCGACTTCAACTGTATGTATTACAATTATACACTTCAACGGTGTCAACCACTCCTGCTTCTGGGACATCAATGATTACACATTGTAACTTTGCAATAGTCTAAATACGTGATTTAAGTAAAGACTGATTTGTAATTCATTCATCCAGAAAAAAACTATGCATTAACTAACTCCCTTTATCTGCATTAATCTGAGGACACAGGATAGTATTTCAATGAGATACTGAATTTCAACCAGTGGAGAATGTGAAACGCTTTATTGAAAGAAGTTCATTATCCAGGTGTTATAAATACATAATACATGCATTATGATTATGATAATTGTAATATATTATAAATAGATGTTCAAGCTGTACTTCAATGCTCATATTGTGTGCATTATAAAATTAGGAATATAGACAAGGTGGGGAGAGAAGTGTAGAAGACAGAAAGGGAAAGAGGTTAGAACAGAGGCAGAGAGCATATGATTCATGAATTACAGTGCTACCCTAATATTCTCTCAGTTCATCACAATTACAGTGTCTCTAGATGTGTCTCCTAACCAGCCTTATGCCCCAAGTTGGCCCGAAGGTTAAGAGTGGGTGAGGTGGCAATGACCGGACTGGCTTCCTCTCTCACATGAAAACATACTTGCAGACGAGAGATAGATGGATAGAGAGAGAGCATGATTAAGCCTTGTTTTTTTATTGTAACACAGTCAGTCATCATAATCATCAGGAGGTAAAATGCAAAACTGACCTTGGATTATTAACTCTGAGACGACTACATCTCTATCTGTATTTCATTGTAAAGCATCTCTTTACTAATACTTCCTGTTGACCCGAACAAGTGACCTCTCACCCCTGATCATGCTGTGCCCTCTGTGTCAGCCAGGTCAGATGCGGGAGGGGTTCAACAACACAGCTGATATAACCTAGAGGATTTAGGGAGAAGGGGGAGAGGGATGAAGTGATGGAGAGAGACTGTTATTGTGTGTGTGTGGTCTCACCTGGTGTCCACACTAAGTGGCTACAGAGTACTTTATGCTAAAAAACAAACACATGAGGACAAACAATAGAAGATACTGTCAGTATTAGACATACATGCCGCTTGTAAAAGTAGCTAACCGGTACACTGTCATGAAATATGATTATATTTCGACTATGAAACAAATATGACATAGCCTGCTTATGAGTTGCCATGAAAGAAAGTTAGATTAATTCAAATAGAAATGTCAAGAACAGGCGTTCATAGCTAAATGCTATGCTATAACTTGAGAATAGTAATTGCAGGATTTATCATTCTGAGGAATGTAATGTTATGAACTGACCAGGAATCGTAGGAGCTAACAACCAGCTATTTAAAAGATGGATGGAAGCTTTCCCACAAGTGAGAATGATGAACCGTGGAAGATGGCGAGGAATGAGATGGGAGAAACAACAATTTGTTGCAAGTTTGGGAGGGGGTCTAATAGCTGAGCTACAGTAGGTGTGAAAACCCCTCCTCCTCCTATCACAGAC
Source organism: Oncorhynchus mykiss (assembly GCF_057628025.1). Lineage (NCBI taxonomy): Eukaryota > Metazoa > Chordata > Actinopteri > Salmoniformes > Salmonidae > Oncorhynchus > Oncorhynchus mykiss. The sequence goes on along the minus strand of NC_143030.1, from coordinate 33,034,943 downwards.
CAGATGTGGCCTAATGACCAAGGGGTAGCTTGCTACTCAATATAATAAAGTAATGATTTTTCAAATAAGTTACCTTACACGTTATGTTGGCTGACAATTTGTTAGCTACTCTGTCCTTACGAACCACATAGCATATCATTACAACAGTATGTACTGGTATGTTAGTAGTTATTCATCAAACTTGCCAGTATATTAACTGTACGCTATCAAGCTACCCAATGTTTATTGACTTGATTATTTCTGTCATTCTTAGCTTAGCTAAATTGTATAGTCCTTGTGCATTCTCAATGGACATTCGGGTGCTTTCGTAAATTTGCTCTGGCTATCCACACAGATTTCAGAGCACTCTCGTGTACCAGAGCGCAGAATAATTAATTTACGAGTGCTCAACATACGTTGAATATGGCTGGTGTCAGTAAACGTCGGCAAAAAAAGCATAATTAAATTGTTTCCAGCAGCACATTTACAGATACCAACACTCTGGTTAACATGAAAACTGCCTAACCCGCTCTGCTAGGGTGAGTAAAATGGTCACAGTGGTCTCATTTGTGGCTGGAAGTAGCTAGGAAGGTTGCCAACGTTAGCTTGGGTGCTTGAATACCGTTGTAAGGCCAGAACGCTCAACTCAACCCTACTCCTCGGCCCGAACGTCCAGTGTGCGCTCCGAGAGCGAAACGGTCTGAATATACAATCTGACAACGCTCTGAATTTATGAGTGTCACGTTGTACAGCACCATATGTTCTAATCCATCCTAACGGAAAACCAGAGGGTTTTTTGTTTTTCATGGAATAGAAACACCATAATATTAATCAAATGAATTAAGCAACACACCTACTCATTCCATGATTTGTCTATATTTGTACTATTTTCTACATTGTAGAATAATGAGAACATCACAACTATGAACTGACACATATGGAATCAGTTAAGAAATAATTCTTATTTACAAGGACAGCCTACTCCTTCCTCCCCATTGAGGGATTGAACCCCGGTTTCCCTCGTGCCTGCCCTATGGAAGACTATCAAATGCTTCTCAAAGATGCCCTCTGCTGGTCCACTTAGCAATAACTTGCATTAACAGAAAAAATGGCTGACAAATAGATGACGTGCCGCAGAATGCTGCAGCAGCCTGCAAGGTGTGTCGCAGGATGACGCAACTTTTAATGCAACCGCTGTGTCAGATTCCAAAAGAACTTTAACCTGTTAGATCTCTAGGGGCGCTATTTCATTTTTGGATAAAAAACGTTCCCGTTTTAAGCGCGATATTTTGTCACGAAAAGATGCTTGACTATGCATATTCTTGACAGTTTTGGAAAGAAAACACTCTGAAGTTTCAGAATCTGCAAAGATTTTGTCTGTAAGTGCCCCAGAACTCATTCTACAGGCGAAACCAAGATGATGCATCAACCAGGAATTAGCAGAATTTCTGAAGCTCTGTTTTCCATTGTCTCCTTATATGGCTGTGATTGCGCAAGGAATGAGCCTACACTTTCTGTCGTTCGCCCAAGGTCTTAGCAGCATTGTGACGTATTTGTAGGCATATCATTCGAAGATTGACCATAAGAGACTACATTTTCCAAGTGTCCGCCTGGTGTCCTGCGTGGAATTCGGTGCGCAATTGCCAGCTGCTTGTACTTTACCATTTGATTCAGGGGAGAAACCATGTGTCCAAGAACGATGTATCAATGAAGAGATATGTGAAAAACACCTTGATGATTGATTCTAAACAACGTTTGCCATGTTTTCAGTCGATATTATGGAGTTAATTTGGAAAAAAGTTTGCGTTTTGAGGACTGAATTTTCGGGTTTTTTTTGGTAGCCAAATGTGATGTATAAAACGGAGCTATTGCTAATACACAAATAATCTTTTTGGAAAAACTGAGCATCTGCTATCTAACTGAGAGTATCCTCATTGAAAACATCAGAAGTTCTTCAAAGGTAAATGATTTTATTTGAAGGCTTTTATGTTTTTGTTGAAATGTTGCGTGCTGGATGCTAACGCTAATGCTAACGCTAAATGCTTTGCTAGCTAGCTACTTTTACACAAATTATTGTTTTCCTATGGTTGAGAAGCATATTTTGAAAATCTGAGATGACAGTGTTGTTTACAAAAGGCTAAGCTTGCGAGATGGCATATTTATTTCATTTCATTTGCGATTTTCATGAATAGTTAACGTTGCGTTATGGTAATGAGCTTGAGGCTGTAGTCACGATACCGGATCCGGGTTTGGGAGATCAGAGAGGTTAAGGAAAAGGCAAACCATACAATAATCTGAGTACAGCATGCAGCCAAAAAGATATCCGCCAAACGTGCGTTCAGGTCCAGTCGAACGTCGGAAGAAAAGTTCAAAAAGTTATATTACAGCCCGTAGAAACTTGTCAAACTAAGTATAGAATCAATCTTTAGGATGTTTTAATCATAAATGTTCCAACCAGAGAATTCCATTGCCTGTAGACAAGCAATGGAACGAGAGCTAACTCACATAACGCTCACTCAGCTCTCATTCGCCCCCACTTCACAGTAGAAGCCTGAAACAACGTGCTAAAGACTGTTGACATCTAGTGGAAGCCATATGAAGTGCAATATGACCCCATTTACACTGTACATTGGAATGGCAAAGAGTTAAAAAAACTACAAACCTCAGATTACCCACTTCTTGGTTGATTTTTCTCAGGTTTTCGCCTGCCATATGAGTTATGTTATACTCACAGACATCATTCAAACTGTTTTAGAAACCTCAGAGTGTTTTCTATCCAATATTACTAATACTATGCATATATTAGCATCTGGGACAGAGTAGCAGGCAGTTTACTCTGGGCACCTTATTCATCCAAGCTTCTCAATACTGCCCCCCTGTCATCAAGAAGTTAAAGGAGGAACCACTGTATGCTGTAGCAATAAGATTTCCCTTCACTGGAACTTTACAGTTGACACTATGCAGTCGGGCAGGTAGAGCTCTTCTGGCATCCGCCAAACCCAGATTTGTCCGTCGGACTGCCAGATGGTGAACCATGATTCATCACAACAGAAAACGCGTTTCCACCACTCCAGAGTCCAATGGCGGCGAGCTTTACACCACTCCAGCCAACACTTGGCATTGTGCATTGTGATCTCTTGGCTTATTTGGCTGTTCGGACAAGAACCCATTTCATGAAGCTGCAGTTATTGTGCTGATATTGCTTTTCGGAGACAGTTTGGACCTCGATAGTGAGTGTTGCAACTGAGGACAGGGGAGTTTTACGCGCTACGTGCTTCAGCACTCGGCAGTCCCGTTCTGTGAGCTTGTGTGGCCTACCACTTTGCGGGCTGAGCCGTTGTTGCTCCTAGACGTTTCCACTTCACAATAACAGCAATTGCAGATGCCTGGGGCATCTCTAGCAGGGCAGAAATTATACGAACTGACTTGTTGTATGGCTGTCTGCTCGATTGCATGGCTGTGTGCTCGATTTTATACACTTGTCAGCAACGGGTGTGGCTGAAATAGCCGAGTCCACATAGTTTTGTATATATATTGTATGAGGTACTTTCTGCATATGCTTTCGTTTCTCGACGCCTAATCACCACTGTTATGCTCGGCCAAATAGCTCTTATTTCATGTCATCTGACCATGGCACATGTTATTTCCTGATAGTTACTGGATGAAAATACAATCTAAACAGGACCTTCTAATCAGCAGGTTTTGCATGGGTGGAGTTTTGGCATACCTAGTGACATCACCAGGTTGTAAATTAGTTTATAGACCACCACTTTATTCTGTCCACTCTCTACTCCCGCTTATATTGTTGCCAGGGCCACTCAATCAAACAACGTTGTGAGGAGACACAAAGTACTGAGTTGATATGTGTGGGTGAGGGCCATACAGTCATACAGATGCATAGATGTATAAAATAGACGTGATTTCAGCACCTGCTCAATACCACCTAGCACTGATCCCAGAAACCTCATCTTTCTATGATAGCACTGTTTTAATCACCTCCTCCAGATGTACCTATCCTTGGCCTTGGAGATGTACAAGCCTCTGGGCTTCATACTGCTAAAATAGCAGTGTGATCCAACATTGTGTTAAGATAGAAGTAATGGGGAGAGAAAAAAGGATTGATATTGGGAGATGGAGCGGCAGATTGTGCAAAAATTTTTCATTGAGCGAGGCTTTCTTGGATTTCACTGCAAAAACATTCTCTAATTTGAAGTCAGTCTGTTGGATCTGTGAGAGTTTGGATTGATGCTTTGGAAGACCTTGGTTCAGAGAGTGGGCTGTTGGGAGTGGGGTGTGCAAGATTTACTTAATTGGAAATGTTTGTATTATCTGCTCATATTCAGACACCCATCTATTTAAAATAGTTCCCACACAATCGGCATAACTGTTTTTTATTGTAATGGATCAAATTCAGCTAACCTTCATCACTTCTCAAGACCACAACCCCTGCAAATAATCCTGCATAAGTGTCCAATTGCTTCCTTTAGTCCTCTGAGAGATGCACTGACATTCTATTGGTATCATGCAAATGAAGGCACTGAATAAATTAATCAACCCCTTACACTCATGGGATTTAGCCTATATGGATAGGTCTAAATTGAAATATTTCTAATTGAAGAAATATGGAAAGTATATGCATAACCATGGTAGCAATTAAAAGGGAACAGTTTGGAGATTATGGTAAAATTATTAGATTAAGGTGAGTGAGAGGTCTAACTGGTGTTTCCAAGTGGCCACACATCACTCAAGGAAGAGTCTTCAACTACACAGTAAGGTGCTTTTTTGAGCTCTCCTACCTTTTCCGTTGAAGAACTAGAGCAAGAACACTAGCAGTTGTTTTGTTTGGAACACAGCCCTGCATTCCACCTTTACACAAATAGTGTGGATGTTTATGCAAACCAGCCCATTATAAATTGCAATCTAAGACAAATCAAATCAAGTTTATTTATCACGTGCGCTTACTTACAGGCTTACATACTTACTTACAGGCTCTAACCAATAGTGCAAAAAAATATATTAGGTGAACAATAGGTAAGTAAAGAAATAAAAACAACAGTAAAAAGACAGTGAAAAACAGTAGCGAGGCTATAAAAGTAGTGAGGCTACATACAGACACTGGTTAGTCAGGATGATTGAGGTAGTATGTACATGTAGAAATGGTTCAAGTGACTATGCATATATGATGAACAGAGAGTAGCAGTAGCGTAAAGAGGGGTTGGCGGGTGGTGGGTGGCAGGACACAATGCAGATAGTCCGGTTAGCCAATGTGCGGGAGCACTGGTTGGTCGGGCCAATTGAGGTAGTATGTACATGTGTACATGAATGCATAGTTAAAGTGAATATATGATAAACAGAGAGTAGCAGCAGCGTAAAAGAGGGGTTGGAGGGGGGGACACAATGCAAATAGCCTGGGTAGCAATTAGATTACCTGTTCAGGAGTCTTATGGCTTGGGGGTAAAAACTGTTGAGAAGCATTTTTGTCCTAGACTTGGCACTCCGGTAGTAGAGAGAACAGTCTATGACTTGGGTGGCTGGGGTCTTTGAACATTTTTAGGGCCTTCCTCTCACACCACCTGGTGTAGAGGTCTTGCATGGCAGGCAACTTAGCCTGAGTGATGTACTGGGCCGTAGGCACTATTTTTTATTTCACCTTTATTTAACTAGGCAAGTCAGTTAAGAACAAATTCTTATTTTCAATGACAGCCTAGGAACAGTGGGTTAATTGCCTGTTCAGGGGCAGAACGACTCGGGGGTTTGAACTTGCAACCTTCTGGTTACTAGTCGAACGCTCTAACCACTAGGCTACCCTGCCTCCCTCTGTAGTGCCTTGCGATCGGAGGCCGAGCAATTGCCGTACTAGGCAGTGATGCAACCAGTAACCATGCTCTCAATGTTGCAGCTGTAAAACCTTTTGAGGATCTCAGGACCGATGCCAAATCTTTTTAGTTTCCTCAGGGGGAATAGGCTTTGTCATGCCCTCTTCACAACTGTCTTGGTGTGATTGGACCATTCTAGTTTGTTGGTGATGTGGACACCAAGGAACTTGAAGCTCTCAACTTGCTCCACTACAGCCCTGTCGATGAATGGGGGGCGTGCTCGGCCCTCCTTTTCCTGTATTCCACAATCATCTTTTTGGGCATAATTTGAAAGCTTGTTCTATTGCCAACATGACTAGCTAAATTATAAAGTGTTAGGCTTACAGTGTTAGGCTTTCATAAGGCAATTTAGAGAATTAGATCATAGATCAGAATTAGATCATAATTTTGGTTTGCATATAATGAGTCATTAGTGCATCTAGATGCGTGGTACATGGCATATTTTCTTCACAATCAACATTCTATTCAGGACAATACCATGTAATCGTGTAACAGTACATCAAACATAGTGATCATAAATGTTGACACTGTATATTACCAGTTTTATGATATGGAAATGTGACGTGCACATTTGGACGGATTTATGCCTAGGCTGTATGACATCAAAGTGGTATTTATTGTAATCCTCAGCATCTCACCTTTCAAAATACATAGAGTCCTCATAATTTACAGAATTCTTCTCACTCAGACAACAAAACATTTGCAGAAGATGCCCAATTAGCAGGAGGGATGGGGTCAACATCTTGCTGTGCACACTTCTCAAGTTCAGAAAGGCTGTCAGTCAAAAACTATACAGATCTGTGAAGTGAAGACCCTGAGCTCTAACGTCATGCATAGCATGTTACTCTATAGCCACTGCATTCCAATTTAGGCGCTTATCAGTGTCCAAATCTGCCATTTTCAACCCGTATTCTGGGGCGAGTGTAAAGGGCTATAGGAAATGATAGCCCGGTAATGTGATGTTACAATAGAAAATGTATCCGCTCAAAGGCCCCCTTTTGACACAGACGTGAGCTTTAATTGAAGAGGAAAAATTCATCTCGACCCATCAGAAATTGACCAATGGGAGAGCCCGAATAGAAATGTAAATGTTGGTCACTGTAAGCACGATATAAATAAGCTTACGGATTATTTCATAGTCATGTGAATGTAAATTGGTTACATCACCTGTATAAATATGTAAATACACACACCTAAGCACCAACAGGTAAAGGGGGACCAAACACACATAGCCTTACATCATGCTAGTCTCAACAAAGTACTATGCTTTCTGTCCACCTACTGTGCGTGTGTGTGGGCTTGTGGAATATTATTAGGTTCCCCCATTCTGCCCTACCAAGCAAAAAAGCAGTAACTGCTCATTTGGGGTCAATGAAATATATCCCTAGCATATCTACAGCGCTTTCACACCATGCTATGCAAGAGCTCATATTTAGGTGTCTTAATAGATGCAGTATTACAATGACAGCGTAGTGTTATCATTATGGCTGTTCTCAAAGTTGTGCTTCTGCCATACCTGTATTAGTGAATATGCCAAATTGCCAAAATTATGCTATTGGCCAGTATAGGCCCGTGACATCCTTTCTTCCTCTCGCTGAGTTCAATGGTGAATGAAAATCCTGACAGGGTTGAATCCTCAAGGTAGATTCTACAGATCAAAATGTATTGTTGAGGTTCATATCAAAACTCTTTCGTAACTCATTAACAGCCCTCCTCCACATCACAATTAAGTTGGTCATACTGGTTTATAATGCACATGTGAAAGGTCTATGTATAAATTATATGCAGTCAAAGTCAAGTTAAATCTATTCTCCCGTTCATAAAGCATTTATAGCTGAGCACTTCAATGTAATTAACTGTGCAGTTTGCCACTCTGACCTATAACAGTGGCGCAGTAGTCTAAGGCACTGCATCTCAGTGCTAGAGGCACCGACACCCTGGTATGTTTCTAGGCTGTATCACAATCGGCCGTGATTTGGAGTCCCATAGGGCGGCGCACAATTGGCCCAGTGTCTTCCGGGTTTGGCCGGTGTAGGCAGTCATCTTAAATAAGAATTTGTTCTTTAACTGACTTGCCTATTTAAATAAAGATAAACCTTTTTTTATAACACCAACATTACAGTTCTATGTCTGAATTCTATGTAGTCAATGTCATGTAATTTCTATGTTCCCATTCATAAAGCATTAAAACATGCCTCACTTATCAAAAATACTGTTTCCTGATGGAGCTGGAACATAAAACAATCGCTAAGAACATTGCCGAAGAATCCTACAATTGACATTTTTCAGTTAGATTTTCGATTTACAAGAATTCATATTCAAAGCTTTAAAATTCAATTCCCCATTTCAGACTCATAGCAATAACTATCTATGTGAGTAAAACTTACTAACACAGTGTGGTAAAGCTAGCTAGCATTTCCCCATTACTCACTAGCAGCTAGCCCCTGGCAATGTCAACAGGTTTTCCAACTTGGTCAGTCAACTTGACAATATCAGGTAAAGCTTTACATTAAGGTGAAACTTTGCAGATATGAAACAAACAGACAATTGTAAGATCAGTCAACAATATCAATATTCCCAGTTTATGCTACAAAATCAACTTCATAGGTTTTAAAAATAGCTTCTATTTGACTCAAATTCCCATTAAGTATAGTAAGGCATTGATGGCAGAATAGATGAATGCAATTCAATGCATGATTAATATACAGTATATTTGCCGAAATCCATTCAGGTGTATTTTGTGGCTTTTGGCGAATACTTTCCAATACTCTAAAGTTACGCTGTTGCTACTGCCTGTAAACACACAGTCCAGTTCAAAGTGAATGATGGCAGGCCCATGTGGCAAATAGGTTATTTGCACATAGGCCTACTGTAGCGCTGATTGGCTATGGTGCACCAGTCTTTGTAGAGTCCGGTCCTGATTACCCTTCTCCTAGCAGCACAATTGCAGAATTTGTATTTTAATAAGAGTTCCCTGCAAACACATGCTTAACTTTGGAAATATCTATATATTTGTTTGCACTCTAGTGCAGTACAGCTGTTTTTTTACAGCATTGCAACAACCTCTGGAAAAAAATGTATGTGTAATTTGACATATTTTATATCAGCATTTATTTTGAATGTATTGTAACGACCCTGGGCTTATAAGCGTGGATATCGATTCTGCCGCTCGAGCATGCTTTTGGGGCACTGTCGACAGCGTGCTGGACTTCGGGCTAGAAGGTCGAGGGTTCGAGACCTGCTTCCTGTTGTTTCATTACATTGGTGTCAGAAGTGATCGGACCTTGCATCCACGACAGTGCGTGTTCTTGGCCGGTGAGCGCGATCCTATAAGATGTTGAGTCGCAAGCTAGAGCAAGGACGCGCTCTTAGAAAGGAGGGAGTAGTGTAACGACCCTGGGTTTATAAGTGTGGATATCCACTAGAGCATGCTTTTGCGGCACAGTCGATAGCGCGCTGGACTTCTGGCTAGAAGGTTGAGGGTTCGAGACCTGCTCCCTGCTTGTTTCATTACAGTATAGACAAATACTGGTTTGTTTCAGTGGTCTGGGGTGACCACTGAAACTTACCTTGTGAGTTTCTATTGAATTATTTGTCCTCATTTAAGCCCAGCCGGCTGTGAAAAGGTATATGTGCTTAATGAGCAAGGCCATGTTTAAAGTAGTTCCTTCTCTCCCTCGCCTTTTCTCTTTCTCTCCCTCCCCATTTCCTTCCTCACATTCTCTCCCAGTCCCCACCTCTCTCATCGCTGCGCTCTCCCTTTTTTACCTCTCTCTCTCTCCCCCTCCCTCCCTCTCTCTCCCCCTCCCTCCCTCCCTTCTATCTCTTTCTTTGTCATGTCGAGCAGGGCTTGTCTCCGGTTCCTGCTAGCTTGTTTGTTTTCCTATTTGGGTAAGGGACAGATTTAGAATGAGTTCACTCAGGTCACTGTTTGTCCTATTCCCCTTGGGAACATGCTCACACACTCCCGTCCCAACTCTCCACTCAGCTCCCCTCCTTTCAGTCAAGCTGAAATTGGGATATGGTGGTGGGTCTCTTAGCAGGCTGTAGACCTCCTCTAAATAGCATAGAACAGAGGTTAGAAACAGATGGATCTAATACCTGGTCTTGGTTGACAGAAACTTTTATAATGTGAATGATACCCATAGAGAGGCTGGTGATTCGCTTAGATGGTGTGGGAGTATGAGTGCTGAATGGCTTTAAATGCTGGAAGGCACAAACATGTAACAGATGGTTGTTTCAGAAGCATCATAAAGCATAAATGCACACACTGATGGTGTACAATTATGAATAGCATTCAATATGCTCTTATCACTTATCATAAGATTGAAAACTGAATTTAAAGCTTTCCACTATAGAATGGGAGGCAAATAATAATGTTTGAAGAATAGTGTAGATTTGAAGTTTGGTAACAAAATGACAGTCTGTGCCATCGGTCTTTTACCAAACTCTGCATCTGCACTTTTCAAGTAAATGTGTTTTTGTAAATGTTTAGTGGAAATTGTTCAATGTAATCTTTATGCACAGAGGTTTAACTTTACGTCATACATTTTAAAGTGAAAAATCTGAATCTCAGCATCACTGGAATTGCTACAGTGTAAACACATAAATCAAACCAAAAGATACACAGTAGAACATCTGACAATTACAAAAAAACACAATAGGGGGGACAAATCAGTCAACACAAGGTGGTGTGCTTCTCTTTGCTCTTTCCTTTCTATTGTCTCTCTCCTGATGCCAAGGACAGTGTGGACCTGATCCAGACTGGACGAAGCCCCCCAGTGGACACATAGTATTGCAGACATACACAGAACAAACCTTCAAAGTTCTTAGACAAGGCATCACAGAGAGCAAATAGATTTCCACTTCAAATGACCCACAACTGGTAAGGTAAGAAGGGCTTTATACAATAATTTTGTTTGATTCATTGATTAATTGTCCCAATGCAGAATGTGTCATTTCAAATACTCCTAACTGGATTGCTAGTCTCGCGTCTTCCTTACAAATCTTTTCAATGTTAGAAACCTGGGCACAGCGGAAACTGGAAAGCTAACTGTGTGTTGATTTGGCTGTGAGAGTTGACTTGGTTACGAAGCTAATATGAAGCTGTTTGTTATAAAAAATTGCCCTTCAAAATCCCATTCTTCCCTGTAGACTCCCTCCCACGACTTCTGGCTCTGGGGCCAGAGCAACACACACAAAATTGCAGGTGATGTGTTTTCTGCATTAAGTGGCTCAGACACACCCAATTCATCACCCCCCACACCCCCATACACACACACATGCACACACACACAGCCACATGCACACAAACACACCACACACATATTCCTATCGCTCTCTCTACAGGTATGTCACACAGTTGTGCAATATTTAGTGCAAGGATGTTTCACAGTAATTTACACCTTGATACAGATAGGAGGAAGCTTCAGCTGCAGTTTTTTAAATAAAACTACAGCAACCTGCCTTTACACCTTCACACATTTTTATCTTCTCTCGTGTCAAGGTGAGGAACAGCATTTCCACTGTGAAATCGTATACAGTATGACACTGTTAACTTCATCCTGATCTTTTCAACAAATGCTTCACGCTGGAATGTACAGTGCCTTCATAAAGTATTCATAATCCTTGACTTATTCAACATGTTGTTGTGTTACAGCCTGAATTTGACATGGATGAAATGAATACAAAAATCTCACCCATGTACACACAATACCACATAATTTCAAAGTAAAAACATGTTTTTAGAATTTTTTGCACATTTATTGAAAATGAAATACAGGAAAATAACCAAGACGACATGAGTCAATACATTTGGATCACAGTTGGAAGCGATTACAGCGGTGAGTCTTTCTGTGTAAGTCTGTAAGTGCTTTGCACTCCTGGAATGCACAATATTTGCAAATTAGAATTTTTTTAATTCTTCAAGCGCTATCAAATTGGTTGTTGATCATTGGTCGATAGCCATTTCAAGTCTTGCCATACATTATCAAGATGATATAAGTCAAAACTGTAGCTATGCCACACAGGAACATTCAATGTCATATTGGTAAGCAATTCTAGTGTATATATTGGCCTTGTGTTTTAAGTTATCGTCCTGCTGAAAGGTGAATTTGTGTCCCAGTGTCTGTTGGAAAGCAGTGTCTGTTTTCCTCTAGGATTATGCCTGTACTTAGCTCTTTTCCATTCACTTTTATCCTAAATAAACTTCCTAGTCCTTACCAATGACAAGCATACCCATAACATGATGCAGCCACCACTATGCTTGAACATATGAGAAGTGGTACTCAGTGATGTAACGCATTGTATTCAGGACATACAGTTAATTTCTTTGCCACTTGTTTTGCAGTTTAACTTTAGTGCCTTGTTGCAAACAGGATGCACGTTTTGGAATATTTGTATTATGTACAGGCTTCCTTGTTTTCACGCTGTCAGTTAGGATAATAGTTTGACATTATGCGGTATTGTTTGTAGGCCAGTGACACAAAATCTCTATTTAATCCTTTTTAAATTCAGTCTGTAACATAACAAAATGTGGAAAAAAATCAAGGGGTGTGAATTCTTTCGAAAGGCACTGTAGCTATATTGAGAGTTTCTGTTTGGCCTGTGTGGCTAAATTGGTAGAGCATGGTGCTTGCAATGCCAGGGTTGTGGGTTTGATTCCCATGGGGGACCAGGATGAAAATGTATTCCTTCACTACTTACTTTAAATCCCTCTGGGTAAGAGTGTCTGCTATATGATGTACAATGTCTGTCACCTTCCTGTGATTTTACTGTTCTCATTTCAAGCTGTAAAATGTACTGCAGTGAATTTATGGCTGTTTAAATGCTTGCCGAAACCCTCTGATTTATAGTGTTTGCAGAGGAGAGAATAATATTTGCAGGGTATCATCCGATGTACAGTTGCGACCAAATATATTGGCACCTTGCAGTTTTCTTGAATAAGTCCCTATTTCTACTAAATAAGCTTGTTATTCGATTTTCAAGATTGCAGAATTAATTGTATTTTTACTTAAGTTTACAATTTTAATTGAGAAAATAAAGACAAATGGCAAGCACTACATTATTGGCACCCTGGAGCTAGTACTTATTTGCACAGCCTTTGGCCAAAATAACTGCATACTAACAGTTCTTATAGATGTCAATGAGCTTGCTGCACCTTTCTTCTGGCAATTTGTCCCATGCTACAGCAACAAACTCCTCCAATTCTTCAATGTTTGAGGGGCCTTCCACCAACTGCTGTTTTCAGCTTTCGCCATGGGCAATTCCACAGTAATGGAATTGTAGTGAGATTTTTACTTAAACAGTGTGCCAAACAAAAAACAATAACATCAAAGTTTAACAAACCACACAACAATATGACTACATTTAACAATTTACACTAAACATTTAACAAAAACAAATTTACTGGAAGAACTGTGCAGATGCCAAGTTTGGTAACAGATTTTTTTGTAAAATCTCACTCAGTTTTTAATGACCACGTTTTTTCAAAACAATGTTCAATATCTGATCCCAATTAAGACTCAAACATGACTGTAGAAAGAATGGGGTGTCAGCTATGACACGACACCTTGAGTTAAAAAAAATCTATATTGGTTATTGAACTAAAGTAAGGGAAGTGGATTTACAGCTCTTAACAGAATTAAGGTATTTCATCATGGGTCCTTGATCTGCACTATACAGAAATGCATAAATATGCATATCAATGCCATTCTCTTCATGGTGATGTATCCTAAATAGGTACACAAAGGTATACATGTGTAAAATCCTCCTTTTTTGGGTATTATTCTACACACTGGCAATTTTTTTTCATGAGCTACGCCATCAAACAATACCAAATTTGGTTGGTCCGGACCAGACCAAATCTGAACCAATCATACACAACTACAGTATGTTTCACAAGTTTGGACATCGAAGTACAGCACATTAGAGCTCAGTAGAGTACGGTACAGTACAGTGTAGTATAGCACAGTACATTATTGTGTACTCAACTCTAGTTTGCTCTACTGTGTACTGAACTGTATTGCGCTCTATTCTACTGTACTGTACTATACTCTATTTTCTTTACTGTACTCTACTGTAATGTAAAATACCAAACAAAAAATGTATGAACGCATGACTGTAAATCGCTTTGGAGAAAAGTGTCTGCTAAATATCATATTATATGTGTAATGCCATTTGTGGTATCCTGTGAGCTCCCTGCTATTAATATCTGGGTGAATCATATCTAAAGTTGACCTCAATTTTCTACCCTGCAGCATCTGCTGGTGACAGTCCTGTAGTTGGCCTATGGAGTGACCCTGTCAACAAGGCTCTACTTAGTCTGTTGTCTTGTGGGTCTCCTGAACTCTTTTTATTATCAGTGCTATGAAACTTTCCACCCCCCTTTTGGCTAATCCATTCGACAATGGATGGAATTGGGCAGATGTCACGTGAGTGATTCCATTCCAAGACATGAAATATCTGAAACTGTCAATTGCGAGACATGTTGCATTGTCAGACACACACATTTCAGGAATACCTAGTGTACTGAATCTCTTCCTCAGGCACTCAATGGTGACTGCAGCTGTTGATCAGTGTTTACTGGATAAATTATGTCCATCCACATTGAGTGTGCGTCTACTACTACCAGAAAAATATTGTCCTTCAAAGTACCTGCATAGTCAATGTGTAGCCTTCTCCATGGCTTGTCTGGCCTCTCGCAGGGTGGTGCACTTGCAGATTCTTTCCTGTGCGCTTGGCATGTGGTGCATGACTTTACCTTCTTTTTAACGTCTGTGTCCATGTTAGGCCACAAGAAGTAGCTCCTGGCCAGTCCTTTCAACGCATATTTTCAACTGGTTGGATTACCGAAATATGGTTCCTTTTGATGTTCCTAGACTCTATATATTTAACAAAGGCTCTTCAAGAGTCCGTCTGTAGAGTCAAGGGAGAAAGGTATTTATGGGTGGGGTCATAAACCTACCCCCAGGCCAACGTCATGACACCAGGCAAAGAGGGCATTAACCTTTCTGATCTCCCCATCCCGGATCCGGGATCGTGAATACAGACTCAAGCTCATTACCATAACGCAACGTTAACTATTCATGAAAATCGCAAATGAAATTAAATAAATATGCTAGCTCTCAAGCTTAGCCTTTTGTTAACAACACTGTCATCTCAGATTTTCAAAATATGCTTCTCAACCATTGCAAAACAAGCATTTGTGTAACAGTATTGATGGCTAACGTAGCATTTAGCATAGCATTTAGTGTTAGCATTCAGCTGGCAACATTTACACAAAAAAACAGAAAATCATTCAAATAAAATCATTTCCCTTTGAAGAACTTCAGATGTTTTCAATGAGGAGACTCTCAGATAGCAAATGTTCAGTTTTTCCTGAAAGATTATTTGTTTAGGACAAATCGCTCCGTTTTCTGCGTCACGTTTAGCTACGAAAAAACCCCTGTATCCAGGATTGTGTAAATCTATCAGCAAGCTCATTAGCATAACAAAACGTTAACTATTCATGAAAATCGCTAATGAAATGAAATTAATCTATTTGCTCTCAAGCTTAGCCTTTTGTTAACAACACTGTCATCTCAGATTTTCAAAATATGCTTTTGAACCATAGCTAAACAAGCATTTGTGTAAGAGTATTGATAGCCTAGCATTGCATTAAGCCTAGCATTCAGCATGCAACATTTTCCACAAAAAAACAAAAGCATTCAAATAAAATAATTGACCTTTGAAGAACTTCAGATGTTTTCAATGAGGAGACTCTGTTAGATAGCAAATGTTCCGTTTTTACAAAAAATATTATTTGTGTCGACTAATCACTCCGTTTTGTTCATCACGTTTGGGTAAGAAAAAAAAAAAAGTCATTAAAACGCAAACTTTTTTCCAAATTAACTCCATAATATTGACAGAAACATGGCAAACAATGTTTAGAATCAATCCTCAAGGTGTTTTTCACATATCTATCGACGATAAAATCCATCGTGGCAGTTTACTTTCAATTCTGAAGAAATGGAACGCGCATGGACTTACTGATTACGCACACAGGACACCGGGCGGGACACCAGGTAAATGTAGTCTCTTATGGTCAATCTTCCAATGATATGCCTACAAACACGTCACAATGCTGCAGACACCTCTGGGAATATACAGAAAGCGCAGGCTCATTCCTGGCGCATTCACAGCCATATAAGGAGACATTGGAACACAGCGCCTTCAGAATCCGGGGCATTTCCTGTATGAAACATCATCTTGGTTTCGCCTGTTGCATTAGTTCTGGGGCACGCACAGATAATATCTTTGCAGTTTTGGAGACGTCAGAGTTGTGTCTTTCCAAGGCTGTCAATTCCATGCATAGTCGAGCATCTTTTCGTGACAAAATATTGCGCTTAAAACGGGCACGTCTTTTTATCCAATAATGACACAGCGCCCCTATAGGTTCAAGAGGTTAATCAGAGAGGCAACAAAGAGATCAAAAATAACCCTGAAGGAGCTTCAAATCTCCACAGCAGAGATTGGAGTATCTGTCCATAGGACCACTTTAAGCCGTACACACCACAGAACTGGGCTTTACGGAAGAGTGGACAGAAAAAATCCATTGCTTTTAAAGAAAAAATTAGCAAACATGTTTAATGTGCGCCAAAAGGCATGTGGGAGACTCCCCAAACATATGGAAAAATATACTATTTTTGGCCATCAAGGTAAACACTATGTCTGGCACAAACCCAACACCTTTCATCACCCCGAGAATACCATCCCCACAGTGAAGGGGGTGGTGGCAGCATCATGCTGTGGGGATGTTTTTCATCGGCAGGGACTGGGAAACTGGTCAGAATTAAAGGAATGATGTATAGTGCTAAATACAGGGAAATTCTTGAGGGAAACCTGTTTCAGTCTTCCAGAGATTTGAGACTGGGATGTAGGTTCACCTTCCAACAGGACAATGAACCTAAGCATACTGCTAAAGCAACACACAAGTGGTTTAACTTCTTATGGTATAGGGGACGCTTGCGTCCCACTTGGCCAAAAACCAGAGAAAATGCAGCGCGGCAAATTCAAATAAATTGATATAAAAATCAAACTTTCATTAAATCACACATTAAATCACACATTTAATTAAAGCTACACTCATTGTGAATCTAGCCGACATGTCAGATTTTAAAAAGGCTTTTCAGCGAAAGCATAAGAAGCTACATATCCCAGGAGTCACGCTGCATATCCCAGGAGTCACGTGTATCCCCTGTCGCAAGCGGAGACAATGGCTATGGAGACATATGTCTCTGAATCCCTGCATCAGGGGTTCATTCAGCCATCCATTTCACCCGTCTCTTCGAGTTTCTTTTTTGTGAAAAAGAAGGATGGCGGTTTACGCCCGTGCATTGATTATCGAGGTCTAAATAAATTCACAATGAGTTACCCGTTACCTCTGATAAATACGATTATTGAGTAAATGCAAGGGGGAAAGTTTTTTCACAAAATTTGATCTCAGGAGTGCGTACAATCTGGTGTGTATTCGGAAGGGTGATGAGCGGAAGACGGCATTTAGCACCACCTCAGGTCATTATGAGTACCTTGCCATGCCGTATGGGTTGATGAATGTTCTATCAGTTCTCCAATCATTTGTAGATGAGATCTTCAGGGACCTGCACGGGCAGGGTGTAGTGGTGTATATCGATGATATTCTGATATACTCAGCTACACGCGCCGAGCATGTGTCCCTGGTGCACAGGGTGCTTGGTCGCCTGTTGGAGCATGATCTATACGTCAAGGCTGAGAAATGCTTGTTCTTCCAACGATCCATCTCCTTCCTAGGGCATCGGATTTCCACTTCAGGAGTGGAGATGGAGAGCGACCGCATTACAGCCGTGCGTAATTGGCCGACTCCAACCACGGTAAAGGAGGTGCAGTGTTTTTTAGGGTTTGCCAATTACTACCGGAGGTTTAGCCGGGGTTTTGGTCAGGTGGCTGCTCCCATTACCTCACTGCTAAAGGGGGGTCTGCAGTGCGCTTGCAGTGGTCGGCTGAGGCGAACAGGGCTTTTGGAGACCTGAAGACTCTGTGTTGGCTCATCCGGATCCCTCTTTGCCATTCAAAGTGGAGGTGGACGCATCCAAAGCTGGGATAGGAGCAGTGCTCTCTCAGCGTTCGGGTGTGCCACTGAAGCTTCGCCCCTGTGCTTTCTTTTCGAAGAAGCTCAGCCCGGTGGAGCGAAACTATGATGTGGGTAACCGAGAGCTGTTAGCTGTTGTAGAAGCCTTGAAGGCATGGAGGCATTGGCTTGAGGGGGCTAAACACCCTTTTCTCAGCTGGACTGACCACCACAATCTGGAGTACATCCGGCAGGCGAAGAGACTGAATCCTTGCCAGGCAAGGTGGGCCATGTTTTTCACTCTTTTTTTTTTTTTTTACTATTTCTTACAGACCAGGCTCCCAGAACGTTAAGGCAGATGCATTGTCTCGGCTGTATGACACAGAGGAACGGTCCATGGATCCCACTCCCATACTCCCAGCTTCGTGTTTGGTGGCGCCAGTAGTGTGGGAGCTGGACATTGAGCGGGCGTCACGTGCAGAGCCCTCTCCTCCTGAGTGTCCAGCTGGTCGTCTGTAGTTCCGTCTGCTGTCCGCGACCGATTGATCTATTGGGCTCACACGTCACCCTCCTCTGGTCATCCTGGGATAGGTCGGACGATGCGCTGTCTTGATTGGAGGTACGGGTGGCCCACTTTAGCTAAGGACGTGAGGATTTATGTTTCCTCCTGCTCGGTGTGCGCACAGTGCAAGGCTCCTAGACACCTGCCCAGAGGTAAGCTTCAACCTCTACCCGTTCCTCAACGGCCGTGGTCGCACCTGTCGGTGGATTTTTTGACTGATCTTCCACCTTCACAGGGTTGCACCACGATCCTGGTCGTTGTGGATCGGTTTTCGAAGTCCTGTCGTCTCATCCCTTTGCCCAGTCTCCCTACGGCCTTACAAACTGTAGAGGCCCTGTTTACACACGTTTTCCGGCACTATGAGGTGCCTGAGGATATAGTGTCTGATCGGCGTCCCCAGTTCACATCAAGGGTCTGGAAGGCGTTCATGGAGCGTCTGGGGATCTCGGTTAGTCTTACCTCAGGTTTTCACCCCGAGTGTAATGGTCAGGTGGAGAGAGTTAACCAGGATGTGGGTAGGTTTCTGCGGTCTTATTGCCAGGATCGGCCGGGGGAGTGGGCGAAGTTCATGCCCTGGCCAGAGATGGCTCAGAACTCGCTACGTCACTCCTCCACTAACCTTACCCCTTTTCAATGTGTATTAGGGTATCAGCCGGTTCTGGCTCTTTGGCATCAGAGCCAGACCGAGGCTCCTGCACGCTGAGGAAACCTGGGAGGCAGCCCACATCCACCTTCAGCGTAAAATTGGCGCAGACTGTCCTCGCAGTGAGGCCCCGGTGTTCGCACCAGGGGACAGGGTCTGGCTCTCGACCCGAAACCTGCCCCTGAGTGAACGAGGTATGTTATAGGTTACAACTGCCCACTAATTACCATATTAACCCCTCGTTCCATGTGTCTCTCCTCAGGCGGGTGGTGGCTGGCCCGCTCCAGGAGGCTGAAGTGCGTGATGTTCTTCCGCCTTCTCTAGACATCGAGGGGGTCCCGGCGTACTCTGTTCGATCCATTTTGGATTCGAGACATCGGTCGAGGGGCCTTCAGTATCTCGTGGACTGGGAGTGGTACGGGAGATGCTGGGTTCCGGTGGAGGACGTGTTAGATCCTTCCATGTTATCAGAATTTCACCGTCTCCATCCGGATCGCCCTGCACCTCGCCCTCCGGGTCGTCCCCGAGGCCGGTGTCTAAGCTCTGCTGGAGCCGCGCGTCGGGGGGGTACTGTTACGACTTCTGCCGAAGTCGTTGCCTCTCCTTGTTACGGCGGTGCCTGGCGTTCGACGTCACCGGTCTTCTAGCCATCATTTATTCATTTTTCATTTTCCATTGGTTTTCTTTCTTCCATTTCTTCTTGGTTGTCTTCCCACACACCTGTTTTCAATCCCATTCATTACCTGTTGTGTATTTAACCCTCTGTTTCCCCTCATGTTTTTGTCAGAGATTGTTTTATTGTCAGTGTTGTTTATTTGTTGTCTTGGTGTGCGACGGGTCCTCGTACCTATGTTTGTTCATGTCTGTACTTTTAGTGTTATGGAGCATGTTCCGTGGACATTTATTAAAAGACTCCATTTACACTCCATTCTGACTCTCCTGCGCCTGACTTCCCTGCCATCTATACACACGGCGCTTACAAGGGAAAACATTTGAATGTCTTGGAATGGCCTAGTCAAAGCCCAGACCTCAATCCAATTGAGAATCTGTGGTGTGATTTAAAGATTGCTGTACACCAGCAGGAACCCATCTAACTTGAAGGAGCTGGAGCAGTTTTGCCTTGAAGAATGGGCAAAAATCGCAGTGGCTAGATTTGCCAAGCTTATAGAGACACACCCCAAGAGACTTGCAGCTGTAATTGCTGCAAAAAGTTGCTCTACATAGTACTGACTTTGGGGGGGGGGGGGGTGAATAGTTATTTAATTATTCAATTCGGTTAACAAATGCTTATTTACAATGACGACCTACCGGGGAACCGTGGCTTAACTGCCTTGTTCAGGGGCAGAATGATAGATTTTTACCTTGTCAGCTCAGGGATTCATTCCAGCAACCTTTCAGTTACTGGCCCAATTCTAACCACTAGACTACCTGCTGCCCCAGGTTGCCTATTGACTAGTGACTTTGTTTCCCAGACATATTTCCCGCCTAACACAGTCAAAAGTGGATACGGGAACAATATTTTGACCATAACAATGTGGGGAATGTTCAGTGGGGAGCTATAGAAAACCAATGTCATATGGGTTTTCATTTTGTGATGTCATTAAAAATTGTATGTACGAAATACTGTTAAATATTTACACTACAGCTATGAAGTCTCCATCTTTAAAGTTGTGCATATAATATGACAAATTCTGAAAGTATTTTTGTTAAGTTCTACGGGATTGGTGTCCCCCCCATGGCACGGTTGAGCTAACATATGCTAATGTGATTAGCATGAGGTTGCAAGTAACAAGAACATTTCCCAGGACATACTGTATCTGATATGGGCAGAAAGCTTACATTCTTGGTAATCTAACTGCACGGTCTAATTTACTGTAGCTATTACAGTGAATTAATACCAGGAGAGTGCACAATTATTAAATTGAAAATGTATTAATAAACCAATTAGGCACATTTGGGCATTCTTGATTCAACAGATAGACAATGGTTCATTGGATCAGGGTAACATTTGTACATACACTGCTGCCATCTAGTGACCATTCTAAACTGTGCCTGTACTGCAATAATACATTATGGCCTTTCTCTTGCATTTCAAAGATGGTAAAAAAACAAATGCATGTTTTTTTGTATTATCTTTTACCAGATCTAATGTGTTATATTCTCCTACATTAATTTCACATTTCCACAAACTTCAATGTGTTTCCTTTCAAATGGTATCAAAAATAAACATATCCTTGCTTCAGGTCCTGAGCTACAGGCAGTTAGATTTGGGTATGTCATTTTAGGCGAAAATTGGAAAAAAAAGGTGAGATCCTAATGAGAGGATGTGAACAATGCTGAATGGGTGTAGACTAAGAAGAGATCTCCAGTAGTTGTACCAAAACATTCAAAGGCCATTTTCTCAAAAGGGGGGTTACAACTTTCAAAACAGAATCACTTTCCCATTGTTCCTCAACTGCAGTGTATGATATACCATTTTCTAGTCCTGAGTCTCTACTTTTATCCAATGTAAAAAACACAGTTTAAAATGTTGCTACATAAGACTGAAATGAGGCAGTCTGTCACATACGCTGCTGCAACGGCTTGTTGCCCAGTCACTTTACCTCTACCTACAGTATATCTACATATCTACCTCAATTACCTATTACCCCTGCACATTGACTCAGTACTGGTACCCCATGTATATAGCCAAGTTATCATTACTCATTGTGCATTTATTCCTTGCATTATTATCTTTCTATTCTTAAAAAAAAGCTATTTCTGCATTGTTGGGAAGGACCCGCAAGTAAGCATTTTACTGTTAGTCTATCCCTGTTGTTTACGAAGCTTGTGACAAATAACATCTGATTTGATGTTTGATTAAAACTCCTTCCAGTGTCTCTTGGCTATCAACCAGCTTGTTGATTGCTCTCCAGTCCACATTCAACTCTGTATTCCATCCTCGCCCCAGCAGGTTTGGTCCTGACCCTGGCACCATGACTGTTGTCTGACTTTTGACTATTCTACCGCTACCTGGGCTACACCTAGAATGTCCACTTTCCCCCCTATATACGTTTCAGAATGATGGGACAGTTACTTAGCTCAGGTACCTTAACTTTTCCCCATAACTTGGAATACTTGGACTTAGACATTAGTGTTATGCTATAGCCAGTATCAATCTCAAAGTTCACTTTACTGTTTATTGTTACGACCTGTCTGAGGGGTGGCG
This sequence comes from Oncorhynchus mykiss, assembly GCF_057628025.1. Lineage (NCBI taxonomy): Eukaryota > Metazoa > Chordata > Actinopteri > Salmoniformes > Salmonidae > Oncorhynchus > Oncorhynchus mykiss. The sequence goes on along the minus strand of NC_143030.1, from coordinate 33,012,590 downwards.
CGTTAGTAATGGTTTTGTCTGACATGCTGTAGATTTGAAAACTTCATCATCACAAACCTCTTCCTCCTCCTGTAAGAAATGCGCAACCCTTTCCCATCGTAAGTCTTTTTAGCTCTCATGAGAGCTCCTTTTGCCATTGGTTTTACCCTGTAGGCATTTTTATGTGTCCCATTTTTCTGCAGTTGTGGCCACTGCACTCAATTGAAAAATGGCTGCTCTGAAACATTTCCCGGGCTGCTGCTGTGTTGTACGGCTGTCCTCCATCTTGCTAACCAACCCCACAGCAGGCCTACCCCATTTTTTCCATTAACGTTGCTCATGTTCAAGTCCCTTATGTCTTTGTTTGCGGCTTTCAGTCCTGCAATCTTTTTAGCGCTGTTTCAAAGTTAACTCATCCTATGACAGTAACATGTGCTGTATCCTATCATAATTGATTCCATACACTAATGTGTCTCTTAGCCCGAAATTGCAGTCCTGTGCAAACCTCCTTAACCTTGCCACATATTTCGACACACTTTCCTCCTGATTCCTATTCCATCTTCGTACGATTTCACTGGGTTTTGGATTAAATTGCATTTTCAGCAGACACACCAACTCTTCCAAAGGCTTTTCCTCTGGCACTCATCAACGTGTAGGTTTTAGTGCCTACACCGCTCAGTAGAATGGCCCTCTTCTTTTAAACATACAATCCACCTGCAGTGAAGCCGCACAACTATCCAAGACCCCCCCCCCGAAAACCTCCCCCTCCATCCTCCCTCCCAAAACCCCCCCATCTCCACCCCCTCTGAGCCACCATTCCCGCCCAACCCAACCAAACAACTACAGTGCCTTGCGAAAGTATTCACCCCTTGAAAAGGGCAACCAGTGAAGAACAAAGGACATTGTATACACAACGCATATTTATGTTTATTTATTTTCCATTTTGTACAGTGGCTTGTTAAAGTATCCCCCCCCCCCCCCCCCCTTGGCATTTTTCCTATTTTGTTTCCTTACAACCTGGAATTAAAATAGATTTTGGGGGGGGTTGTATCATTTGATTTACACAAAATGCCTGCCACTTTGAAGATGCAAAATATTTTTTTATTGTGAAACAAACAGGAAAAAGACAGAAAAACTGAAAACTGCAAGTATCTTGGGTTATTTCTCTATAAGCTTGGCACATCTAGCCACTGGGATGTTTGCCCATTCTTCAAGGTAAAACTGCTCCAGCTCCCTCAAGTTGGATGGGTTCCTGCTGGTGTACAGCAGTTGGATTGAGGTCTGGGCTTTGACTAGGCCATTCCACGACATTGAAATGTTTTCCTTTAAACCACTCAAGTGTTGATTTAGCAGTATGCTTAGGGTCATAGTTCTGCTGGAAGGTGAACCTCCATCCCAGTCTCAAATCTCTAGACTGAAAAAAAAATCCTGTAGACTGAAACAGGTTTCCCTCAAGAATTTCCCTGTATTGAGCGCCATCCATCATTCATTCAGTTTTGAATAGTTTCCTAGTCCCTGCCGATGAAAAACATTGCCACAGCACGATGCTGCCACAACCATGCATCAACATGGAGATGGTGTTCTCGGGGTGATGAGAGCTGTTGGGTTTGCCCCAGACATAGCATTTTCATTGAAGGCCAAAAAGCTCAATTTTAGTCTCATCTGACCAGAGTACCTTCTTCCATATGTTTGGGGAGTCTCCCACACGCCTTTTGGTGAACACCAAATGTATTTGCTTATTTTTTTCTTTAAGTAATGGCTTTTTCTGTCCCCTCTTCCATAAAGCCCAGCTCTGTGGAATATAGCTTAAAGTGTTCCTGTGGACAGATACTCCAATCTCCGCTGTGGAGCTTTGCAGCTTCTTCAGGGTTATTTTTGGTCTCTTTGTTGCCTCTCTGATTAATGCCCTCTTTGCCTGGTCTGTGAGTTTTGGTGGGCAGGTTTCTTGTGGTGCCATATTCTTTCCATTTTTGATCGGTGCTCGGTGGGACGTTCAATGTTTTTTTTGTTAACCATCCCTGATCTATACTTCTCCACAACTTTATCCCTGACCTGTTTGGAGAGCTCGTTGGTCTTCATGGTGCCTTCCTAAGTGGTTCCCCTTGCTTAGTGGTGTTGCCGACTCTGGGGCCTTTCAGAACAGGTGTATACGCACTGAGATCATGTGACACTTAGATTGCACACAGGTGGACTTCATTGAACTAATTTTGTGACTTCTGAAGGTAAATGGTTGCACCAGATCTTATATAGGAGCTTCATAGCAAAGGGGGTGAATACGTATGCACGCACCACTTTTCCCTTTTTTATTATTTCAAATTTTTTGAAACAAGTTCTTTTTTAATTTCACTTCACCAATTTGGACTATTTTGTGTATGTCCATTACATGAAATCCATATAAAAATCCTTTTAAATTTCAGGTTGTAATGCAACAAAATATGAAAAACGCCAAGGGGGATAATTCATTTTGTAAGGCACTGCACTAACCCAATGTGCCAATGACCAATATCATAAAAAATGACACAAAAACAAAGGAAAACAACAAAATAACATCAAACACAATAACGTTTAAACAGCAAGGTCAACGTCAACTTTGTGTGTTTGCATGCATGTGTTGCACTATTTACATATGTGTGTGTTTGCATATGTGTGCAGTTGAATGAGAGTGCGTATGCTTGCGACCACTTGTGTGGCATAAGTCCCAGGCAAACAGGCATTGGATGTAACAACAACCTTCCTTTTTTGTTTAATTTGTTTATTTTTGATTATTTTTTACCCCTCACTCAGCAACAAACCCTCAGTTTCCCTCAGCCCATCCCACCTATCTCTGCTGGCCACCCTCTATGAATTTCTACACCACATATATCTTTAAACTATGCTGTGATATTTAACATAGAATTTGAATATATCTAACTGAATACAATCCACTGATTGCAAGTTCAAGATAAATACTTTTGCTATGAGTATTAATATAGTATCGATTGACTGACCTAAACATATTAACCTGTAAAAGAAAAGGGTTCATATTGAAACAAAAAGGATGGAATTCTTTGAATTCATTCTTTGGTCTCTCCAAATTTCCCAACAATGCAATTTCAAGGGTTCATTTTAGGTTAATGTTATCCTTTTCCACCAATTCATGAACCTGAGACCAGAAGCTACCTGAGGGCAATACCAAAACAAATGATCTACTGATTCTGTATCCCCACAACAAAATATGCAGAGCTGCGATGGTTGTACAGAATGCCTCAAATATTCAATATTTTGTTGGTGCCAAGATTTCTGTCTAATAATTTGAGCTAGAAAGCATGCAGTGTTGAATCATGTCATTTTATATATCAGCTCATACACCCTATGCACAGTGGCAATTTTAGCATGTAAATCTTGGTGGGGCAAAATAAACTAAAGTGGGATGCATGCCACCAAAGCCACTACACAACACAACACTAAATAATACATGACTTGCTCTATAACTGTCACACACTGATCAGTTTCACCTGTCCTAGTTATTGTCTCGACCCCCTCCAGGTGTCACTTGTTTTCCCCAGTGTATTTATCCCTGTGTTTCCTGTCTCTCTGTGCCAGTTCATCGTGTATGTTTCCAAGTTAACCAGCATTTCTCCTGTTCTCCTGATTTTTGCATTCTCCTTTTTCTAGTCCTCCTGGTTTTGACCATTGCCTGTTTCTGGACTTTGTACCCGCCTGCCTGACCATTCTGCCTGCCTTGACCATGAGCCTGTCTGACCATGAGCCTCATATGCAGTCACACCCCTAAAAACAAAAACAATTTATCATAAGAAACTAGCTCCCTAGTATACAGACAATACCCGAGCTCTGAAGCAAGCTTCCAGAAAATTGGAATGGAAATGGTGCTAATAGCCTGTAGCTCAGGCACAGAACCAAGGATATGCATATTCTTGGTCCCATTTGAAAGAAAACATTCTGAAGTGTATGTGAATTGAATATATGAGAATATAACAATGTAGACTGTAGTTATTATTTTTATTGTTGCATCATCATCTTTAAAATGAACAAGATAAAAACAAACATAGGATGATGGGGACAATTTCAGTGAAAAACATGAGGGCATCAGTACTTGTGCAAAGTTTCAGAATGATAACTTCCAAAATGAGTGTGCTACATGACATTTATCATGAAGTGACCCAGATGTCCCACACAAGTAGCCCAAATTTACCCAAGTGACCAAATTGGTGAAGTTAAACATTTTGAATTGAATACCTACACTGCTCAAAAAAATAAAGGGAACACAATGTAACTCCAAGTCAATCACACTTCTGTGAAATCAAACTGTCCACTTAGGAAGCAACGCTGATTGACACATTTCACATGCTGTTGTGCAAATGGAATAGAAAACAGGTGGAAATTATAGGCAATTAGCAAGACACCCCCAATAAAGGAGTGGTTCTGCAGGTGATAACCACAGACCACTTCTCAGTTCCTATGCTTCCTGGCTGATGTTTTGGTCACTTTTGAATGCTGGCGGTGCTTTCACTCCAGTGGTAGCATGAGACGGAGTCTACAACCCACACAACTGGCTCAGGTAGTGCAGCTCATCCAGGATGGCACATCAATGCGAGCTGTGGCAAGAAGGTTTGCTGTGTCTGTCAGCGTAGTGTCCAGAGCATGGAAGCGCTACCAGGAGACAGGCCAGTACATCAGGAGACATGGAGGAGGACGTAGGAGGGCAACAACCCAGCAGCAGGGCCGCTACCTCCGCCTTTGTGCAAGGAGGAGCAGGAGGAGCACTGCCAGAGTCCTGCAAAATGACCTCCAGGAGGCCACAAATGTACATGTGTCTGCTCAAACCGTCAGAAACAGAATCCATGAGGGTGGTATGAGGGCCCGACGTCCACAGGTGGGGGTTGTGCTTACAGCCCAACACCGTGCAAGACGTTTGGCATTTGCCAGAGAACACCAAGATTGACAAATTCGCCACTGGCGCCCTGTGCTCTTCACAGATGAAAGCAGGTTCACACTGAGCACATGTGACAGACGTGATAGAGTCTGGAGACGCCGCGGAGAACGTTCTGCTGCCTGCAACATCCTCCAGCATGACCAGTTTGGTGGTGGGTCAGTCATGGTGTGGGGTGGCATTTCCAGAGGTAGCCTGACTGCCATTAGGTACAGAGATGAGATCCTCAGACCCCTTGTGAAACCATATGCTGGTGCGGTTGGCCCTGGGTTCCTCCTAATGCAAGACAATGCTACAGCTCATGTGGCGGGAGTGTGTCAGCAGTTCCTGCAAGAGAAAGGCATTGATGCTATGGACTGGCCCGCCCGTTCCCGAGACCTGAATCCAATTGAGCACATCTGGGACATCATGTCTCGCTCCATCCACCAATGCCACGTTGCACCACAGACTGTCCAGGAGTTGGCGGATGCTTTAGTCCAGGTCTGGGAGGAGATCCCTCAGGAGACTATTCACCACCTCATCAGGAGCATGCCCAGGCGTTGTAGGGAGGTAATACAGGAGTCCACACACACTAAATGGAGGCCACACACACTACTGAGCCTCATTTTGACTTGTTTTGAGGACATTACATCAAAGTTGTAATCCAGCATATGGTCTCACAAGGGGTCTGAGGATCTCATCTTGGTACCTAATGACAGTCAGGCTACCTCTGGCGAGCACATTGAGGGCTGTCGGGCCCTCATACCACCCTCATTGAGTCTGTTTCTGACCGTTTGAGCAGACACATGCACATTTGTGGCCTGCTGGAGGTCATTTTGCAGGGCTCTGGCAGTGCTCCTCCTGTTCCCCCTTGCACAAAGGCGGAGGTAGCGGTCCTGCTGCTGGGTTGTTGCCCTCCTACGGCCTCTTCCACATCCCCTGATGTACTGGCCTTTCTCCTGGTAGCGCCTCCATGCTCTGGACACTACGCTGACAGACACAGCAAACCTTCTTGCCACAGCTCGCATTGATGTGCCATCCTGGATGAGCTGCACTACCTGAGCCACTTGTGTGGGTTGTAGACTCCGTCTCATGCTACCACTAGAGTGAAAGCACCGCCAGCATTCAAAAGTGACCAAAACATCAGCCAGGAAGCATAGGAACTGAGAAGTGGTCTGTGGTCACCACCTGCAGAACCACTCCTTTATTGGGGGTGTCTTGCTAATTGCCTATAATTTCCACCTGTTGTCTATTCCATTTGCACAACAGCATGTGAAATTTGTCAATCAGTGTTGCTTCCTAAGTGGACAGTTTGATTTCACAGAAGTGTGATTGACTTGGAGTTACATTGTGTTATTTAAGTGTTCCCTTTATTTTATTAAGCAGTGTATATAAGCAGTGTATATATATATATATATATATATATATATATATATATATACATATATATATATAAGCACACATTATCTTAGCGCCAAAGATAAAGCTTAATATTTCCACACATTTTCTAATGAAATTCATGGTTTATACATTTTGTGACCAAGTATGTCTCCTACAGTGGCAGCCCATTTTATAGGTAAACTTCAGGGTATTGTAAAAGGTGTCTTTTAAAAATCCAGTACGCAATATAGAACACTTTCCATAATTGGGTTTTAGTCCAGAGAGGCCAGAAAATGTGTCTAGATCTTCAATGAGACATTGCAGTGATTTAGCTTGCAGACAACATAAAGCGTGAATCATTGGCATTCATGGATACCTTTGATTTTACACCTGGGATTTCTCATCCCTATTGTTCTTATTTGACCTTATTTAACCTGCTGTAGCTCACTGTATGTATGGAGCATAACATGTTTGTGTATATTCCTAATACCCGCGGACACCAGGTAACGTTACTCATTTCATAACCTTTATGGTGTTATATTCAATCGTGTTAATGTAGGTAGATACATTCTTCAATTAGCACTGTAAAACAATGCTAATTGCGTCAGTGAAGTATGTGCTTGTGTTGTATTTTGAAGCTACCCTGGCCTTATGACTACCAAGTGGCGCAGCGGTCTACGGCACTGCAGCTCAGTGCTAGAGGCATCACTACAGACAACACTGGTTCGAATCCAGACTGTATCACAACCAGCCATGATTGGGAGTCCCATAGGGTGGCGCACAATTGGCCTAGCGTCATCCGAGTTTGGCCGGTGTAGGCCATCATTGTAAATAATATTTTTTTGTTAAATGACTTGCCTAGTTAAATACTGGTTAAATAAAAAGAAATATGACCATGGTTTGTTTTCATTTGGCCTATTTAGCATAGCCCTGTTTTGCCCTGCCTTGCCCCCTTGTGGAGCTCCAAAGTTACTGTTATAATTAAAATTGGTGATTTTGTCAAAGCAAAATACTATTTTTATAGCTTTGTTTATGTTACTTCTTTGTAATATTGTTTTATTGCTATATCCTGATATTGTATTCTAATTACTAATAATTCCTCTTTATTCTGTACTTTCAGTAACCATAAACAGTATTTGCCAGTATCATAACTAGAGCTGGACATCTTTCGAGCTGAAGATTGAGGCCAGCTTTTGTATGCTAGTGTACACTCAACAGATTTACTGGATGAAAACACAGCAAGAAAACACATAGATGACTATTACATATTGGCCTATTTTATTGCAGTATTGGTGGGGGTTTGTTGAACAACAACAAAAACTTGTTTTACTAGAGGAAAAAAAACTGAATATGCATGCAGTGACTGAACAACAACTGCATTTACACCCCCGCCTCTAAAGGTATAGTATCATAGCAAGTCACCTGTCAGGTAAGTCAGTTACTAATTGCTGCAGATGTGCTCAATAGTGCTTGAACTTCCTCTGCTTCCTTCTCCTGGAGTCAGACAGACAGACTTTGCAGTGCCTCCGTGTGTGACCTTGAGCAGCAGCTTGAGGGACTTTGCAGGGAAAATACCATGCAGTGAGGATTGTCCGCAGCAGGACGACCCCCAGTGGATGGGTGCCGAGGTGTTTGGTGCTCTTCCAGCAGCTCTCTCATGAGGTTCTCTCTGTACTTTTGGTAGGGAATTACTTTACCTATGAGTGAGTGGGGAGGATGAGGGAAGGGAAAGGTTGATGAGACAATGGGTAGGTGGGTGAGATATTGTTACTATAATTGCATAATGGAACTGTGTGTAATTTGTATGTGAACTGTACATCCAATTGTAAAAAATACCTTGTTCAGTAATCATCTCACCTGTTAGTTGGCGGTGAACTATGTGGCCATTGACGGCAGCAGTGTCGATCAGATGGAAAAATATATTCTTATACGACTTAGTTGTTTTCTTAGTGCATTCCACAAAGCTGTTTATCATGTCCGCCTTATTCAATGCCCCCATTTTGAGGTTATAGTTAAGCACACAGTCTATTTTGAATTTTCTCTCTCCCATCAGGTGGTCCACCTTTCCTGTGGCCAACATGGTTGCTGTTTGGACAGTGGAGAGGACAGGGACATCTCGTTTGCCATGCCACTTTACTGCCAGCTGTTGACCGTTCTCCTTGAACTCCACCTCAGCTCTCTGCATCTTCCTGTGACTGTGCCACAGGCCCCTGTGCTGTTGGAGAGCTGATGCTGGAAGAGTGTGCGACAGCTGTACCAATTGTCCACGTACAAAGTTTGTCCCTTGCAGAGATGAGGAGCCAGCATGGTCATCACCACCGACCCAGACACCCCAAGCCCCTTATAATGTTGGATGTCAGTGGTGGACCCTGTGTAAACTATAATGTTGTGGACAACTCCTGTCTTCAAGTCGCACATGACAAAGAACTTGACCCCAAACTTTTGCCATTTGGAGGGAATATATTGATGGAACGCCAGCCTAACTTTCCATAACATCAGGGACTCATCAATAGATAGGTCATTGTATGACACAAATACCCAACCTAATGCTGATGTCTAGCTAGTAAGAACATCTCCTATTTTGTATAATGGGTCATTTAGGTTGGCAGTAGCATTGTTGATGAAATGCAGGCATCACAATAGAACTAGGAAGCAGTCTTGGGAAAAGAGGGTGGCAAACAGAATCTGTGCTCCAGTATTCTCTTAAAGAGTTCTTCTTTACTATCCCCATGAGAAGGACTGTCACCAGGAAGGTTTACATTTCACAAATTGTGGTTGTCACTCATTTAGCGAGTTTTCTCCCCACTCCTTGCTCTCTCTCTTCTCCTGTAGCTCCAAGGCATAGTGATTGGTCTCCTCTACTATGTCTCCCACCAGCTCCTCTGTCAGAAACAACTTGAAGCACTCTGCCTCAGATGGAAATGGCAAGGGGTGTCATCAAAGCACACAGCAGGGCCAGGAGGGGTGAAATGGCTGGCGGCCTTCCAGCTACCACAGAACTCCTGTACTTCATCCACTGTCGGTCTGCCTCCATCACCACCAGCATCTTCAAAAGGGACCTGGGACTTCGTCAGTGGACAAGGGGTCCTCAGATTCAGGGTTCTCAATGGCTACAAGGTTGGGGGGCAGCTCGTTACTGTCAGACTTTCATGCTCACTCACTGTCAGAATTTTTTTTTTACCCAGAATTTATTCCTTTGTGAGCTGTCTCCTTTTGAAAGACTTTGCTAATGTTTCAGCTTAGCTCACGAGCAACATACAGTACATAACAACACTGAATCTCTCAGAGTGGGAGTGAGATGTTACGTGATTTACTGCCGGCACACGCCATTTGTATCAATAAATCACTATAAGAATATGTTTTGTGTGGTAATTATTTATGTATATGTTTTCAATTTCCGGTGACAAATCATGCATTCCGATTCTTGCATAGACTGTAATGGGCAGATATGTGTATAAAATACTTTTTTGAAGGTTGCACTGATTATTATGAGCTAAGCTAATTCCAGCTGTGTGTGGAGCGATGTTTATTGACATAGAATGCATTCTGGGTTTCACATAATCTTCTGTCGGACCAAAGATGCTATAACCTTAATGAGGTGAGGAAGGTCTCACTTATTTTTTTGAGAACTTCCGGAAGTGAATGGTGGGATGTGATCGATGGTAGACATTACACCCCCTTCAACATGCATATACTGTTACTATAAACAGACCAAACTCATCTTGGTTTCTGTCAGAAAAAAAGCATGGCAGTGCGCAGAAACTCCCCATCTTCAGATTACTTTCGATTACTAGAAAGTGCTTTACTCAATTATTTAGATCAATGGTGAGCTCACCCGTGATGTGATTAATTATAAATAATAATTGCAATTAGCTAATTCCTAGTAGTTTCTGTCAGCCGAGAGTCATAAAAATATGACCACTTGCGTTATGTCAAACTTTCCTCAGTTAGTGCTAGGACAAATGTAGCCTACATTTGTCCGGTTTGGATGATTGTGTTATGCTGTAGATACTTCTGTGAATGTCTGAACATTGCATCCAACAATAAACCACTCACATTCTGGACTTAACTTTGTAAGGACTGTGTTGGTGCAAAATGTTTCTGAAAACAGTGTGGCCAGCTCAAATGCTGATTGCTGCGTCATGCGAAACTGGTCGTTCTAATCACACCAGTTTGTTCGTATGCTACAGGGACCACTGTAGAAGGATCCCACCCCTGTTGTTGGTACGTGTGAAAATGATAATAGCTAGCATTTTGATTGCCATAACAAATAGAAAAGGTGACACCCTTGTTTTAACTACCTTGACAGTTTAAAACTCTGAGAAATAGCAATTTTTTACTGTATTTCACCCATTGAAGAGACTCATCCGACATTTTGAAAATCCAGGCATTTATATATACACATCCCAGTCGTACTTTATCAAATGCCTTTTCAATATCCACAATTAATAAAATCTGCTATTCTAGTGTCTTAAACGTACAATCCATGTCAAAAACCTATATGATCAGGATGAACAATACCTGGTAAAATTATTCTATGTCCTATGCATTTTGCATCACACCATTGATGTGTAAGGCCTCCATTTGTTTTTAGATGGACTGTGTCTTTATATTTGCCATCTGGGTCTTGTTTCTATTAATAGTGAAATCAGACCTTCAGTCTGAGTACCTGACAGACTACCATTTTTAAAGGACTATAAAATAAGCTAATAATGGATTATTGAGTACATCAAAAAAGGTTTGATAGACACTGAAAAAAATATGTAAATGCAACATGTAAATTGTTGGTCCCATGTTTCATGAGCTGAAATAGAAGATCCTAGAAATGTTCCATAAGCAGAAAAAGCTTATTTCTCTGAAATTGTGTGCACAAATTTGTTTACATCCCTGTTAGCGAGCATTTCTCCTTTGCCAAGATAATTCATCCACCTGACAGGTATGGCATATCAAGAAGCTTATTAAACAGCATGATCTTTTCACAGGTTCACCTTGTGCTGGGGACAATAGAAGACCACTACAATGTGAAGTTTTGTCACACAACAAAGTTTTGAGGGAGTGTGCAATTGGCATGCTGAGTGTGGGAATGTCCAGCTGAGCTGTTGCCAGAGAATTTAATGTTAATTTCTCTACCATAAGCAGAGAGAATTTGGTAGTACATCCAAACAGCATCAGAACTGCAGACCAAGTGTCACCATGCCAGCCCAGGTCCTACACATCCAGCTTCTTCACCTGCAGGATTGTCTGAGGCCAGCCACCTGGGCAGCTGATGAAAATGTGGGTTTGCACAAACGTGGGTTAGCAGAAAGCGTCTCAGGGAAGCTCATCTGTGTGACCGTCATGCTTAACAGGGTTTTGACCTGACTGCAGTTCAGCGTCGCAACCAACTTCAGTGGGCAGGTGGGCAACTTCAGTATGGGCAGGCATAAGTTTTAAAGGACAAACAATTGCATTTTATCGATAGCAATTTTAATGCACAGAGATACCGTGACAAGATCCTGAGGCTCATTGTCGTGACATTCATCAGCCGCCTTCACCTCATGTTTCAGCATGATAATGCAAGGCCCCATGTCACAAGGATCTGTTCACAATTCCTGGAAGCTGAAAAAGACCCATATGACTTTTTACACATTTTGTTAATTTACAGCCTTATTCTAAAATGAATTAAATTGTTTGTTTTCCTCATATCTACACACAATACAAAAACAGGTTATTCAATTTTTTTGCACTCAGTACTTTGATGAATCACCTTTGGCAGCGATTACAGCCTTGAGTATTCGTGGGTATAACTCTTCAAGTTTGGCACACCTGAATTTTGTGGACTTTTGCCCATACTTCTCTGCAGAACCTTTCAAGCTCCTTCAGGTTTGATGGGGAGAGTCGCTGCATAGGTATTTTCAGGTCTCTCCAGAAATGTTCAATCTGGTTCAAGTCGAAGCTCTGGCTGGACCACTCAAGTACATTCAGAGACTTGTCCCGAAGCCACTCATGCGTTGTCTTCGCTATATGCTTAGGGTAGTTGTCCTGTTGGAAGGTGAACCTTCGCCCCCGTCTAAAGTCCTGAACACTCTGGAGCAGGTTGTCATCAAGGATCTCTGTACTTTGCGCCATCCATCTTTTCCTAGATCCTGACTGGTCTCCCAGTCCATACCGCTGACAAACATCCCCACAGCATGATGCTGCCACCATAATGCTTCACCGTAGGGATGGTGTCAGTTTTCCTCCAGATGTGATGCCTGGCATTCAGGCTAAAGAGTTAAATCTTGGTTTCATCAGACCAGAGAATACTTTAGGTGCCTTTTGGCAAACTCCAAGCGGGCTGTCATGTGCCTTTCACTTAGGAGTGGCTTCCGTCTGGGCACTCATTAAAGGCCTGATTGGTGGAGTGCTGCAGAGACGGTTGTCCTTTTGCAAGATTCTCCCATCTCTGCAGCTTCGTCAGAGTCACCTTCCTGACCAAGGCCCTTCGCCCCCGATTGCTCAGTTTGGCCAGGCAGCCAGCTGTAGGAAGAGCCTTGGTTGGTTCCAAATTTCTTCCTTTAAGAATGATGGAGACCAATTTGTTCTTGGGGACCTTCAATGCTGCAGAAATATTTTCGTACCCTTCCCCAGACCTTTGCCTTGACACAATCCTGTCTTGGAGCTCTATGGACAATTCTTTTGACCTCATGGCTTGTTTTTTTATCTGACATGCACTGGCAACTATGGTACCTTATATAGACAGGTGTGTGCCGTTCCTAATCCGGTCCATTCAATTGAATTTACCACAGGTGGACTCTGATCAAGTTGTAGAAACAGGATGTAGCTAAGCTCAATCTCAAGACTCATTGCAAAGGATCTGAATACTTATGTAAAACAGGTATTTCTGTACATGTTTAATACATTTGCAAAAAAAATCTAAAAACCTATTTTTGCTTTGTCATTATGAAGTAGTGTGTGTAGATTGATGAGGCTTTAATGTAACAAACTTGAAATTCAAGGGGTCTGAATACTTTCCTATGCACTGCTTACAAAGACAGGGCAGACAGACGGATGAGGTGGTCACCAATATGTTTGTGAAGCACTGCCCCAATCATGAACTGTACACAGCATCCAGATGCAAACCTAAGGAAAATTGGACAGTGGGTGAAATTCAGGAATTGATAGACAGCTGCCAAAAGAATAAAGAAAAAAAATCTCAAAACAGTAGAAAGCTCTAAAAGCTCTGTCCTTACCTTAAGGAGATCAGAGTGGCAATGATCAGGTAACAATTGCAAAACTCAGTAACACTGCTAGAACCGTTTCTCATAAACCAAAACTCTGCCGGACCCCACCAGAAGAGGGCCATGCAGAACTGCACAGTCATCAACCTCCTTCCCATGTGCTATATGTAAAAATGTGGCTCACTCCACTCAGTCTCACGGTCTTAATGATCACTTGTGTGTGCTTCAAATGGCACAATCCTGGCCATGAAACCGAAGACTCGCCATAAAAGCAGGAGTTTAGAATAGAGGCCAGTCAATTATCAGCCACAAAATCAAAGTCAGACTTTAAAGGAATAGGTACAGTATGCTCCTTAAGAGGGCGGGTGCTGTTACATACACCTCTTGGAGAAGGGAACGCAACACCCTGCTACAACTCAACTACCAGTGGAGTGAAAGAGGTATGTGTTCGTAGGCGTGGGGAAGGACAACAGAGGCTGAGAAAAGTTACTGTTTACAGGGAATGTATTCTTCCGTTACAATGTAAGGTGAGGAAAACGGGCTGGATGGAACCAAAGCAAGTAAAAGTTAAAGTTCCCCCTCTCCTACCTTACACGCCTACCCACCGGTTACCTATTCTTAACACCACCTTGTGCGCTAACCAAAATATAGGGGTTGGTCCACCCAGGTCTTATCTAGTGTGCATAGACATAGTAAATACTACGGGTATATGTATGCCCACAGGCCTCTTCCCCAAACACTCCAAGGTGCCTTCCCCTTCCCCCCTGGGAACCAATGAAACAGAATAATTCAAACTTAGTGAACAATTTAAATAAAGCAAAAACACTCACTACTATGGTATACACATACCTCTACCGGAGAAGCTACAAAACCACTTTCAACAAATTTACCAGACCAACACAGAAAATACAAAGAAGCTCCCTCCTAACACAAGAACACCGGCTTTTCAAGCTGCAGAAGGAGTCGGTAATAGAAGACAGCTGTATCCCCTGATGAGAGGGCGGAGTCAGAGCTCCATTTAGGGACGGTCCGACCAATCAGCTGCTTTGGACTCCAGGAAGCCATTCCCTGAAATACTCACACACACACATACAAACCCACAGCACAGAAACTGGGGAAAGTAACAGTGCCATTAAAAACTATAGTAAGTCCCCCCTGTCTTCATAGAAAGACAAATGTGATATACCATATGGTGTCCAATCAAAACACATATTTTGACCAATGGGAAAAATAATATGTTTGTGTAGATAATCCTTTAAACCAAAGGTCCAGATCAAATCAAATCCAAGTTTGTCATGTGCACCGAATACAACAGGTGAAATGCTTACTTACAGGCTCTAACCAATAGTGCAAAAAAGGTATAAGGGGAACAATAGGTAAGTAAAGAAATAAAACAACAGTAAAAAGACAGGATATATTACCCAATGCAGTCAGCCCGGTTAGCCAATGTGCGGGAGCACTGGTAGGTCGGCCCAATTGAGGTAGTATGTACATGAATATAGTTTTAGTAACTATGCATATATGATAAACAGAGAGTAGCAGCAACGTAAAAAGAGGAGTGGGAGGGGGGGTTGAGGAGGCACACAATGCAAGTAGTCCCGGTAGCCATTTGATTATCTGTTCAGGAGTCTTATGGCTTGGGGGTAAATACTGTTGAGAAGCCTTTTTGTCCTAGACTTGGCTCTCCGGTACTGCTTGCCATGCGGTAGTAGAGAGAATAGTCTATGACTGGGGTGGCCGGGGACTTTGGCCATTTTTAGGACTTTCCTCTGACACCGCCTGGTGTAGAGGTCCTGGATGGCAGGCAGCTTAGCCCCAGTGATGTACTGGGCCATACGCACTGCCCTCTGTAGTGCTTAGCGGTCAGAGGCCGAGCAATTGCCGTACCAGTCGATATTGCAGCTGTAGAACCTTTTGAGGATCTCAGGACCCATGCCAAATCTTTTTAGTTTCCTGAGGGGGAATAGGCTTTGTCGTGCCCTCTTCACGACTGTCTTGGTGTGTTTGGACCATTCTAGTTTGTTGTTGATGTGGACACCAAGGACTTGAAGCTCTCAACCTGCTCCACTGCAGCCCTGTCGATGAGAATGGGGGCATGCTCGGTCCTCCTTTAACCTGTTATCCACAATCATCTCCTCAGTCTTGGTTACATTGAGGGATAGGTTGTTTTTCTGGCACCACCCGGCCAGGTCTCTGACCTCCTCCCTATAGGTTGTCTCATCGTTTTCGGTGATCAGGCTACTTTTGTGTCATCTGCAAACTTAATGATGGTGTTGGAGTCGTGCCTGGCCATGCAGTCGTGGGTGAACAAGGAGTACAGGTGGGAACTGAGCACGCACCCCTGGGGAGCTCCAGTGTTGAGGATCAGCGTGGCAGAGGTGTTGCTACCTACACTCACCACCTGGGGGCGGCCCGTCAGGAAGTCCAGGATCCGGTTGCAGAGGGAGGTGTCTAAGTCCTTAGGATCCTTAGCTTTGAGGGTACTATGGTGTTGAATGCTGAGCTGTAGTCAATGAATAGAATTCTCACATAATTGTTCCTTTTCCCCAGGTGGGAAAGGGCAGTGTGGAGTGCAATAGAGATTGCATCATCTGTGGATCTATTTGGGCGGTGTGCAAATTGGAGTGGGTCTAGGGTTTCTTGGATAATGGTGTTGATGTGAGCCAATATCAACATTTCAAAGCACTTCTTGGCTATGGGACGTGAGTGCTATGGATCTATAGTCATTTAGGCAGGTTGCCTTTATGTTCTTGGGCACAGGGACTATGATGGTCTGCTTGAAACATGTTGGTATTGCAGACTCAATCAGGGACATGTTGAAAATGTCCGTGAAGACACCACATGCTTGGAGCACACGTCCTGGAAATCCGTCTGGCCCCTCAGCCTTGTGTATTGACCTGTTTAAAGGTCTTACTCACTTCGGCTATGGAGAGCGTGATCACACAGTCGTCCAGAACATCTAATGCTCTCATGCATGCCTCAGTGTTGCTTTCCTCTGAGAGAGCATAGACATGATTTAGCTGAGTTGGGGAGTGTGTTGGGGAGTAGTGAGCACTTTGGGGTAGAGGTCAGGTCAGATAAAGTGAGGAAGTGAGGAAGAACAGATATCACTAAGGTTCTGTCTAGCAACAGAGATGCATTGGCTGTTCAGATGTGTAGGAGGAGACTCGGCCTAGGAGGTAGCGTTAAATATATGTGCTTGTGTGCAATGTTGTTGTCTAATGCAGCTGTATTGATCCTCTGGGAAGAATAAACTTGCTTGAGCTTTCATAGTGTCCATTAAGTTTTTTACTCTGAGAATTACAACCTAACACAGCAAAACGCACATATGCTGATGTGTTGTAAGAAATGGGCATCTGATGTTGGCATTGCCTCATATTAAGTATCAGTTGAATGGAAAAACAAGACGACTGATCTGGTCATGAATATCCCACATATTAAAACATATATATATACATATTTAACCAGGTAGGCCAGTTGAGAACAAGTTCTCATTTACAACTGCGACCTGGTCAAGATAAAGCAAAGCAGTTCAACAAAAACAACACAGTGTTACAGATAAACAAACATGCAGTCAATAACAATCTAGAATAAATCTATGTACAGTGTCTGCACATGTAGAAGAGTAGGGAGGTAAGGCAATAAATAGGCCATAGAGGTGAAATAATTACAATTTAGCATTAACACTGGAGTGATAGATGTGCAGATGATGATGTGCAAGTAGAAATACTGGGGTGCAAAAAATCTAGAAGATAAATAACAATATGGGGATGAGGTTGTTGGGTGTGCTATTTACAGATTAGCTGTGTACAGGTACATTGAATGGTAAGCTGCTCTGGCAGCTGATGCTTAAAGTTAGAGAGTGAGATATAAGTTTACAGCTTCAGTGATTGTTGAAATTCGTTCAAATCATTGACAGCAGAGAACTGTAAGGAATGAGGGCTAAAGTAAGTGTTGGCTTTGGGGATGACCAGTGAAATACACCGTCTGGAGCGTGTGCTACGGGTAGGTGTTGCGATGGTGACCAGTGAGCTGAGTTAAGGCGGGGCTTTACATAGCAAAGACTTATAGATGACCTGGAGCCAGTGGGTTTGGTGACGAATATGTAGCGAGGGCCAGCCAACGAGAGCATACAGGTCACAGTGGTGGGTAGTATATGGGGCTTTGGTGACAAAATGGATTGCACTTTGATAGACAACATCCAGTTTGCCGAGTAGAGTGCTGGAGACAATTTTGTAAATGACATCGCCGAAGGCAAGGATAGGTAGTATAGTCAGTTTTACGAGGGTATGTTTAGCAGAATGAGTGAAGGAGTCTTTGTTGTGAAATAGGAATCCGATTCTAGATTTAATTTTGGATTAGAAATGCTTAATAACTTCTTATGGCTGGGGGGGAAGTATTGAGTAGCTTGTAAACTACCTGCTACTCAAGATATGCATATTATTAGTCGATTTGGATAGAAAACACTCTGAAGTTTCTAAAACTGTTTGAATGATGTCTGTGAGTATAACACAACTCATATGGCAGGCAAAAACCCAAGAAAAAATCCAACCAGGAAGTGGGAAATCTGAGGTTTGTAGTTTTTCAAATCAAGATACAGTTTAAATTTGGTCCAATTGCACTTCCTAGAGCTTCCACTAGTAGACAACAATCTTTAGAACCTTGTTTGAGGCTTCTACTGTGAAGGAGGAGAGAATGAGAGCTGTTTCAAACAGAGGTCTGGCAGAAGGCCATGAGCTGATCACACCTGCGCCCGTGAGAGGTAGCTGCGTTCCATTGCATTTCTAACATTAATGAAGATTTATGTTTTAAACATCCTAAAGATTGATTCTATATGTCGTTTGACATGTTTCTACAAATTGTAACGGAACTTTTTGACTTTTCGTCGGGACCTAGTGCTCGTGCCTCATGAATTTGGATTTGTGAACTAAACGCGAGAACAAAAGGAGGTATTTGGACATAAATAATGGACTTTATCGAACAAAACAAACTTTTATTGTGGAACTGGGATAATGGAAAAATTGTGTGATATTAAATAAGGTTTCATTATGTGTTGTCGAATTAAAAAAAAGATGTATTGCCATTGTAGAAGGGCTGACAATATGAGGTGTGTCTTCCTACTTACCTTTTAATATTATTTTCCCTGAAAGAACATCTAAATCGGGTTTGAGTGTGTCTCCCCTATTTGGAGATGGTCCGCCTGCTCTTCAGTCCGAGAGAGATTCTGAGAGCAGGTTCATTTATGCCTTTCTCTGTACATAAAACATTCTTTTAAGTGTTTACCACAATAGTATCTTTTGAAAACTGGTTGATGTATCCCAAAGTCAATAGCGAATGTGACTATGTATATTTTTATGTTGCCGTTACTGTTTTTAAAGTTAATAATTATTAACCAAGTGTTTGATGGCTTAGCTAGCAATGTCAATAACGAATTAACTAGCTCCGTCAGCCAGTGCACTACTATGTCACTCTAGTTATTGGCAGCAGGTGATTTATTGGTAATCCAAGGGTTCTTGAAATATTAATAAGTGAACGTTTATTTTCTTACCATCTTAAATGTTAAATAAAAACAGTTGTATTTGTGCTCTGTATTTATGGATTATGTCACTTCATATTGGGGGTGTATGTATGGCATGTATCCAGTGGTGTAAAATACTTTAAAGTACCACTTAAGTAGTTTTTGAGGGGATCAGTACTTTACGCTTTATAATTTTAGCAACTTTGACTTCACTACATTCCTAAAGAAAATAATGTACTTTTACTCCAAACATTTTCCCTGACACCCAAAAGTACTTGTTACATTTTGACAGGAAAATTGTTAAATTCACACACTAATCAAGAGGACATCCCTGCTCATCCCTTCTGCCTCTGATCTGGCAGACTCACTAACCACAAATGCTTCTTCGTAAATTATGTCTGAGTGTTGGAGTGTGCCCCTGGCTATCCATCAAAAAAATACAATTGTGCCATCTGGTTTGCTAAATATAAGACATTTGAAGTCATTTATACTCTTACTCTCGATACTTAATTACATTTTAGAAATTCCAATTACATTTGATACTTAAGTACTGTATATTTAAAACCAAATACTTTTAGACTTTTACTCAAGTGGTATTTTACTGGGTGACTTTTACTTGAGTCATTTTCAATTATGGTATCTTTACTCTTACTCAAGTATGACAATTGAATCATTTTTCCACCACTGCATGTATCGTTACTATTGCTCCTATATAAAAGATATCTTGTGTTTCATCCAACCAATGAAAGTGTGGCTGTGACCACCCTGTCAATGCCTGTCATCACTGTTTGATATATTTTACTGCAGATTAATCAAGTCTACCTGAAGTGTGGGAGTCTGTGTGTCATTCTTCTGGGGTGCTATCTGAAGTTGGCTCCACTACAATCAAACATGGGGGATGTTTGATAATGCCGTTGGGTTGCTTTGCTGGTTATGGTATGCCTAGAATGTGTGCAAGACATCACATAACCAGCAGATTATCAAGGTGTTGTGGAGTGCAATGTTTAACGCAGTGTCCAAAAACTATCTCTGTTATAGGTTATGGGTCTTCCAGCAGGACAACAACCCCAAACACAGATCAAAAGCACCCTGGAATGGTTCAAGAAGAAACATTGTACTCTTCTGGAGTGGCCAGGGAAGAGTCGAGATCTCTATGGTGAGAACTGAAAGCAGTAGATAGTGGAGGGAATTAGAGCAATTTGCTGCTGAAGAGTAGACCAATTTGCTAGTAGAAAGGTGCAGCAAGCTCATTGATGGCTACAGTAAGTATTAGTAAGTATTAGTCAGCAGTTATCTTGGCCAAAGGCTGTGCAACGAAGTACTAGCTCCGGTGTTCCAATAAGTTTGTCCATGCCTTTTGTCTTTATTTTCTCATTTAAAATTGTAAACCTAAGTTTACAAAATAACATTGGTTCTGCAACAAGGTGTGGAGATAAAAATATTTTTTACATTTCAACTTATTTTTGAAGAAATAGGGAATCAAAGATATTTGGCTGCAACTGTATGTTGTATATCTTGTGACAGGGCCTTTTATAAAGAGAGAAGGCTGTATGACGAGTGTGCTTACAGTGAAACTTTCGCTGAGTTTGGATCTGTTTACCCTTTATGTGGCAGCCTTTGGAGGGAATACATCTAAGGGAATTAGAGCAACTTCTTGTGACTCCCAAACCCGCATGCGGGAGCGTAGTCATCGCCTGACACTAATTAGCATAAAGCAAAGGACATAAATATCCCTAGAAAGTATTCCTATTCATGAAAATCACAAATGAAATATATTTAGACACAGCTTAGCCTTTTGTTAATCAGCCTGTCATCTCAGATTTTCAAAATATGCTTTACAGCCAAAGCTAGACAAACATTTGTGTAAATTTATCGATAGCCTAGCATAGCATTTTGTCAGGTAACATGGTCACGGAAATCAGAAAAACAATCAAATGAAATCGTTTACCTTTGATGAGCTTCGGATGTTTTCACTCACGAGACTCCCAGGTAGATTGCCAAAGTTCATTTTTTCCCAATAGATTATTTTTGTAGGCGAAATAGCTTCGTTTGTTCCTCACTTTTGGCTGAGAAATCGCCTGGAAATTGCAGTCACGAAAACGGCGAAAAATATTCCAAATTAGCTCCATAATATCGACAGAAACAGCGCAAACGTTGTTTAGAATCATTCCTCAAGGTGTTTTTCTAAAATCTATTCGATAATATATCCATCTGGACAATTCGTTTTTCAGTAGGACCGATTGGAGTAATGGCTACCTCTGTATTTTATGCGAGAGTCACCATGGTAGCCATCATGTGACCACTTACGCAATGTAGCCACCTACGCCGCGCTTTCAAAATATGGGGCACTTCCGGATTGGATTTTTCTCAGGCTTTCCTCTGCAACATCAGTTCTGTTATACTCACAGACAATATCTTTACAGTTTTGGAAACGTTAGAGTGTTTTCTATCCAAAGCTGTCAATTATATGCATATTATAGCATCTTGTCCTGACAAAATATCCTGTTTAAAACGGGAACATTTTCTTTCCAAAAATGAAAATACTGCCCCTAGAGTCGCAACAAAAATAACGCTAAATGTGATAAGATGGAGGTTTTGCCAGTGTATGCCTTTTCTTTGTGACTTGTTCAAGAAGAGATCAGCCACTTTTTGTCACTTTGTGGAGTGTTTGGACGATGGGTGGTTGTAACTCCAGTATTAGGGTCGTTACTACAAAAACATTATATATTACCTATTACTCGTTACATCTTTCAACAATAACAAATATCTGTACTTATTACTCACTGAGAAAAGTAATTTGCTACACTACTCATTATATTATTTTTGCGTTACACCACAAAATGTTGCACGTCCTCACTCAATGTATTCCCTCTACTACATACTGAGCCACAAGCTTGTTCAGCTCTCCCTGGGTTATAGCCTGTCCTCCTGAACAATTAAAATCTAGCTTTGGTTGGATAGATGAGGTAGGTCTGCTCTCATCTTCAGCAGCAGTGGTCAGCAGTGGTCAGTAGTGGTCAGTGGTCAGGTCTTTTGCTATGAGTTTTGTGTTGGCTTGTTGCCTTTGAAGGTGCTTCAAGAGATTGGGAAGTCATGTGGTGTTTCCCGCCTGGGCACAGTTTACGTTTTAAAATTACAGTTGTCGGAAGTTTACATACACTTAGGTTGGAGTCATTAAAACTTGTTTTTCAACAACTCCACAAATTTCTTGTTAACAAACTATAGTTTTGGCAAGTCAGTTAGGACATCTACTTTGTGCATAACACAAGTAATTTTTCCAACAATTGTTTGCAGACAGATTATTTCACGTAATCACATTTCCAGTGGTTCAGAAGATTACACACACTACGTTGACTGTGCCTTTAAACAGCTTGGAACATTCCTGAAAATGATGTCATGGCTTTAGAAGCTTCTGATGGGCTAATTGACATAATTTGAGTTAATTGGAGATGTATCTGTGGCTGTATTTCAAGGTCTACCTTGAAACTCAGTGCATCTTTGCTTGAAATCATGGGAAAATCAAAAGAAATCAGCTGAAACCTCAGAAATAAATATTGTACACCTCCACAGGTCTGGTTCATCCTTGGGAGCAATTTCCAAACACCTGAAGGTACCACGTTCATCTGTACAAACAATAGTACACAGTATAAACACCATGGGACCACGCAACTGTCATACCGCTCAGGTAGGAGACGCATTCTGTCTCCTTGACATGAATGTACTTTGGTGCGAAAAGTGCAAATAAATACCAGAACAACAGCAAAGGTCCTTGTGAAGTTGCTGGAGGAAACAGGTACAAAAGTATCTATATCCACAGTAAAACGAGTCCTATATAGACATAACCTGAAAGGCCACTCAGCACAGAAGAAGCCACTGCTCCAAAACCGCCATAAAAAAGCCAGACTACGGTTTGCAACTGCACATGGGGACAAAGATCATACTTTTGGGAGAAATGTCCTCTGGTCTGATGGAACATAAATAGAAATGTTTGGCCATAATGACCATCGTTATGTTTGGAGGAAAAAGGGGGAGGCTTGCAAGTTGAAGAACACCATCCCAACCTTGAAGCACCTGGGTGGCAGCATCATGTTGTGGGGGTGCTTTGCTGCAGGGGGGACTGGTGCACTTCACCAAATAGATGGCTTCATGAGGGAGGAAAAGTATGTGTACATATTGAAGCAACATCTCAAGACATCAGTCAGGAAATTAAAGTTTTTTCAGAAATGGGTCTTCCAAATGGACAATGACCCCAAGCATACTTCCAAAGTTGTGGTAAAATGGCTTAAGGACAACAAAGTCAAGGTCTTGGAGTGGACATCACAAAGCCCTGACTTCAATCCTATGGAACATTTCTGGGCAGAACTGAAAAAGCATGTGCGAGCAAGGAGGCCTACAAACCTGACTCAGTTACACCAGCTCTGTCAGGAGGAATGGGTCAAAATTCACCCAACTTATTGGGGGAAGCTTGTGGAAGGCTACATGAAATGTTTGACCCAAGTTGCACTCTTAAAGGCAATGCTACCAAATACTAATTGAATGTATGTACAATTCTGACCCACTGGGAATGTCCTGAAATAAATAAAGCTGAAATAAATCACTCTACTATTATTCTGACATTTCACATTCTTAAAATAAAGTGGTGATCAAAACTGACCTAAGAGAGGGAATTTTTACTAGGATTAAATGTCAAGAATTGTGAAAAACTGAGATTAAATGTATTTGGCTAAGGTGTATGTAAACTTCTGACTTCAACTGTGTATTCTTATCCTTTTGTCCTACCAAATCAAAGAAATGGGGGTACTTCCACACTGATTTTCATCTCCCTCACTAAAGCAGTTAGTAGTAGTGTGTGCATAAACAGGAACTTGGTGAGAGGACAAAAATAAATAGAATCTGTGGCAGTGTGATATTTTTTATATTACACCAATAGAGAGGGAACTAATTATTTGGATCTGTTATATGAACGATTTAAAAAAGTAACAACCTATTTCTTTGATCATTAACTGTAAAAATACTTTAAAGTCCTACTTATGTCACGATCGTCGTACGGAGTAGACCAAAGCGCAGCATGGTTAGAATACATTCTTCTTTATTTAATGAAGAACACTTAAACAAAAACAACTAAATGAATAAGACAACCGTGACCGCTGTATAACCAATGTGCCAATATGTATAACATAGACAATAACCCACGAAATACCCAAAGAAGATGGCTGCCTAAATATGTTTCCAATCAGAGACAACAAAAAACACCTGCCTCTAATTGAGAACCAATCTAGGCAACCATAGACCTACATAAACACCTAGATGGAAACAACCCCATAAATCTTCAAAACCCCTAGACAGTACAAACACCCTAGATGAGACAAAAAACACACATATCACCCATGTCACACTCTGACCTAACCAAAATAACAAAGAATACTAAGGTCAGGGCATGACTGTCAGAGCAGCTCACAGATTACTGCACCTGTACATAGCCCACATATAATTTAGCCCTATCAACTACCTCTTTCCCAACTGTATTTAATTTATTTATTTATTTTGCTCCTTTGCACCCCATTATTTTTATTTCTACTTTGCACATTCTTCCATTGCAAAACTACCATTCCAGTGTTTTACTTGCTATATTGTATTTACCTTGCCACCAAGGCCTTTTTTTGCCTTTACCTCCCTTCTCACCTCATTTACTCACATTGTATATAGACTTGTTTATACTTTATTATTGACTGTATGTTTGTTTTACTCCATGTGTAACTCTGTGTTGTTGTATCTGTCGAACTGCTTTGCTTTATCTTGGCCAGGTCGCAATTGTAAATGAGAACTTGTTCTCAACTTGCCTACCTGGTTAAATAAAGGTAAAATAAAAAATAAATAAATAAAATAAAATGACAACTTAAGTATTTTAATGGTGCATCTGTACTGTACTATTTATATTTTTGACAGCTTTTACTTTTAGTTCACTACATTCCTAAATAAAATAATGTACTTTTTACGCCATCTATTTTCTCAGACACTCAAAATACTCATTACATTTTGAATGCTTAACAGGACAGGAAAATGGTCCAATTCATGAACTCATCAAGACAACATCCCAGGTAATCCCCACTGACTCTGATCTGGAGGACTCACTAAACACAAATGCTTTATTTGTAAATGATGTCTGAGTGGTTGCGTTTGCCCCTGGCTACCCTTAATTGAAAATATATATATATATATATTTAAATGATACTGTCTGATTTGAAGATGTTACTACACAGAAAAGAGACCACAGTGATTCTCTTCACAACCTCACATGATAGCAAAACTGAATGAGTGTCTATGTGTCAGTACCGTATAGTACGTCTCGGCGACACGGGTAGCTAGCTACAGTATACACAGCCAATATGGATATATTTCACTCCCTGTTGATTATTTTAATCGAATCCCCTCTCTAAGGGGATTTCACATGAGCTTATCAGGAGGGAGACTGACTGTGAACGTCTCGCTTGCAGAGGTGTCGAGGCTCGGAGACGACACCTTTTGGAGCGGCCAAACAAAGCCAGCTGGTTCTGCTGAGAGTGGCAGATATCACTGCACCCCGCCGCTCGCACAATCACAAATACATACAGTACATTTTGTTAAATGTACAAGGAATTTCAATGTTGGGCAGATTCTGCATATGCTAGTCAATGAATTAGAAGCGAAATAGCAAGGCCAAAAAGGAGGGGGGAAATGTTGTTGACTGAAAAAGTTTATACGCGTGGGTATTATGTAAAAAGTATGTTTTATATCCCCATCATGACCCAGCAGAACTCACATTATTCATATGAATAGGCTTAACCTTGATATGAAGTCATCTGGTACATTATCCCGACTCGTCAAAAAAAGATGCGACTTTTGAGGAGCAGAGCAATTGATTTTTGTCTCCTGACAGTTTTGCTAATGGTGAAAGAGAGAACCAGAGAAAGGGAAAAAGTGACAGGGAACTCAGATGGTCTCCATGAGTGGTAAAGTGGGACATGGGGGATGAAGTTTTGCTGAGACAGTGAAGTGGAGGACAGGAGCGCTTGAGTAATTGAAAATTTAACAGACATGATGTGGTTACCTTCCACTGTGCACACACTGGTTGAACTAACGTGGAATTGACATTCAATAGACATCTGTGCCCAGTGGGATGGGAGAGAGATTACACCAAACAGGAAGGAGAGAAGAACATTAAACTAATGAGCCTGCTTTTTCCTTTGGAAGTCCACAGCTAATAACATAAAAGACTCAGGAACGGCAGATAAAGGGGTAAGATGTAAAGAATCAACCTTTCCAAGGGACATGGTATGTAAATACATGAATATACTTGGTGGCCATTTTGGAGAAAGCTCTGTAAAGCAGTGGAGGCTGCATGGAAACCATGTGTTTCCTGTATTTGATACCATTCCACTCATTCCTCTCCAGCCATTACCACAAGCGTATCTTCCACAATTAAGGTGTCACCAACCTCTTGTGCTTTAAAAGTTACAAAACTTATCACATCCGAATGATATGGGCTGGTAATAAGAAACCGCAACTGGTACAGAGAGCCTACACTTTAGAGCCCAAATCCATAGAATTGTATGATGTAGGTAGGAGATTTAAAGTACAGGGATGTGTGCACAGAATGTGATTACTGAAGAACAGTACGTGTTTTGTAACACCTTGGTCACGACAGGAACTTCACGACTCCAGTACCCCTCAAGAGCGGGAAATAAGTCGTTTTGGTCCAATGGTGAAAATGAAGAGATAAATCAGGAAACTGTAATGGAAGCCAGTTAGAAGTCAGGTTCTGCCAGCAGCAGTCATTGACACATTCACATCCTTACAGGAAGGATTAAATACTGAAATGTGAAATACACCCGGCTACCCCCGTCATAACCTTTATGCATTCCATCGTTAGTTAGTCTTCGGGAAACTGACATTTTGAGAAGGTCTTCGCCCTCTAAAATGATTATTATTTTTTGTTATGCAAGTAACGGACATTATGACGCTTGTTAAACAAGAACCATACAGAACCACTGAAAGGTCAAACTGCTTGAGAATCCAATCATCAGCGTCATTGGGAAATATTTACTGCCAAGGAAAGGGGCAAAATGTTATGAATAGTTCACTGGGTTCAACATTACATTGGTTTGTGACAAAACGTACTTCACCATACCTGGGCTTTTTTATGAATTCATATTTGTTATCCTATATTCATTCAGTTAATTTAAAATGAATTTTGTTCCTTAGAATGTTATGGACGCATGGACGCCCAGCGAAGTTACCAAAAGTAGAGAGGCATGACCAAGCTTGTGGACAAAGCCTAACTTTCCTATGCGAGCAAATTATCCATTCAAAATGTATGCAAAGGTTAGCCAAAGGTCAGAGAGGGGTGGCCAAAGTCCAGCATCATGAATATTATTAATATTATGCCTGATAAATCATCTGTGAGACTATCCTCTGACAAAACCACAGACGTGCCAGCAAGGACTTGCCCTCAAAAAAAGACAAATGTTGACTACAAGGTCACTCTGAATGATAGAAACTTAAGCACTGAGAAAAGAAGATGCAGATGGTGTGTGTATGTGTGTGTCTCTCGCTCGATTATGACATTTAATCTCTAGCAACACCTGGTGCCGGGCTGAATAGCACAACTGCATTGTCTTGGAACTTGGAGCAAAAATGTTCCACACACACGTCTTTCACAATCAATAAAACATCCTTTCATGTGTGCAAACTTTGAGGAAAGAAAAAAAAAGTGCTCTCCCACCTCGAGTTAACTACAAAAATTTGGTAAGCACCAATCGCTCATCAATAATGGAATGTCTATGAAAGGGTGTGTTGGTCAAATGTTTCATTCATAGCAATCAATATACTGTAAACACTCTTTCATGAACCAAGGGCAGACAATCATATTGACCTTCTGTTAAGACTGGTATAGTATTGGACACCCGTAATGTTGTCTATACTGAACATAGGCTAGACATCGGACTGAACAGTGACTGTATTCAGCCACAACTCATTAGGAGGTTTGAAGATAGATCCATAAAGCAGTGGTCTTTAGCTCTCAACTCTGTGAGTTGCACTACTGGCCTAAATCGCATCAGGATGGGAAACTAATAACACACTCAGTAATATCACACCTTAGATTGCAAATGAACTGGACCAATATGTTATGTTATACTGTTAATACTTAAAAATGTCTAACTGACTTGGCTGCTTAAGGATTTCTCTAATGTCTTGCTCTTTTTGACATCCTGTAATGATATTATTGGGTAACAGTTCTCTCTCTCTCTCTCTCTCTCTCTGAAACACACACACTACCCCCCCCACACACCTCCAGATTATAAAAGTAGAGGATATCAGTGATGAGAAGAGCAGCTGGAGACAATAAACTGGAAGAAGAGGCAATTACCAAGTGGGTGACAAGGCAGTGGCTCAGAGTCTTTCAACATGTCATTATCTCCCCATCGACATATCCAAAGAGCCTGACAGGCCATTTCTGAGGCAGCCGTGGCCAGCCACCGTGTAAAAACCACCGGCAAGAAAATATAAACCCCCTCTCTTTCCCCACCACACACACCTTTGTCACACTCTCTCCTGGTAAACCTTAGCACATTTGAATTTCCTGTGAAATTCAACCTCCTACCGATACGAACCACCTCGAGCCACCTCTCCCGCCCCCTCTCCTCCCTTCTGTTTCCTCTGTGTTGAAGCTTCTCAAAGATTATTCCCCTTAACTCTGAAATGGTAATTGTATTTTTCTAATCCAATCCTGTTAGAGCCCATACATCCTCTGCAAACTGCCCCGGGGCAATTACACAAAATGTCAATGAATTAAGTAATAGCTGGACACCAAAACCAGTGGTGCTCACCGTGCTCACAGTCAGCAGAAACATCTGTCACCAGCACACACACACTCTCACACACTTCCACCGCCTTTACAAACATAATTTAGCCTCTGTGCACAGAGCACACACACAGACGGGCGTCATGCACCCATTATTTTAGAGGGGGTATGGAGTAAATGAGGATGAAGGGAAGTGGTCTGGAGGGGACCTCCGGAAGTTGGAGGATTTTGCCTTTTACAAATAGCTGAAACAGCTTTTTCTGTAATCTAGAGCCATAATCATTATGACCAATTTTACAAAATATATATTTTGGTTAGGTTACTTGTTCAATTGTCATTTTAATGACAGTGTCATTCTGTTGTAAGTCATACGTCTCAATATACTGCACAAACATGCCTAGGATATTACATCCATCACCAATACAGGCACATATCATGCCATCATACATATTACACAATATCATGATATTATCATAAGTATTTTCCTGTATGTCTAAGCATTTAACTTGAGCTGTCTGTATATGTCTAACTGATGTTTCTAAGTATGCTTCTCTGCCCCTCTGATAAAATATGGGTAAAAGATTGAAAGACATTTCAGTCTTATTCAGTACATTTAGTAATTACTTGCTTTTCTAGCAAAGTCTAGCAAACTTTCCAGTAGGCATTCCAGCTAAGATAATATGACAAGCTACTCTAACTTGATTGATAGCCTAAAATGGCTTGTTATAGCTTGTTGTGAGGTTGGGAAGCTATCTACTGTAGCTGGCTAGCTAAAGCCAAAATATGCTAGGTGGCTAGTATTAAAGAGAAAAAACAAAACATTTTTGTTTCATTTATTAATCAAGAACGAATCAATAGGCTACATACAGTAGCTTGATTAAATTAATTTACAAACATACCTCCTGCAAGTACTGCCCATCATCGGCAGAAAAAAATTGAATCAAACACTATGTGTGTCACACTACACTCTCTCCTTCACTGTCGATAATGTCTGCGTGCAATAGAGTATCTAGCATATTTGTGACTGACTGACTCCAATTGGTCTTACTGTATGTAGAACAATTTGAAATTGTGTTTCTTACATTGGATAAAAGTAGAGACTCAGACCTACATAATGGTATATCATATACTACATTTGGGAAAGTAATTCTGCTTTGTAAGTTGATCAACTTGTTAACTCACTATTGAGAAAATGGCCTTTGGATATTTTAGTACTACTACTGGAGAACCCTCTTTGTCTACACCCATTCAGCATCGTTCACACCCTCTTAAGATTTAGCCCCACCCATCTTTTTTAACCTTTTGAGGATAGGGGAGACGCTAGAGTCTCAACTGGCCAATTGCCTGGGGAAATGCAGAGCGCCAGATTCAAATAAAATGCTATAAAATTCAAACTTTCATTAAATCACACATGTATGATACTCAATTAAAGCTACACTCGTTGTGAATCCAGCCAACATGTCAGATTTTAAAAATGCTTTTCGGCGAAAGCCTAAGAAGCTATTATCTGATAGCCTGCACCAGCAGTTTACCAGCAGTAAACAAAGGAGCTAGCGTAGCAGGCGCTACACAAAACGTTGAAATATGCATTACCTTTGACGAGCTTCTTTAGTTGGCACTCCAATATGTCCCATAAACATCACAATTGGTCCTTTTTTGGATTAATTCCGTCCATATATATCGAAAATGTCCATTTATAAAGCGCTTTTGATCCAGAAAAAAACAGCTTACAAAAACGACAAAATATTTCAAACTACTTTTGTAATACAATGTTAGGTATTTTTAAGCGTTAATAATTGATCAAATTGTAGACGGGGCAATCTGTATTTGATACATGAACGAAAAGAAACCAGCTCTGCTTTTCACGTATTGCGCAACTCACAAAAGTGTCCCCAGTTCTGAGTTGGCCTACTTCTTCAAAGCACAAAGGAATTAACCTCAACCATATTCCAAAGACTGGCGACATCGTGTGGAAGCAGTAGGAACTGAAAATTGGTTCCTATCAAATATCGAATGGCAAAGACAATATAGTGAACAGAGGAGGGGGGGGGGGGGGAATAATAATCTGAACAGTTAGTCCTCTGGGTTTTGCCTGCTACATAAGTTCTGTTTTACTCACAGACATGATTCAAACAGTTTTAGAAACTTCAGAGTGTTTTCTATCAAAATAAATGAATAATATGCATATCTTATATTCTTGGCATGAGTGGCAGGAAGTTGAAATTGGGCACGCTATTTATGCAAAAGTGACAATTCTGCCCCCTAGCTTTAAGCGGTTTTAAGGCTTGATCCGAGCATTCTGTGCTAACTTGCTAGCTACTTCCAGCCACAAATGAGAGAACAGCTCACTGAACATTACTCACCCTAGCAGAGCTGGCTAGGCTGTTATGTTATCCAGAGCATTGGTGACTGCAACTTTACTGTCAGATTGTCCGTTTGTAAATTCAAAGCGTTTCACTCACAGAGCGTTCAGTGTGTTTCGTTCAGAGCTCACACTGGACGCTCTGGCTGATGAGTAGGGTTGATCCGAGCGTTCTGACCTCACAACGGCAGCCAAGCACCCAAGCTAACTAGCTAACATTGGCTAGTTTGCTAGCAACTTCCAGACACAAATGAAAGAACACTCCACTCTGACCATTTTACTCATCCTAGCAGAGCTGGTTGCACTGTTTTCATGTTATCCAGAGCGTTGGTGACTGTATTTGTGCTGATGGCAACAACTTACAGTAATTGCGCTTTTTTGCCAACGTTTACTGACAAAGACCATATTCAACGGGTGTTGAGCGTTCGTAAATTCATCAGTTATTCTGCGCTCTGGCACACTCAGACGAGAGTGCTCTGAAATCGAAGTAGATGGCCAAACTGAATTTAGGAACACACCCGAAATGGTTACTTGCATAGTGTAGTCTTTTATTAAGACATGTAGCTAGCTAACTAGCTAGGTAAACAATGAACCATAATCCCAACTCATGACGTCACTACCCTACATATATATGCAGGTAGCTAACCAATCAGGTTCAGTGTTAGCTAGCTAACATTAGACCAAAGCTAGCCAAGCAAATGGCTCTGAGATACGAGTAATAAGATCAAACACATAATGTTAGCTAGCGAGCCAGCCAGCTAGCTAAATAAACAATTAACCATAATCCCACCTCATGATGTTACTACCCTGCATGAATAAGCAGGTAGTTAAACAACCAGGTTCAATGTTAACTAGCTAACATTAGGCTATAGCTAGCCAAGCACATGGTTCTTTCAGTCAAAATTAGAAACGTGTAATATCTGAAAATGTAGCTAGCTAGACAATCTTACCCATATACATCATTCATGGATGGACGCGTCTCCTGCCGGATGCCATGGTTGCCCTTAGTTTGAAGATGTAATCCGGAGACAGGTGTTTTCTCCAGCTCCTTAGCTATCAATTCCACTGATTTCAAAACTCGTCCTCCAGAAAGTGGAGAGCAACACTTATGCGATACATAACACTTACACGATACATAAAAAAAGACATTAGACAGGATTACCTAGACATACTGACCAGCTCAAATAGACAGAAGTGTGCTATATGGCATATCAATCAAAACTTTATCTCAGCCAATAAAAAAGGTTTATGTTCAAACGGCTCTCCTATGAAGTAGTGACCCACGACATTTCCTGAAACGGGTCACATTTTTGCTCTGTGGTGCACCTTGGAAGGAACCAATTACTAGAGAGAATAAAGGGGAGAGAGGAAAGAAAAAGGGAAAGGGCTTAATGCAAGTTTCTGGAGTTCTTTGTGTGTGGGGGAATACGCTCTCACCTGGAGCAGCCAGAAGTTTTGATTGTGTGTAGATTAAAATACAGCACACTGTGGAAAATAGACTGTGCTGCCTTGTTTAAAAGCACACACATCCCTGGGTAGCTCCTCTTTTCAGTTCGCTTCAGCTAGCGACTGGAACGAGCTGTAAAAAACACTCAGACTAAACAGTTTTATTACCATCTCTTGATTCAAAGACTCAGTCATGGACACTCTTCCTGACAGTTGTGGCTGCTTTGCGTGATGTGTTTTGTCTCTTGCCTTTGTGCCGTTGTCTGTGCCCTATAATGTTTGTACCATGTTTTGTGCTGCTACCATGTTGTGTTGCTACTATGTCGTTGTAATATGGTGTTGTTACCATGCTGTCTTGTCATGTGTTGCTGCCATGCTATGATGTGGTTCTAGGTCTCTCTTTATGTAGTCTCTCATGTCGTGATGCGTGTTTTGTCCTATCTATTTTTTTAAAATCCCAGCCCCAGTCCCTGCAGGAGTCCTTTTTCAGGCCGTTATTGTATATAATAATTTGTTCTTAAACTAACTTGCCTAGTTTAATAAAAGGTAAAAAAAATCAATAAATAGATGTAGCCGTGGAATACTAATGCCTGTAATCTGTGTTCAACCACTTTATTGCCCACACTGTGGGATCCTGGCTACTTTACCCACAGTTGCACATACTGTAGATCATGTTTTACCAAGTACATACGGTACGTGTGCAGAGAAAGATTTGCATAAATTATTTATCATCAGTGCTCGTATTGTGGCAATTGCTTGATTTGGGTAAAGCAGGCTATTCTATACAGTCGTGAAAATACATTATTAGTGCTGTACTCAGGCATTTGTTTTCCCTGATTTCACAACATACTTTATAGCATTTAATCCATATCTTATTTTACATTTTTCAAACCCAGAAGGTAGTCTAAATAGTTTAGAAATTTTTAGGTGGAACAAAGGTGATTAATAAGATCTTCAAAACGGATATAATACAGACCATATAGTCCAGATATATGTAAATAAGTAAATAATCAGATTCATATTTAAAATCGGCCACACTTAAAGGGATACTGTTAGATTTAGAGTCAGATGAACTCGTGGACACCAGTTGATGTCTCTGCGTGCAGTATAAAGGAAGTTAGAAGTAGTTTCCTGAACCAATGCTGATTCGCATTAGCCAATGCCTGGAAGCCTACAGGTACGGTAGCATTCGCTCAGATCAGAGAGTGACCTTGTGGTTTTACCTGTAGAAGGTACATTTCAGACACCTGGTAAAGTAGAAAGTCCTTGAAAATCTCCCACTAACTGGCTCTGGTCTAAACTTACACATTTAGTACACTATAAAGCATGCATGTTGTATAGTTCTTCTCCTAGCCTGTTCCACCCATGTATCAATGGAATATGGCATAGGCCAAGAAAACTGTTTAGTTTATTAGATATTTATAAAAAAGTCTAAATTACTTACATTATACTGTATATTACTTTCTGTATACTTTAAGTATAATGTACCTAAAACGTGTTACCTATATGATGGTAATTAGCATCATGCAGGTGTCAGAGAAGATGTATATTTGTATTGCCTTTCTGAGAACTGTCACGCCCTGGCCATAGAGAGGCTTTTAATCTCTATTTTGGTTAGGCCAGGGTGTGACTAGGGTGGGCATTCTATGTTCCTTTTCCTATGTTTTTGTATTTCTTTGTTTTTGGCCGGGTATGGTTCTCAATCAGGGACAGCTGTCTATGGTTGTCTCTGATTGAGAACCATACTTAGGTAGCTCTTGCCACATGGGTTTTGTGGGTAGTTATTTTCTGCGGTTCGCACCTGACGGAGCTGTTTCGGTTGTTCCTTTGTTGTTTTGGTTATTCAGTGTTCAGTTAAATAAAAATGACGAACACGTACCACGCTGCACCTTGGTCCTCACCTTCTTCCACCAACGGCCGTTACCAGAACCTTGGCTTGGTGCCCATCACCTTTCAGTTTAGTCCTCACTGTTGGTTTCCTCCACTCTAATTTTGACCCACATCTGTTTAAAAAACTGTTCCAACACCCTCAGGGCAAATATTTACCTCATTTTATAACAAACTGGAGTTGTTGCTATGAATATTGTAATTAACATCATATTAGCACAGTGCTATGGAAACATTAGGGCGTGTGGCAACAGCAGACGTTTTGGTGTTCATAAAAGTACCTGCACTTGCACCAAGCGTCTGGTGCCAGTTGCTGTGTATACCTGAGTATATCTAAGGGTTCCGGGTGTGAAATTGAGTTAGCGCCTGCTGTTGTGTACCACTAGGGTGGCAAAGAAATAAGGATATGCTGCCCCTGGAGGTACCTAGCCTGCCTAGCCTACACTCAAATGCAAATTCTGTCTCATTTCATGAAAGTCAGATTTGGGAAAATGGAGGAGAGAACAGCAGGCAGTATGCTGTCACTGACAGTTCTGCAGAAAACTGCTGTGGATTTTCTTTTGTGAGCCATTAAAGAGGAGTAGAAACTTGGGGTGAAGCACTTACAAAACACATTGCATAACGGCAACAGTGTGAGGTGGTTGCAAGTCGGATATATTTTACCTCGTAACATTATTGGATTCCGACTAGATTTATCAGAAAGTTGTTTGAGGGCACATTGATATAAAATTATTGGAAGCAATGATGTTCTCTCCTCCCTTTTCCCAAATCTGACTTTCATGAAAAGAGACAGAATGTTATACCCTTGTAATACCATTTGATTGGTTTTGATGGGAGAGTGGGAAAATGAAGGACAACTGTCCAGATGCAAATTTACTAGGCTTGTCAAGACACAGATGTCACTCAAGGTCTTTAAGCATGGTCAATGCTCTGAAAAAGGGGTGTCCCAAAAGGTTTGCATCTCGAATGAACTGTTCACATCCAAAGTAAGGGCCACATTCCAATTGATTCCCTTTCTGTTGACTGTTTTTTGGCACTCACTCTGAGGTTAGTTGTTTAATTTTTTCTCTACCCTTTATCTTCCTCTTATTTAGTACTCTCAGCAAAAGTACAATGATGGAGCACAGACGACACCCCTTACTGCCTAGCAATACCGTCTGTTTTCATTAGGATTCTCTCTTGTTTTTATCTCTCTTTCTAGATCTTCCTCCCTCCTTCCTTCACTCTCAGACCTCCCGCTCCGGTCATCTCAGGAACCAGCATGGTTTCTCCATCCCCTGCCCTCTCTCTCCCACGCTCGAGTCTCTCTCTCTCCCTCTCTCCCTCCCTCTACTCGCTCCACATCTCAGAGAGCTTCTTTCCTCAGGAGCACTGGGGGAATCAGAGAAAATCAAGCTTCAGTTCAGTGGATCCGATCTCGATTTTCTGCAGATTGGATTGGAAGATTAGGAGGTTTTATTCATACTCCACACAATTGCTTCCTCTGCAACATGCCAGCCATGACTCCATACCACAGGGGTTTCCACCGTCGGCTGGCTGCCATCTGGGATGTTGAGTCTGCATCGCCCCAACTAGAAATGTGACTTTCTGGGGGACTTAGTATTACCCTAGTCTCTGAACACTTTCATTGGAGAATCTCCTTGAACCATGCTTTTTAGTTCAATACTAGTGAAACTAGATATGTGTCTGTGAAACCAGCATGAGTTGAATGAGAAGGATAACATGGCTATGGCAGTCATGGAAGCAACACTTCTCAAATTTGCGTGGATGCTGTATTGTTTGTCTGGGAAATGTTTAAGTGTTTTTCTTGGTATTGGATTTCTTGATTTTGATCTACATGAGGTCAGGTTATTCTGACAAAGTGCATGGTCATGATTTGCTGAATAGATGCCATGAGAAATAAAATAAAACAATCAGAAAATCACCAATGTTGGGTTCACTTATGTTGTACTGCATTGTATACTGACCAAAATATAAACACAACATAGAACAATTTCATTGATTTTACTGAGTTACAGTTCATATGAGGAAACCAGTCAATTGAAATACATTAATTAGGCCCTAATCTATGGATTTCACATGACTGGGAATACAGATATGCATCTCTTGGTCACAGATACCTTAACAAAATGGGCCTCAAAATGGACCTAAGGAGGTCGTCTCTGTATTTTTGTGTATTCAAATTGCCATCGCTAAAATGCAATTGTGTTTGTTGTCCGTAGTTCATGACTTAACCCCACCGCCACCATGGGGCACTTTGTTAACAATGTTGACATCAATAAAGCAAACGCCCACATGACGCCATATGAGTGGTCTGCGGTTGTGAAGCAGGTTGGACCCACTGCCAAATTCTCTAAAACGTGGGAGGTGGCTTATGGTAGAAAAATGTACATTCAATTCTCTAACAACAGCTCTGGTGGACATTCCTGCAGTCAGCATGCCAATTGCACGCTCCCTCTGTGACGTTGTGTTGTGTGACAAAACTGCACATTTTAGAGTGGACTTGTATTGTCCCCATGATCATGCTGTGATGGTGTGATGGTGTGATGAAAGAAACATACAGGAACTCAAATCCTTCTGTTCACCTGATTTAGAATTCCTCACAATCAAATGTAGACCGCATTATCTACCAAGAGAATTCTCTTCGATTATAATCACAGCCGTATATATCCCCCCCCCAAGCAGACACATTGATGGCTCTGAACGAACTTTATTTAACTCTCTGCAAACTGGAAACGATTTATCCGGAGGCTGCATTCATTGTAGCTGGGGATTTTAACAAGGCTAATCTGAAAACAAGACTCCCTAAATTTTATCAGCATATCGATTGCGCAACCAGGGGTGGAAAGACCTTGGATCATTGTTACTCTAACTTCCGCGATGCATATAAGGCCCTGCCCCGCCCCCCTTTCGGAAAAGCTGACCACGACTCCATTTTGTTGATCCCTGCCTACAGACAGAAACTAAAACAAGAGGCTCCCACGCTGAGGTCTGTCCAACGCTGGTCCGACCAAGCTGACTCCACACTCCAAGACTGCTTCCATCACGTGGACTGGGAGATGTTTCGTATTGCGTCAGATAACATTGACGAATACGCTGATTCGGTGTGCGAGTTCATTAGAACGTGCGTTGAAGATGTCGTTCCCATAGCAACGATTAAAACATTCCCTAACCAGAAACCGTGGATTGATGGCAGCATTCGTGTGAAACTGAAAGCGCGAACCACTGCTTTTAATCAGGGCAAGGTGTCTGGTAACATGACCGAATACAAACAGTGCAGCTATTCCCTCCGCAAGGCTATCAAACAAGCTAAGCGCCAGTACAGAGACAAAGTAGAATCTCAATTCAACGGCTCAGACACAAGAGGCATGTGGCAGGGTCTACAGTCAATCACGGACTACAGGAAGAAATCCAGCCCAGTCACGGACCAGGATGTCTTGATCCCAGGCAGACTAAATGACTTTTTTGCCCGCTTTGAGGACAATACAGTGCCACTGACACGGCCTGCTACGAAAAAACATGCGGTCTCTCCTTCACTGCAGCCGAGGTGAGTAAGACATTTAAACGTGTTAACTCTCGCAAGGCTGCAGGCCCAGACGGCATCCCCAGCCGCGCCCTCAGAGCATGCGTAGACCAGCTGGCCGGTGTGTTTACGGACATATTCAATCAATCCCTATACCAGTCTGCTGTTCCCACATGCTT
Organism: Oncorhynchus mykiss; assembly: GCF_057628025.1. Taxonomy (NCBI): domain Eukaryota; kingdom Metazoa; phylum Chordata; class Actinopteri; order Salmoniformes; family Salmonidae; genus Oncorhynchus; species Oncorhynchus mykiss. Next base: position 32,974,367 of record NC_143030.1, on the reverse strand, counting down.
CAAGAGGGCCACCATTGTTCCTGTTCCCAAGAAAGCTAAGGTAACTGAGCTAAACGACTACCGCCCCGTAGCACTCACATCCGTCATCATGAAGTGCTTTGAGAGACTAGTCAAGGACCATATCACCTCCACCCTACCTGACACACTAGACCCACTCCAATTTGCTTACCGCCCAAATAGGTCCACAGACGATGCAATCTCAACCACACTGCACACTGCCCTAACCCATCTGGACAAGAGGAATACCTATGTGAGAATGCTGTTCATCGACTACAGCTCAGCATTCAACACCATAGTACCCTCCAAGCTCGTCATCAAGCTCGAGACCCTGGGTCTCGACCCCGCCCTGTGCAACTGGGTACTGGACTTCCTGACGGGCCGCCCCCAGGTGGTGAGGGTAGGCAACAACATCTCCTCCCCGCTGTTCCTCAACACTGGGGCCCCACAAGGGTGCGTTCTGAGCCCTCTCCTGTACTCCCTGTTCACCCACGACTGCGTGGCCACGCACGCCTCCAACTCAATCATCAAGTTTGCGGACGACACAACAGTGGTGGGCTTGATTACCAACAACGACGAGACGGCCTACAGGGAGGAGGTGAGGGCCCTTGGAGTGTGGTGTCAGGAAAATAACCTCACACTCAACGTCAACAAAACTAAGGAGATGATTGTGGACTTCAGGAAACAGCAGAGGGAACACCCCCCTATCCACATCGATGGAACAGTAGTGGAGAGGGTAGCAAGTTTTAAGTTCCTCGGCATACACATCACAGACAAACTGAATTGGTCCACTCACACAGACAGCATCGTGAAGAAGGCGCAGCAGCGCCTCTTCAACCTCAGGAGGCTGAAGAAATTTGGCTTGTCACCAAAAGCACTCACAAACTTCTACAGATGCACAATCGAGAGCATCCTGGCTGTATCACCGCCTGGTATGGCAACTGCACCGCCCTCAACCGTAAGGCTCTCCAGAGGGTAGTGAGGTCTGCACAACGCATCACCGGGGGAAAACTACCTGCCCTCCAGGACACCTACACCACCCGATGTCACAGGAAGGCCATAAAGATCATCAAGGACATCAACCACCCGAGCCACTGCCTGTTCACCCCGCTATCATCCAGAAGGCGAGGTCAGTACAGGTGCATCAAAGCTGGGACCGAGAGACTGAAAAACAGCTTCTATCTCAAGGCCATCAGACTGTTAAACAGCCACCACTAACACTGAGTGGCTGCTGCCAACACACTGACACTGACTCAACTCCAGCCACTTTAATAATGGGAATTGATGGGAAATGATGTAAATATATCACTAGCCACTTTAAACAATGCTACCTTATATAATGTTACTTACCCTACATTATTCATCTCATATGCATACGTATATACTGTACTCTATATCATTGACTGTATCCTTATGTAATACATGTATCACTAGCCACTTTAAACTATGCCACTTTGTTTACATACTCATCTCATTTGTACATACTGTACTCGATACCATCTACTGTATCTTGCCTATGCTGCTCTGTACCATCACTCATTCATATATCCTTATGTACATATTCTTTACCCCTTACACTGTGTACAAGACAGTAGTTTTGGAATTGTTAGTTAGATTACTTGTTATTACTGCATTGTCGGAACTAGAAGCACAAGCATTTCGCTACACTCACGTTAACATCTGCTAACCATGTGTATGTGACAAATAAAATTTGATTTGATTTGATTTGATTTGATGCTGTTTGATAAGATTCTTGATAATCCATCCACTTGACAGGTGTGGCATATCCTGGCAAAGGAAAAATGCTCACTAACAGGGATGTAAACACATTTGTGAACAACATTTGAGAGAAAACATTTCTTGGTGTGTATGGAACATTTCTGGGATCTTTTATTTCAGCTGAAGAAACATGGGACAAACACTTTACATGTTGTGTTTATATTTTTGTTCAGTGTTACTTCTTAACTACAAGATAGTTTACTAACTACATACGGTCCACCGTTGTTAGTTACAAGGAACTGTTGGTTTGAAATAACACATACTGATTGTTCAGTGGTTGTCTGCTGGGGGAGAACATCACTCCTACACAAAGATTGACTGTCAGAAGATAAACTGAAGAAAATTGGTGGCTTACAATCTAGTCTGATCCTCTGTGAAGGTCTCAACTCCCTGCTGTATCACAAGGGTCTATGACGCGTATCTCTTAAATTAGATGCCAAGGTTGCAGCACCCCTTCTTCCCAAGACGCAGCGCCTCTCTCTGGCCAGGAGAGAAGGGTCAGCGAGGTTCAGTGGAGGTCACAGCGTGTGCAAAACTGCCAACCCGGCAGGGTAGTGACAGGGTCTTCGAAGATACACGTTTTCTTTGACATCTTCCAATGTGGCATTCATTGATCATCCCCCTACGCCAGCCCTACTAAGCACTCCACACTCCACGCTGTGGGATGAAGAGAACCTTTTCTTTACACTTTAATCGGTGGCAAAAATCACAGCATGAAGTTTCTCTCTTTTCAGGAGGAAAAGAAAAGAAAGAAGCCTGGCAAGGCACGGCATAGTCGTCAGGCAGGCAGGAGCTTTCAGCACTTTTCCCTTTCATCTTTTTTTTTTTCTGCTGAGATTTTATTTTTTATTTTTTCACCTGCTCAAGGGTTGGAGATTCCTTTCTTTGCCTTGGTAGGCAACGTTAGAGCTGTGAAATCGAGAGTCTCGTAAAGACACAATAATAACTCCCCGTTTGACTACAAAACCAAACATTTGCCAGATCAAAGAACTTGAAGTCGAGAGCATAAAAAAAAGTGTTTGACATGAGGGGTTTGAACTAATGACCATCTGGACTGAGGTCTTCACAATTTTTCTGAGCCAGGCTGTGACCCATGGTATGTTTGTCAAAAAAGAAATTCATAGCCTTTATGCTGCGTGTTTACACTTTTATAGACAAGTCTCTCTTGCACTTAACTGTTAATCGTATTGCTTAGAGAGTTGATTACGTAAAACATGGTTCTATAGCTTTAGGTTAAAAATGGTTGATAGAGTAAATTCCTACTCTTGCTTACAGGTTTCGTCTGTAGTTTTCTGAGGGGCCACAGAACGATTTACTGTGAGAGTTAGTTTCTAAAGCCACTAAGTGTGTTGTAGTAAATGGAAACCCACCAATTGTGTGGCAAAGCACAGGCTGTTCCATTATCTCACTGGTTTGTTACAGGAAATGGACAAACTGCAACAGATATTGACAGAGGATAGATAGTAAGGGACACATTTACAAATAGACAGGAGGAATAAACTCCATCCACGAATATAATGTTCAGAAATCAGTTTTTATTTCCACGGCTTGGCTTGGGCTGTCTGGTAGATCCTCAGGTTGGTTTCCATAATTTCACATTACGGCTTGGGGTTTTTACATTTGATTTAATTTACTGCCAGGGCCTCGAGACTTCAAAGCGGCCACTTCAGTATCCACAGAAAGTATACCATCCAACCCATACTTCTAATCTGCTTGAATCCACTGCGACGTGACCTTCACAACACAATATATTTGACTTTGAAAATCAAATGAAATACAGTATGCCTCTGACATAAATATACATTCACATAAGTGCTGGTTTGAAGGGATAGAAATGGGGCATTTACATTTTTGCTATTGATTTCAATGAGAAGTGCTCTGGCAGAATATCAACTTCCACTAAATCCTCACCAAGCCAGCCCTTTCTGCACTGCTTAGTGAAGTCAGAAAGAGGAGGGATTTTTTTTCAGCCGTTCTTTTATTACACATTGAAATCAGCAGGGCTTTTTTTTTATCTGACTAGGCAAAGAAGAGAAAGTCAATAGTTTGGGAGTAAATTGATTCTCTTTCCCCCCGTCAGTCATCCCTCTCTCCCACCCTCTGTTTGAGTAATTGTGTCTGAAAGCTATAAGGTGCTTAGATTAGCAAGTTAATGCATAATTCATGCAACTTTCTGGAATGCTTTGTACACGCTTTCATAAACTCTGACTGTCAACACATGTCTCCAATTGTAACTGTCTCTGATTAACAGATGGCTCGGGCCAGGAACGTTAAAAAAAATGCTACTTGACAACATATAAATAATCAATCGCAAATCAATAGATTGAATTTGTTGTGGAGTGCACTGAACGATATACAGTACACCTCAGATAACCCTATGAAGCAACAACTGTAGTAACAAACCTTAATATTGACTAGAAAATGGACAAAAAAACTATACAATGAGCAATATTCAATAGATTTTGGGATGACTGGAAAATATGGTTTTCCTAGCGCAGCAGGGTTTGTATGGGTGACATACTGTATGCACTGTAGCAGGGAACAAATATACAGAGGACTTTAGTGCCTGATCTGCATTTCAATATCCTATTATGCCTCAATGGACATTTTTGGTGCATATATCCATACAGTATACATGTACACAAACAAACACAGAATAGACTATATAAGGAATTTAGGGATGTAGGCTAGGAAGACAAATTAAGACACAAATGCTCTGTGTAAACATAAGAAGTATAAGTTCATCTTCGAACTTCAGTAACCTAGTATGTCCGGGCTGAGTAACCTCCATCGTTCACTTCCCCTGTCTCTGCCCATACACACTGCAGTACAATATGTACAGTATTGTGTGTCTGACCTCTGGTGTCCTCTGGACTTGGCACAGACATGAAAACCTCTGCTAATCATAGAGCCCATGCTCTGCCCCTGCAGATTTTGGCTGGCCATCTCGCCGCCCCCTTTGACTCTGTTTTCTGTCTAAGCGCCCAGCAGCTAAATATCAACACATGCTGCTGTCAATCGGTTTTAATGCCAATTACATGGAGTTCTCATAGTCTTTACTAGCAATTAATGTCATTGAGCGTTTCCTGCCATGTCTGTCCGTGACATAGATAAACTAGTAAACTAGTTTTATTAGTAATCAACATATAGTATATATAGTACACAAAATGTATAAATACTTTGGCCACTATGGACTTCAACCACATAGCTAGGCCTACCAATATTTTTACTATTACCTTAACGATGGATGTACCGCTATCAACAACCATAGGAAATAGTCACTACAACTAATACGTTCTATTTGACAAATTGTGAAAATGTCATGAATGATGAAAATTACTTTCCCGCTTATACCACAGTTGCCAAATGAATCACAACTCGCTCTCAGTCTCATGTCAGAATTAAACGTCATCCATGTTTTGTCACACGTCAAATTTCAGTGTTTGAGGTTAAGTTTATTCATGAACTCTGACTTAAGGTTAGGATTGTTTAGGCATTAACTCCAAAATGTTAAGGTTAGGCATTAATTCCAAGGTTTGGGATAGGCTTACACCTAAAATCACAAAAACAGCCTTCTATTGCTGGATTCGTCCATACAACCGAATTGACGGTAACAGCGCTCACTTTTGCCCCTAGTGGCCGGTTTCCACATCCTATCCCGACATCGTCAGACATGGATGATATTGAATACCATCATGGGTGAACTGGCTGAGAAAACAATAGTTTAGCACACATTTACCGATATAAATGTTTTCATTGATATTTTCCTTTTGATATGTAAATTCATACTTTTTCATCATCCCACCAAACTTGGATGTTAGTTCTATGGGTTAAGTTGCTATAGATGCAATCTAGTTGTTCATTATTTCTGTTCTACATCTATGGACACCAGAAACAAAATTGTAGACCTGCACCAGGCTGGGAAGACTGAATCTGCAATAGGTAAGCAGCTTGGTTTGAAGAAATCAACTGTGGGAGCAATTATTAGGAAATGGAAGACATACAAGACCACTGATAATCTAATAATGATTCCTCGATCTGGGGCTCCACGCAAGATCTCACCCCGTGGGGTCAAAATGATCACAAGAACGGTGAGCAAAAATCTAAGAACCACACGGGGGGACCTAGTGAATGACCTGCAGAGAGCTGGGACCAAAGTAACAAAGCCTACCATCAGTAACACACTACGCCGCCAGGGACTCAAATCCTGCAGTGCCAGACGTGTCACCCTGCTTAAGCCAGGACATGTCCAGGCCCGTCTGAAGTTTGCTAGAGAGCATTTGGATGATCCAGAAGAAGATTGGGAGAATGTCATATGGTCAGATGAAACAAAAATATAACTTTTTGGTTAAAACTCAACTCATCGTGTTTGGAGGACAAAGAATGCTGAGTTGCATCCAAAGAACACCATACCTTCTGTGAAGCATGGGGGTGGAAACATCATTCTTTGGGGCTGTTTTTCTGCAAAGGGACCAGGACGACTGATCCGTGTACAGGAAAGAATGAATGGGGCCATGTATTGTGAGATTTTGAGTGAAAACCTCCTTCCATCAGCAAGGGCATTGAAGATATAACGTCTTTCAGCATGACAATGATCCCAAACACACCGCCCGGGCAACAAAGGAGTGGCTCCGTAAGAAGCATTTCAAGGTCCTGGAGTGGCCTAGCCAGTCTCCAGATCTCAACCCCATATAAAATCTTTGGAGGGAGTTGAAAGTCCGTGTTGCCCAGCAACAGCCCCAAAACATCACTGCTCTAGAGGAGATCTGCATGGAGGAATGGGCCAAAATACCAGCAACAGTGTGTGAAAACCTTGTGAAGACTTACAGAAAACATTTGACCTCTGTCATTACCAACAAAGGGTAAAATAACAAAGTATTGAGAAACTTTTGTTATTGACCAAATACTTATTTTCCACCATAATTTGCAAATAAATTCATTAAAATCCTACAATGTGATTTTCTGGATTTTTTTTTCTGTCATAGTTGAAAAAAATCAAATCAAATTTATTTGTCACATACGCATGGTTAGCAGATGTTAATGCGAGTGTTTAATTATTTTTGTTATTTTATTTTTTTACCTATGATAAATTACATTTAATTTAATTGGGAGAACTTGGTGGCAGACTAAATACTTTTTTGCCCCACTCTATGTGCATTTGGACACATCGATAATGAGCTGATGATACACAATTTGCCCGACATAGAAAAGTTGCTTTCTTGTTCATTACAGTAGAGGAGATTCATTGCAAATGAAACAGTAAGCTCGACACTAGCATACCTTTGCTAGCATATCTGACAATATAACAAACTAATTCAACAATACCAGTTGCTGTAAACAGCTGGTCAAACTAGAAACAATGATTTGACAGCATATCACCACTTGCGTCATGCCTGCAACATTGAAGGACCGAAGAAATTAATGTTTATCACTCACCACTTTAGGTCATCAGATGCAGAATTTTTTTTACCTCTGTAGAAAAAAATGAATGCTAGCTAGCTGGCTACGTTTTTCCTCGTTGGACCTACGTTTTCAATGCATACAATTTTCAAGTGTTAATGTCACATGCACAAGTACAGTGAAATGCCTTTCTTGCAAGCTCTAAACCCAACAACGCAGTAATCAATATCAATGTAGGACTAAACAGTACATAATGTAGATTAAAAACAGAGAAATAAAAAGAACATGAGAAAGTAAGAAGCTATATACAGGGTCAGTTCCAATACCATATTGGATTGATACAGTATGTGATGTAGATATGTGTAGGGGTAAGGTGACTAGGTATCAGGATGTAGATAAATAGAGTGGCAGCAGCATAAATTAAGATTATGTGAGTGTGTGAGTATCTGTGTAGAGTCAGTATACTTTTGTGTATGGTATGTGTTGGAGTGTCAGATTGTGTGAGTGTGTAGAGTCCTTTGAGTGTGCATAGAGACAGAGCAACAGAAAAATATATTATACAAGGCTCAGCTCAGACAATCCATGTAGCAATTTTTTGTTGCTATTTAGCAGTCTTATGGCTTGGGGATAGAAACTGTTCAGCAGCCTGATGGTGTCAGACTTGATGCACCAGTACCACTTGCCATGCAGAAACAGAGAGAACAGTCTATGGCTTGGGTGGCTGGAGTCTAACAATATTCCGGGCCTTCCTTTCACACCGCCTGATATAGAGGTGCTGGATGGCAGGGAGGTTTGTCCCAGTACTGGGCTCGTCCGCATCACCCTCTGTAGCGCCATGCAATTGAAGGCAGTGCTGTTCCCATACTAAGCAGTGAAGAGCCCAGTCAAGATGCTAACAATGGTACAGCTGTAAGTACGGTCTGCTTGGTGCAGTGCTTCAGAATGCCTATTGTGAGAAATACTTCAGAAGTGTCTTAAATATTTTCCAACTGTCCTGTATATCTACATGTAATACCCACTCTAGAATGCCCTTCTCGCCAATCAGAAATGAGTATTCAAAAATGCCATGGTATAAGATACAGTTGAAGTCGGAAGTTTACTTACACCTTAGCCAAATACATTTAAACACAGTTTCACAATTCCTGACATTTAATCCTAGTAATAATTCCCTGTCTTAGGTCAGTTAGGATCACCACTTCTTTTTAAGAATGTGAAATACCAGAATAATTGTAGAGAGAATGATATATTTCAGCTTTTATGTGGGTCAGAAGTTTACATACACCCAATTAGCAATTGGTAAGATTGCCTTTAAATTGTTTAACTTGGGTCAAATGTTTTGGGTAGCCTTCCACAAGCTTCCCACAATAAGGTGGGTGAATTTTGGGCCATCCCTCCTGACAGAGCTGGTGTAACTGAGCTGGTGTAACTGAGTCAGGTTGGTAAGGGCCCTTGCTCGCACACGCTTTTTCAGTTGTACCCACAAATTTTCTATAGTATTGAAGTCAGGGCTTTGTGATGGCCACTCCAATACCTTGACTTTGTTGTCCTTAAGCCATTTTTACACAACTTTGGAAGTATGCTTGGGGTCATTGTCCATTTGGAAGACCCATTTGAGACCAAGCTTTAACTTTAACTGATGTCTTGAGATGTTGCTTCAATATATCCACATAATTTTCCTCCCTCATGATGCCATCTATTTTGTGAAGTACACCAGTCCATCCTGCAGCAAAACACCCCCACAACATGATGCTGCCACCCCCGTGCTTCATGGTTGGTGATGGTGTTCTTCAGCTTGCAGCCTCCCCCTTTTTCCTCCAAACATAACAATGGTCATTATGGCCAAACAGTTCTATTTTTGTTTCATCAGACCAGAGGACATTTCTCCAAAAGGTACAATCTTTGTCCCCATGTGCAGTTGCAAACCGTAGTCGGGCTTTTTTTTGGCAATTTTGGAGGAGTGGCTTCTTCCTTGCTGAGTGGTCTTTCAGGTTATGTCGACATAGTACTCGTTGTACTTTGGATATAGATACTTTTGTACCTGTTTCCTCCAGCATCTTCACAAGGTCCTTTCCTGTTGTTCTGGGATTCATCTGCAATTTTCGCACCAAAGTATGTTCATCTCTAGGAGACATAACACGTCTCCTTCCTGAGCGGTATGACGGCTGCGTGGTCCCATGGTGTTTATACATGCATACTATTGTTTCTATAGATGAACGCGGTACCTTCAGGTGTTTGGAAATTGCTCCCAAGGATGAACCAGACTTGTGGAGGTCTACAATTTTTGTCTGAGGTCTTAGCTGATTTCTTTTGATTTTCCAATGATGTCAAGCAAAGAGGCACTGAGTTTCAAGGTCGGCCTTGAAATACTTCAAAAAGTACACCCCCAATAGACTCAAATTATGTCAATTAGCCTATCAATTAGCCTATTACGTCAATTAGCTTCTACAGCCATGACATCAATTTCTGGAATTTTCCAAGCTGTTTAAAGGCACAGTCAACTTACTGTATGTAAACTTCTGACCCACTGGAATTGTGATACAGTGAGTTATAAGTGAAATAGTCTGTCTGTAAACAATTGTTAGAAAAATTACTTGTGACATGCACAAAGTAGATGTCCTAACCAACTTGCCAAAATAAGTTTGTTAACAAGAAATTTGTCGAGTGGTTGAAAAACTATTTTTAATGACTCCAACTGCGTGTGTTACAGTATTTTTTAGCTAGACAGCCTCCTCCTGATCACTGTCATCAGCCATAGTTGGACAAAAACCACTAGTTAGGCGATAAATAAGGTCATGCAGCCTGTCCTTTTGAGTGTGTTACAGTTGATAAGGGAAATATTGTAATACATCATAATGTCGCTCCATTATGGTCAGAATACACTAATATAAAAAAAAGGCACAAATAAAACATCTCTAATAAAAGCCACAACCAAGCTCCCCCACAACACAGAGGTGACCCACACAGCAGCGTATTAAATTTTCTCTAGACTGTTCAATTTAAGTTTCCAAGCTTCCAAGACATAGACCTCGGCGCTCCCTACTTTCCACAGACAACAATGTCGTGGGGGGATAAAGATAAAGAGTAATGAACATGAAAGAATCTGTCATGTATTGTCATGTTGTGTCTTGTTCCTGTTCTTTCTCTTCACCCTGTCTCCCTCTGCTGGTCGTATTGGGTTGCCTTCTCTTCCCCTCCTTCCCCCAGCTGTTCCTTGTCTTCTCTAACTACCTCGTTCACCCTTTTCCCACCTGTTCCCTTTTTCCCTCTGATTGGGTCTCTATTTCTCTCTCTGTTCCTGCTTCTGTCTTTGTCAGATTCTCGTTTGAGTTTCTCATGCCAGAACCAAACTATCGTCTTGTTTGCTTCAACCTTGTCCTGTCCTGTCGGAATCTGCCTGTTCATCTGAGGCTACGTGTGATCAGGTACCTCTGTCCTCTACAACCCAGCTAATCCCCTCTGCTGCTAGAAGAGGACTCTAACCCAGCTATTCTCCTCTGCTGCTAGAAGGGGAACTCTTCTGTGATATTCAGAAGGACTTTATTTTTCATTTGTCGCCCTCTCTGCGGGTTGTTTATTTTGCCATCATATCCATTTGAAGAGGATCTATGTCTTACCTGTGTTTCGACATTAAAGAACTCTGTTTTTGTTAAACCGCTTTTGGGTCCTCAATCACGTGCATGACAGAAGAATCTGACCAAGAATGGACCCAGCGACTTCGGATCCTCTCCACTCAGCCGTCGAGATCCAGGGAGCGATGCTAGGCAGACACGAGCAGGAATTGTCTGCTGCTCGACATACCGTTGAGACCCTGGCCGCCCAAGTCTCCAACCTCACAGAACAGATTCACCATCTCTGCCTCGATCCACCGGCCACTTCCAGGGCTTTCGAATCTACGGAGCCCAGAATCAATAACCCGCCGTGTTACTCTGGGGAGCCCACTGAATGCTGCTCGTTCCTCACCCAGTGTGATATTGTGTTTTCTCTCCAGCCCAACACTTACTCCAGGAGCACAGCTCGTATCGCCTACGTCATATCTCTCCTTACTGGACGGGCTCGTGAGTGGGGCACGGCAATCTGGGAGGCAAGGGCTGAGTGTACTAACCAGTATCAGGACTTTAAGGAGGAGATGATACGGGTTTTTGATCGTTCTGTTTTTGGGGAGGAAGCTTCCAGGGCCCTGTCTTCCCTATGTCAAGGTAATCGATCCATAACAGACTACTCTATTGAGTTTCGCACTCTTGCTGCCTCCAGTGACTGGAACGAGCCGGCTTTGCTCGCTCGTTTTCTGGAGGGTCTCCGCGCGGAGGTAAAGGATGAGATTCTCTCCCGGGAGGTTCCTTCCAGCATGGATTCCTAGATTGAACTCGCTATTCGCATAGAGCGACGGGTTGATCTTCGTCACCGAGCTCGTGGAAAGGAGCTCGCGTTCTCCGTTGCCCCCCTCTCCGCATCACTACCATCTTCCTCTGCCGGCTCGGGTGCTGAGCCTATGCAGCTGGGAGGTATCCGCATCTCGACTAAGGAGAGGGAACGGAGAATCACCAACCGCCTCTGTCTCTATTGCGGTTCTGCTGGTCATTTTGTCACTTCATGTCCAGTAAAAGCCAGAGCTCATCAGTAAGCGGAGGGCTACTGGTGAGCGCTACTACTCCTGTCTCTCCTTCAAGATCCTGCACTACCTTGTCGGTCCATCTACGCTGGACCGGTTCGTCAGCTTCCTGCAGTGCCTTGATAGACTCTGGGGCGGAGGGCTGTTTTATGGACGAGACCTGGGCTCGGGAACATGACATTCCTCTCAGACAGTTAAGGGAGCCCACGGCCTTGTTCGCTTTGGATGGTAGTCCTCTCCCCAGGATTCAGCGTGAGACGCTACCTTTAACCCTCACTGTCTCTGGTAATCATAGCGAAACCCTTTCTTTTTTAATTTTTCGTTCACCTTTTACACCTGTTGTTTTGGGCCATCCCTGGCTAGTTTGTCATAATCCTTCTATTAATTGGTCTAGTAATTCTATCCTCTCCTGGAACGTCTCTTGTCATGTGAAATGTTTAATGTCTGCTATCCCTCCTGTTTCCTCTGTCTCTTCTTCACAGGAGGAGCCTGGTGATTTGACAGGGGTGCCGGAGGAATATCACGATCTGCGCACGGTGTTCAGTCGGTCCAGGGCCACCTCTCTTCCTCCACACCGGTCGTATGATTGTAGTATTGATCTCCTTCCGGGAACCACTCCCCCCCGGGGTAGACTATACTCTCTGTCGGCTCCCGAACGTAAGGCTCTCAAAGATTATTTGTCTGTAGCTCTTGACGCCGGTACCATAGTCCCCTCCTCCTCTCCCGCCGGAGCGGGGGTTTTTTTTGTCAAAAAGAAGGACGGGTCTCTGCGCCCCTGCATAGATTATCGAGGGCTGAATGACATAACAGTGAAGAATCGTTATCCGCTTCCTCTTATGTCTTCAGTCTTCGAGATCCTGCAGGGAGCCAGATTTTTCACTAAGTTGGACCTTCGTAACGCTTACCATCTCGTGCGCATCAGGGAAGGGGACGAGTGGAAGACGGCGTTTAACACTCCGTTAGGGCACTTTGAATACCGTGTTCTTCCTTTCGGCCTCGCTAACGCTCCAGCTGTCTTTCAGGCATTATTTAATAACGTCCTGAGAGACATGCTGAACATCTTTGTTTTCGTTTACCTTGACGATATCCTGATTTTTTTTCACCGTCACTCCAGATTCATGTTCAGCACGTTCGACGTGTCCTCCAGCGCCTTTTAGAGAATTGTCTTTTTGTGAAGGCTGAGAAGTGCACTTTTCATGCCTCCTCCGTCACATTTCTCGGTTCTGTTATTTCCGCTGAAGGCATTAAGATGGATCCCGCTAAGGTCCAAGCTGTCATTGATTGGCCCGTCCCTAAGTCACGCGTCGAGCTGCAGCGCTTTCTCGGCTTCGCGAACTTCTATCGTCGTTTCATCCGTAATTTCGGTCAGGTGGCAGCTCCTCTCACAGCCCTTACTTCTGTCAAGACGTGCTTTAAGTGGTCCGTTTCCGCCCAGGGAGCTTTTGATCTCCTCAAGAATCGTTTTACATCCGCACCTATCCTTGTTACACCTGACGTCTCTAGACAGTTCGTTGTCGAGGTTGACGCGTCAGAGGTGGGCGTGGGAGCCATTCTTTCTCAGCGCTCCCTCTCTGACGACAAGGTCCACCCTTGCGCGTATTTTTCTCATCGCCTGTCGCCGTCGGAACGTAACTATGATGTGGGAAACCGCAAACTGCTCGCCATCCGCTTAGCCCTAGGCGAATGGCGACAGTGGTTGGAGGGGGCGACCGTTCCTTTTGTCGTTTGGACTGACCATAGGAACCTTGAGTACATCCGTTCTGCCAAACGACTTAATGCGCGTCAGGCTCGTTGGGCGCTGTTTTTCGCTCGTTTCGAGTTCGTGATTTCTTATCGTCCGGGCTCTAAGAACACCAAGCCTGATGCTTTATCTCGTCTCTTCAGTTCTTCAGTAGCCTCCACTGACCCCGAGGGGATTCTCCCTGAGGGGCGTGTTGGCGGGTTGACTGTCTGGGGAATTGAGAGGCAGGTAAAGCAAGCACTCACTCACACTCCGTCGCCGCGCGCTTGTCCTAGGAACCTTCTTTTCGTTCCCGTTCCTACTCGTCTGGCCGTTCTTCAGTGGGCTCACTCTGCCAAGTTAGTCGGCCACCCTGGCGTTCGGGGTACGCTTGCTTCCATTCGCCAGCGTTTTTGGTGGCCCACCCGGGAGCATGACACGCGTCGTTTCGTGGCTGCTTGTTCGGTCTGCGTGCAGACTAAGTCCGGTAACTCCCCTCCTGCCGGCCGTCTCAGGCCGCTTCCCATTCCCTCTCGACCGTGGTCTCACATCGCCTTAGATTTTATCACCGGACTGCCATCGTCAGCGGGGAAGACTGTTATTCTTACGGTTGTCGATAGGTTCTCTAAGGCGGCTCATTTTATTCCCCTTGCTAAGCTCCCTTCTGCTAAAGAAACGGCACAAATCATCATCGAGAATGTTTTCAGAATTCATGGCCTTCCGTCAGACGTCGTTTCGGACAGGGGTCCGCAATTCACGTCTCAATTTTGGAGGGAGTTTTGCCGTTTGATTGGGGCTTCCGTCAGTCTCTCTTCCGGCTTTCACCCCCAGTCTAACGGTCAAGCAGAACGGGCCAATCAGACTATTGGTCGCATCTTACGCAGTCTTTCTTTTCGTAACCCTGCGTCTTGGTCAGAACAGCTCCCCTGGGCAGAATACGCCCACAACTCGCTTCCTTCGTCTGCGACCGGGCTATCTCCTTTTCAGAGTAGCCTCGGGTACCAGCCTCCGCTGTTCTCGTCTCAGTTCGCCGAGTCCAGCGTCCCCTCCGCTCAGGCTTTTGTCCAACGTTGCGAGCGCACCTGGAAGAGGGTCAGGTCTGCAATTTGCCGTTATAGGGCGCAGACTGTGAGAGCCGCTAATAAATGTAGAACTAAGAGTCCTAGATATTGTCGCGGTCAGAGAGTTTGGCTCTCCACTCAGAACCTTCCCCTTAAGACAGCTTCTCGCAAGTTGACCCCGCGGTTCATTGGTCCGTTCCGTATTTCTCAGATCATTAATCCTGTCGCAGTGTGACTTCTTCTTCCGCGATATCTTCGTCGCGTCCACACGAGTCTTCCATGTCTCCTGTGTTAAGCCCGTTCTTCGCGCCCCCGCTCGTCTTCCCCCCCCCATCCTTGTCGAGGGCGCACCTATCTACAGGGTCCGTAAGATTTTGGACATGCGTCCTCGGGGCCGTGGTCATCAGTACCTAGTGGATTGGGAGGGGTACGGTCCTGAGGAAAGGAGTTGGGTTCCCTCTCGGGACGTGCTGGACCGTTCGCTGATCGATGATTTCCTCCGTTGCCGCCAGGTTTCCTCCTCGAGTGCGCCAGGAGGCGCTCGGTGAGTGGGGGGGTACTGTCATGTATTGTCATGTTGTGTCTTGTTCCTGTTCTTTCTCTTCACCCTGTCTCCCTCTGCTGGTCGTATTGGGTTGCCTTCTCTTCCCCTCCTTCCCCCAGCTGTTCCTTGTCTTCTCTAACTACCTCGTTCACCCTTTTCCCACCTGTTCCCATTTTCCCTCTGATTGGGTCTCTATTTCTCTCTCGGTTCCTGCTTCTGTCTTTGTCAGATTCTCGTTTGAGTTTCTCATGCCAGAACCAAACTATCGTCTTGTTTGCTTCAACCTTGTCCTGTCCTGTCGGAATCTGCCTGTTCATCTGAGGCTACGTGTGATCAGGTACCTCTGTCCTCTACAACCCAGCTAATCCCCTCTGCTGCTAGAAGAGGACTCTAACCCAGCTATTCTCCTCTGCTGCTAGAAGGGGAACTCTTCTGTGATATTCAGAAGGACTTTATGTTTCATTTGTCGCCCTCTCTGCGGGTTGTTTATTTTGCCATCATATCCATTTGAAGAGGATCTATGTCTTACCTGTGTTTCGACATTAAAGAACTCTGTTTTTGTTAAACCGCTTTTGGGTCCTCAATCACGTGCATGACAGAATCATTTTAGGGTAACCCGGCGACTCACTCGTCAAGAATGGATTATTCCTGTTGACTTGACAACATTGTCGTACTTGGAAAATTATGTGCTTGTTAGAGTAGGATTCAGGAAACATGAATATCTTTGACTCGTTATCCATTAGTGGTTAGCGAGGCCCACCTTTTCCTTTTAATGACCCATTTTATGAGCTGTTTATGAACTGTGTATCTCCACATCCCAGGCATGTAAGGAAACAGCTGCCATTTGTAAAGGACAATTGTGGTATAACCTATCAGAAATAATGTTATATAGCATGGGTTAGGCTTTATTGCATGACATTATGATTTTGATAATTACATCACACGACTTGGTTCAACCATGCATAAAATCGAGATTTATTATCTTCTTACATGGTTTTGATGAGTTGGACTGCAGAGTGAAGGAAAAGCAGTCAATAAATGCTCAGCATAAATGGGAACTCCTTCAAAACTGTTGAAAAAATTCCAAAAGTGTGCATAGCTGTAATCAAGGGAAAGGGTGGCTACTTTGAAGTATCTCAAATATAAAATAGATTTTGATCTTTTTTAACACTTTTTCAGTTACTACATGATTCCATGCGTTATTTCAGTGTTGATGTCTTCACTATTATTCTACAATGGAAAATGGTATAAAAAAAAAAATAAGAAAAAGGTGTGTCCAAACTTTTGACTGGTACTGTATATAATGATTTTCCCTTTTCCAAAGCTACAATATGTTTGCAATATCGCTTTTAATCCCTCCGTGGAAATATGAAATCAACAGAATAATAAAGTGGCATTCCCTAATTGGATATGAAAATGTTATTTGCATTTACATTTTAGTAATTTGCAGATGCTCTTATTCAGAGTGATTTGCATTAATCTTAACCCCTGTAAATCTAAGCCATTACATCGCAATATCTATTAAGCTAACATTCAAATTCCATTTGATTTGGAATTTTAGGACCCCTGTAGGGCCGAGCACGCCCCCATTCACATCGACGGGGCTAGTGGAGCGGGTCGAGAGCTTCAAGTTCCTCGGTGTCCTCATCACTAAGGATCTATCATGGTCCACACACACCAACACTCATGAAGAGAGCACAACAACTCCTCTTCCCCCCCAGGAGGCTGAAAAGATTTGGCATGGGCCCTCAGATCCTCAACAAGTTATACAGTCACACCATTGAATGCATCTTGACTGGCATGAAGGCTTGATATGGCAGCTGCTTGACATCAGAACGCAAGGTGCTAGAGAGGGTAGTGCATACATACTAGTACATCACTGGGAAAGAGCTCCCTGCCATCCAGGACCTCTATACCATGCATTGTCAGAGGAAGGCCCTAAAAACTGTCAGTTGACTCCAGCCTCCCAAGTCATAGACTGTTCTCTCTACTACTGCACGGCAAGCGTTACCGATGAAACAAGTCTGGAAACAGGACCCTGAACAGCTTCTACCCCCCCCCCCCCCCCCAAGCAGAAAGACTGCTAAGTAGTCAGTTAAATAGTTAACCAAATAGCTACCTTTACAATCTGCATTGACCCTTTTTGCATTAACTTTGTCTAATCACATACTCTGCTGTTACGGCTTATTAACTGTCACTTTATTCCTAGTTATATACAAAATTGATCTCAATTAACTATATTTCACCTGTTAATTTACACCTGTTTTTTATGAAGCATGTGACGAATAAAATTTTATTTAATTGGATTCAAGGGGAAGCTGGTTCCACCATTGGGGCGACAGGGCCAAGAGACCAGAGGTGGCAGAACGGGGTACTCAGGTTGGGGTGTAGGGTTTGAGCATAGCCTGAAGGTAGGGAGGGGCAGTTCCTCTTTGACAAAGGTCTTGTAGTGGATACGAGCTTTGACTGGAAGCCAGTGCAGTGTGTGGAGGTAAATTGGGATAACTTGGAAAGGTTGAACACTAGGTGGGCTGCAACATTCTGGAGGCAGAGGTTTGGTGGCATAAGCGGGGAGCACAGCCAACAGCGAGTTACAGTAATCCAGACGGGAGATGACAATTGCCTGGATAAGACCTGTGCCGGTTCCTGTGTGAGGTTGGGTGATACGCTTCGGGGCACCGATATTCTGTGTTGTTATGCATTTATGTGGTTATTGTGGCATTGAAGTAACAAAACATTATGATTAATTGTATCCGCACCAAGTGGTAGGCATTCTATAGATCCAGCTTTGAAAACAGTGGCCACCTGGAGCGGCTCGAAGGCCGAAGAGATGATGGTGGTAGCGGGTAACGGTTCTTAACCGTAATGTCGTTGAGTCCCCGGTAGTCAATGCACAGGGATTGTGTCGTTGGAGCCAGGAGAATCCCAATGCCACAAGAATCAGTGGGGACTTGATGAGCAGGAACTGGATAGCCTCGCTGAGGTTCCCGGACACCCGTAGGTGGATGGGAGTGGTGTTGTGGGTGCCTCGGCCTATAGAGGGCCCGTCCAGTGCCCTAACGTCCATGGGAATGGAGAGGGGATGTTCAGCTCAGACGCCAGGGTAGCGTCCAAAAACCTCTCGTCGGCCCCAGAGTCAATGAGAACCCGGAGAGATTTGGACTGGTCTCCCCACAGCAGAATGGCAAGAAAAGGAGTCCACCAGAGTCCTTGCTCCTACCAGTGAGCCTGGCTTCATTTAAGGACATGAAATGACCAAGAGTCCCGCAATACAGACAACTCTTCGTGTCGATCCTGTATTGCCGTTCCGCTAGCAACAGCCCAGCTCTGTCTAGTGGCATAGGCTCAAGAAGCGGTGCTTCGGCAGTCTACAGCAGGCCTCAGGGCAGGTTGGGCGGCCTCGGGTCCTCTCAACAATGAGACCGCCAGGAGCTTGCGGGTTGACTCGGAGGCAAGGTGGGATCACTGGGCGTGCGAGCGAAATCCGTCATTCCCATTGTCGCCCATAGATTTGGATGGTCATAGCGATGAGTGCATCGAGATCTGTAGGTAACTCCCGAGCAGCAAGCTTGTCCTTGACCTCCTCGGAGATGCCATGCAGGAACATATCGAACAGTGCTTCCTGGTTCCAAGCACTCTCCGCTGCCAACATGCGGAAATCCACTGTATAGTCAGCCACACTGCAGGAGGAATGCCGAAACTGGATTTGCCTCCGGGCAGCTTCTCTCGAAGAACGGGGTCTTCAAAACCTTAACCTCTGCAACGAATCCCTCCAGAATAACACATATGGCTGGCTGCTGTTCCCATACAGCAGTAGCCCAGGTGAGAGCCCTCCCGGACATTAGCGTGATCAGATAGGCTATCTTGGAGTGATTCAAGGGGAAGGAGGAGGGCTGAAGCTAGAAAATGTGGGCACACGGATTTAGAAACGCCGGAGAAGGTGGAGTGGGCAATGAGACGGCGCTGCTTGCAGCTGGGCTACTGAGGGCCTGTGGGACTATCACCATGGTTGGCTGCCTCCCAGACAACCTGCGGAATTTCTCCAGCGAACCGTCCAATGCCCGGTCATGGTATTCAGCTAATGTTTGGACCCCCTCCATAATGCCACGAAGCAGTTCCTCGTGCCTCTCGATGGTGACTTTGCACGAGATGGCATTGCGCAGCTGGCTCGGGTTTGCTGGGTCAGTCATGGCCAGTGCCATCAGGATAAGGTAAGACCCAGATGCAGACCATGTCGATGTAACAATGTTTATTACAGCAACAGAGGCAAAGGTACAGGACGGCAGGCCGGCTCAGAGTCAGGTCAGGCAGAGGTAGGAAACCCAGATAGGGGCAAAGGTACAGGATGGCAGGCAGGCTCAGGCAGGGTGGTCAAGCGGGCAGGTTCAGGGTCAGGACAGGCAAGGGTCAAAAACCTGACAGGACAAATGCTGGGACGCTTGACAAACTAGACGAACTGGCAACAGAGAACACAAGTGTAAATACACAGGGATAATGGGGAAGATGAGAGACACCTGGAGGGGGTGGAGACAATCACAAAGACAGGTGTTACAGATCAGGGCGTGGCATTCTCTTTTGTTCCTCATTGTTCTGTTTGTGTTAGTGAGGAGGTGAGATTTCAAACATGCTATTTTGCCAATATGTCAACCTGCCATATTTTCTCAAACGCAGAGCGCTCTGTCACAAGGCTGCCAAGGTTGGCGGCACAATAGGATGTGTATATCTGTCTCTGTCTTTTCCTGTGTACATAGTCAGTCTTTTTCGAATACATCTTAAACTTACTTTCTATCTACGAACTAAATATACTTTCCAACAACCCGCCTCACCCAATATGGTACGGATCTGCTATTGTTATTCCTTAGGTCTGGAACTTCTATCAGGAGCTAGTCAGCTAACGAGCTACCAGTCTTTGTTAGCGGTCCTCGCCTTTTTTCCCTCCGGAATCAGCCAGCCTTAACTCAGACAATCACCTGCCAGTCTGCACAGTGCGGTATCAACCCAGAGCCCATCGGGCTGCTACCATATCTCCGGATTCCTGCCCGCTCTGGATCATCACACGAGACCATTACTCCGGATCATCGCAGCAAGCTAGCTGCAAACAAATGATTACTGTTAGCTAACGCCTCTGTCCAGAAGCAAGCACCTCAGGCTAGGCCTAAATACCAGCTAATTCTAGCGCTACAATACATCCTCTGCCAATTGGCCTGGACCCTTTATTGTTGACACTGAGCCCCGCCGATCCATCACAACTGGACTGCCAATGATAGAGTAACAGAACCATCTACTAGCCCGGCCCACTAGCTTTTCTGAACGCTGTGCTCCCTGCTCGCCCAACTAGTGTCCCCTGCTTGCCCAGCTAGTAGACTACTGAGCGGCATCCTGATTCACCTATTGTTGCTCTTTTAACCCTATAATCACTCGGCTACACAGCTGATGCCCCCTGGACTGTTTCAACAACACATTACCTCACTTTGTTCATCAGTCGGCCCCAGCCTCGAACTCAGGTCTTGTATGTACACAACTGATCTGCTCTGCCCATTCATTGACATTATTCCGTTGTTGTCTTAGCTCTCCTGATCAATACCTGTGATTGCTTTATGACTCTCTCTAATGTCAATATGCCTTGTCTACTGCTGTCTTGGATATTTTTTATTGTTTTATTTCCCTGTAGAGCCCTCAGTCTCACTCAAAATGCTTTAGATAGCTCATCTGTCCCAACCCACACACTGAGACCTCACCGAGATTAATTGATGACTCCAGAGACTAAACCTGTCATTGTCATGCAACACATAGGTTTACCGCCATTGTACTCAAATCCTACCATACCCTTGTCTGTACATTATGCCTTGAATCTATTCTACCACGCCCAGAAATCTGCTCCTTTTATTCTCTGTTCCCAACGCACTAGACGACCAATTCTTATAGCCTTTAGCCGTACCCTTATCCTACTCCTCCTCTGGTGATGTGGAGGTTAACCCAGGCCCTGTAGCCCCCAGCTCCACTCCTATTCCCCATGCACTATCATTTATTGACTTCTGTAACCGTAAAAGCCTTGGTTTCACACATGTTAACATCAGAAGCCTCCTACCTAAGTTTGAATTTTTCACTGCTTTAGCACACTCCGCCAACCCTGATGTCCTAGACTTGTCTGAATCCTGACTTAGGAAGGCCACCAAAAATGTATTTAATTTCCATCCCCAACTACGACATTTTCCGCCAAGATAGAACTGCCAAAGGGGGTGGAGTTGCAATCTACTGCAGAGACAGCCTGCAGAGTTTTGTCATGATATCCAGGTCTGTGACCAAACAGTTAGAGCTACTACTTTTTAAAAAATCCACCTTTCCAGAAACAAGTCTCTCACTGTTGCCACTTGTTACAGACCCCCTCAGCCCCCAGCTGTGCCCTGGACACCATATGTGAATTGATTGTCCCTCATCTATCTTCAGAGTTCATAGTGTTAGGTGACCTAAACTGGGACATGCTAAACACCCTGGCAGTCCTACAATCTAAGCTAGATAGCCTCAAGCTCACACAAATCAGCAAGGAACCTACCAGGTATAACCCCAAATCCTTAAACACGGGCACCCTCATAGATATCATTCTGACCAACCTGCCCTCTAAATACACCTCTGCTGTCTTCAACCAGGATCTCAGTGATCATTGCCTGCATCCGTAATGGGTCTGCGGTCAAACAACCACGCCTCATCCCTGTCAAACACTCCTTAAAACACTTCAGCGATCTGGCCTTTCTAAACGAGCTGGCCCGGGTATCCTGGAAGGATATTGACCTCATTCCGTCAGAGAATGCCTGGTTCTCCCCCATTTCTCCTTCATCCAAAATCCAGATAGCTGATGTTCTGAAAGAGCTGCAAAATCTGGACCCTACAAATCAGCTGGGCTAGACAATCTGGACCCTCTCATCTAAATTTCTCCGCCGCAATTGTTGCAACCCCTATTACTAGCCTGTTGAACTTCTCTTTCGTATTGTCTGAGGTCCCCAAAGACTGGAAAGCTGTCGCGGTCATCCCCCTCTTGAAAGGGGGGGACACTCTAGACCCAAACTGTTACAGACCTATATCTATCCTACCCTGCCTTTCTAAGGTCTTCGAAAGCCAAGTAAACAAACAGATCACCGACCATTTCGAATCCCACCGTACCTTCTCCACAATGCAATCTGATTTCCGAGCTGGTCATGGGTGCACCTCAGCCATGCTCAAGGTCCTAAACTATATAATAACTGCCTTCAATAAAATAAAATACTGTGCAGCTGTATTCATTGACCTGGCCGAGGCTTTCGACTCTGTCAATCACTGCATTCTTATCGGCAGACTCAACAGTCTTGGTTTTTCAAATGAAGGAGTCGGTAATTGTAGACAGCTGTAGGGGTCAGAGGAGGGGTCAGAGCTCCAATCTGCACTGGGGCCAACCAATCAACTGCTTTGACTCCAGGAAGCCATCCTTACACATACATACAACCCCACAACACAGAAACTGTGGAATCTCCAATCCAAAATTAAATCTAGAATCATCAAATTAAATCTATTTCGCAACAAAGCATCATTCACTCATGCTGACAAACATACCCTCCTAAAACTGACTTTCCTTCTGGTCCTTGACTTCGGCGATGTCATTTACAAAACAGCCTCCAACACTCTACCCAGCAAATTGGATGCAGTCTATCACAGTGCCATCCGCTTTGTCGCCAAAGCCCCGTATACTAACCACCACTGCGACCTGTAAGCTCTCGTTGGCTGGCCCTTGCTTCATATTCGTCGTTAAACCCACTAGCTACAGGTTATTTATAAATCTTTGCTAGGTAAAGCATGCCTTATCTCAGCTGACTGGTCACAATAGCAGAACCCACCTGTGGCACGCGCTCCAGCAGGTATATTTCACTGGTCACCCCCAAAGCCAATTCCTTCTTTGGCCACCTTTCCTTCCAGTTCTCTGCCGCCAATGACTGGAACTAATTGCAAAAATCACTGAAGCTGGAGACTCTCATCTCCTTCACTAACTTTACGCATCAATTGTCAGAGCAGCTTACAGATCATTGCAGATCATTACAGATCATTGCAGCTGTACATAGCCCACCCAACTACCTCATCCCCATATTGTTTTTTTGCCCCTTTGCACCTCAATATCTCTACTTCTACATTCATCTTCTGCACATCTATCACTCCAGTGTTTAATTGCTAAATTGTAATTATTTCGCCACTATGGCCTATTTATTGCCTTACCTCCCTAATCTCACTTCATTTGCACACACTGTACATAGACTTTTCTATTGTGTTATTGACTGTACGTTTGGTTATTCAATGTGTTGTTGTTTGTGTGGCACTGCTTTGCTTCATCTTGGCCAGGTCGCAGTTGTAAATGAGAACTTGTTCTCAACTGGCCTACCTGGTTAAATAAAGGTGAAATAAATTGTTTTAATAAATTAAATGTGTAGAATTTGATAAAAAAAAGTACATCCACATGCAGTTTGGCACGACATTCTGTTTAACTTGTTGATGGATTTGGTATTTTTTACAAACCACCACCAAACCACCACCAAGATCTAGTCTTTTAAACAAATAACATTCCTTCACAGCAAGTAGAACAGCATCCAACTTCAAATGGAGTGGTGGAATAAAAGTAGTTGAAACAAAAACCATACTGCTTTAATTATTTTATTTTCAGAGCAATTTTTTTATTTACCTTAACTAGGCAAGTCAGTTAAGAACAAATTCTTATTTTCAATGACAGTTCAGGGGCAGAACGACAGATTTGTACCTTGTCAGCTCGGGGGTTTGAACTTGCAAACTTCCGGTTACCAGTCCAATGCTCTAACCACTAGGCTACCCTGCCGCCCCAATTGACCCGAGTTCCCACGCCTCTCTGGCAGTTGATGTATCCCCCCCTTTGAAAGCTGATCCTAAGGTCCAGTGACAGCCAAAACCTCAGAGAAAAATCAGGGGTTAGAGATGGCCCTTGTTTCTTAGACATCCCACCACCTGCGGTGGAAGTCACTAAGAGAGGTGAGCTAGCACTGCTGGGGAATCTGAAAAGTAATTGTCAATCAATTAATAATACAATAATACTCTTAGCAAAAATGTAGAAACTATGAGAATAAGAAAGGTTCAGAACGTTTGTGAAACATCACAGCACAGTTGAAAAATAAATGGCAAATAGAATTCAAAACTGGATGGTCTTCAGAGATAGGTGGGAGGGGTTGAGAGTACCTGAAGGATGGGACTAAAAAGAAACGAAATATAAGTAATGTAAAATATACTGTGTCTGTAAAATGTATATAGTATGTTGTCCATTACTTTACTCCAATTAGGGGAGGGGTGGTAGGGTAAGGGGAAAATAGTAAAGAAAATATATAATTTTAAAAAATACTTTAAAATAAGTAAAAAGAGATGACAGTGACAAATAAAAAGATGGTGGAAAGGAAAGGACCAAAAATGAAAGGAAAAACGTTCACCTTAGATGTCAGAAGAGAAGAGCACCTTCTATCGATGCCTCTTACACAGCCTGGGGGAGATTTGGGTAGTTGTTTCACAGAGAGAAATAGAGGAGAAACACGCCCACATAGAATAAAGGAAAGGCCTAGGATAGAACAAGTAAACATCCAAAGCCTTATGCCAATGACAGTGTGTAACTTTAGGCATAGCCAGAACTCACGGACTGCTTATCACTCACATACAGACAACTACTCACCTAGGTAACTGGGGTTACTGCATACAGGCATGCTAGTCGACGACTTTGCTTGAAATAGCCTCATCAGTGCCATCAATGGGCAGGGAACTCTACTGCAGGTGAATGTAAAATGTACACTGTGTTTTTCCTTATGCGCATTTGATTGTGCACGTTTTTGAGGTGATATCTTTATCCAAAAAAAGCTAGGCTTATGCATCAAGTCATGAGTTATTATAATGAGGCACAAATCCGACAAACTGTACCCTTGTATTTTGGACCCCCAGAGGTGAGTTCAACACTTTGCTATGTCCTCTTCTGACCCATGTTGGATACTCCTTATTGTAAACTGCCTGGTTTGAGCCCTGAATTCTGATTGTCTGAAAGCCATGATATATCAGACCATATACCACGGGTATGACGAAACATTTAATTTTACTACTCTAATTACATTAGTAACCAGTTTAAAATAGCAATAAAGCTATCACGTTTTAGGGAAGACCCAGATGCAGACAGTCTCGAAGTAACAAAAGTTTATTACTAGAACGGGGCAGGCAAAACGACAGGTCAAGGGCAGGCGGAGGTCAGTAATCCATATCAGAGTCAAAAGGTACAGAACGGCAGGCAGTCTCAGGGTCAGAGCAGGCAGAGGTAAATAATCCAGGGCAGTGTGACAAGGTTAAGAATGGCAGGCAGGTTCAGGGTCAGGGCAGGCAGAACTGACAAAACCGGGAAAACTAGAAAACAGGAAATATAGAAAAAGACAGGCGCAAGATGAAAACTGCTGGTAGGCTTGACGGACAAAACAAACTTCCAACAGACAAACAGAGAACACAGGTATAAATACACTGGGGATAATGGGGAAGATGGGCAACACCTGGAGAGGGGTGGAAACAAGCACAAAGACAGGTACAAAAAATCAGGGTGTGACAAATGCTCCTCGGGGGTTTGTGATATATGGTCAATTTACCACAGCTAAGGGCTGGGTCCTCGCGTTGCGTCGTGCTTAAGAACAGCCCTTAGCCGTGGTGTATATTGGCCATAAACCACACCCCTTCCGGTCTTATTGCTTAAATATAGTCTTCTCCACCCACCTGTCATGGGCCATGCCCCAACCCCAATCTGTTACAGCCTCTACAGCTCTAACCTCCTCGCTGTACTAATAACCCTGACAAACAGATGATCATCACTCCACATTGGTAAGGCAATCATGTCTGCACAAGACAGATTGCACTGTTAAGGTGCTCCATAATTTAATATCACATTATTTATTCATCTCTCTCTCTCTCTTTTCTTTTCTCTCTCTCTCCCCTCACTCATTCACTCTCAGCATCCCTCCTCCTGCTCTCTCCCCCAGCCGGCGTAGCCAAACCAAGTTCTTTAAAATCTATTAAATGATGATGTGTCATCAAAAACATTTTTCCTGTGGAACATGAATCACATGAAGGATCCTTCCCTCTGCCTACCTTTGACAATTTGTATTCACATCTCAGGATGATATATTTAAATTGGACTCCATGCTTTAAATTATTGACCCTGTCCCCATTTTTCGGCTCCCTCCTGCAATCAGTTTAACTGAGGAGTGGAGGAGGGATTCTTTGAATGCCCAATCCGACAAGGTGAAATATCTGTCTATGTGCATTTGAGCAAGGCATTTAACCCTAATGTGCTCCAGGGGCGCTTTACTACTATGGCTGACCCTGTATTTTTGTCTAGTTTTTTAAACAAACTTAAGAAGTCTGTCATAAATGTTGACGTTTTTGCCGAAGAGATCTTAGTGGCAGAGTTTTACATCTAATGTTTGGTGCAGTATTTTTCAATTAAAAATTGTGCATGAAAATGAGTCGTCTCTCGTTGAATGACAAGAAAGCTATTTTGAAGAATCCCTACTGTTGAACAATCACTGATGAAGGGGCGTAGACTTTGGCTCCGAACTTGGCCTTGCCTCCCCCCAAAACAATTGTGTGGCCCGAACAGCCGAAGAAAGTGCAAAACGAACAAAACCGTCACAAAATGTTGTCATAACCCCAACACCACCATGGGGCACTCTTTTCAAAGTTGACTTCAGCAAACTGCTCACACACACGACATCATACATGTGGTCTGCGGACAATAACATTTG
The DNA here is from genome assembly GCF_057628025.1 of Oncorhynchus mykiss. Lineage (NCBI taxonomy): Eukaryota > Metazoa > Chordata > Actinopteri > Salmoniformes > Salmonidae > Oncorhynchus > Oncorhynchus mykiss. The sequence continues at coordinate 32,947,456 of NC_143030.1, read as the reverse complement.
ATTTGATTTGATTTGGTTAGACGTACTGCCAAATTCTCGAAAACAATGTTGGATAAAAATAAAATATCGGGAAATAAACAGACACCGGACACCGAGGAATTCTGCCTAGAAGACCAGCATCCCGGAGTCGCCTCTTCACTGTTGACGTTGAGACTGCTGTTTTGCATGTACTATTTAATGAAGCTGCCAGTTGAGGACTGGTGAGGCGTCTGTTTCTCAAACTAGACAGTAATGTACTTGTCTTCTTGCTCAGTTGTGCACCGGGCCTCCCACTACTCTTTCTATTCTGGTTAGAACCAGTTTGAGCTGTTCTGTGAAGGGAGTAGTACACAGCATTGTACGAGATCTTCAGTTTCTGGCAATTTCTCGCATGGAATAGCCTTCATTTCTCAGAACAAGAATAGACTGACGAGTTTCAAAGTTCTTCGTTTCTGGCCATTTTGAGCCTGTAATCTAACCCACAAATGATGATGCTCCAGATACTCAACTAGCCTAAAGAAGGACATTTTTATTGCTTCTTTAATCAGCAAAAAGTTTTCAGCTGTGCTAACCTTGATTGCAAAAGGGTTTTCTATTTATCAATTAGCCTTTTAAAATGATAAACTTGGATTAGCTAACACAACATGCAATTGGAACACAGGAGTGATGGTTGCTGATAATGGGCCTCTATACGCCAATGTAGATATTCCATTAAAAAAACAGCCGTTTCCAACTACAGTAGTCATTTACAGCATTAACGTCTGCACTGTATTTCTGATCAATTTGATGGACAAAAAAACAAAGACATTTCTAAGTGACCCCAAACTTTTGAACTTAATTTTTTAATTAAACTTTTATTTCAGATATAAGAAAGATCAGGATATACATTTCTTTACCCACATTTAACCACATTTTGTGGACACTAAACTACTTCCATATAGAGTACACTGAGTCCATTAGACATTAGGAGCAACTTCCTAAAACTAAGTTGCACCCCTTTTTGGCCTCAGAACAGCCTCAATTTGTCAGGTCATGGGCTCTACAAGGTGTCGAAAGCGTTCCACAGGGATGCTGGCCCATATTAAATCCAATGCTTCCCACAGTTGTGTCAAGTTGTCTGGATGTCCTTTGGGTGGTGGACCATTCTAGATACACACGGGAAACTGTTGAGCATGAAAAACCCAGCAGCTTGACACAATTGACACTCAAACCAGTACACCAGGCATCTACTAGCAATCCCCGTTCAAGGAACTTCAATCTTCTGTCTTGCACATTCACCCTATAAATGGCACAGATGCATAATCCATGTCTCAAGGCTTAAAAATCATTCTTAAACCTGTCTCCTCCCTTCCATCTACACTGATTGAAGTGGATTTAACAGGTGACATCAATAAGGGATCATAGCTTTCACCTGGATTCATCTGGTCAGTCTATGCCATGTAAAGAGCAGGTGTTCCTAATGTTTGTACTCTCAGGTTATACTTCCATTCATTTTTAAGCTGGTACCAGACAACTTTCTGTGAGGCTTGTGGATGCCCTAGAGCAAAACAACCTGTATGTGTTTGTGAGCGTTTCACCTTTCCTTAGAGGGGTCATAGTGTGTAGTTCAAACTGTTCGGACACTACAGATATTGACAGATCGTAGGTACCAACTTTCAACAAGTCCTGTGACGCTTGTGGGGGTCATAGAACAAAACAGAGAACACCGTCGTGTTCGTGAGAGTCCCATATTAGTTTGTAAGCCAAACCATTCGGACGCTAAAGATATTTTCGTGAGAATACCAATTCTCGGGATGTCTCATGGTTTGACAAACACCACTGTAGCTCGGCAGAGACACGGCTAGATATATCAAGCTTAAACAGAAAGATTTTAATGGGGACTTATTATGCTAATTAGAATTCTGAGAGGGGCGTGGACATTGACTCAAGGGTTAACTTAACTCCCTGTATGTGTGTGTGACTGATTGGACAGCGTGGATTGGACACAGGCTTAATGAAGCGTGCACATACACCACTGTGTGTTTGATAGATCTGTCTCAGGGTGAGAGGATCAGGGGTGGTTGTCAAATGAAGTGTGTGTATGTGTGGTGTGTGTGTATGTGTGTGGAGGGATGTTGTTTGTGTGTGTGTGTGTGTGTGTGTGTGTGTGTGTGTACACACATATAAGCGAACAGTAGTATGATCAATGGATGCTGGTGCTGTGTGTGCTTGAGTGTTGGGCCCATACTGTACAGTAGTCTCACAACATACGTTGTACTACAGACAATGCCAAATAATCTGCAAGATTGCTTCAACACTGAGTCTAACCCCTAACATCACTCATATTCTGGAACAAAACATCTATGTCAGCAGAATCTAAAATAATACAGCCAACATCTTACGGTCTCTTTTTCCCTTTTACAATAGTTCCATTTTTTTTCCCCATAAATAATCATTCAAACCGCAGATCTGTAGTAGCTCGATCTGTTGTCTCATCAGTGTCATGACTTTGAAGTCATATATAATTTCAACAATGTTCAATTTCTTTCATTCCTTTTTACCGTGGCAGTCCTGTATCATTATTTTTACCGGGATGAAATGGAGAAAAAAAATTGCCAAAGCCTGAACCACGTTCACAGTTTCAACTGATTCTAAAAACTCAGTAACTCTTTCAATTATTCCAAACAGAGACCTCTCCAAATAGGCAACAAAACTGACACAGCTAATGCAACGCAACTGTCAAGTTGAAAATAATTTGATGTCAGTCACTTTTTTGTTCTATACCGATTGTGATGGTGTCGCATGAAGGATTTCTGTGGGAAAAAAATGAATGATAAATAAATGATCCTTTTATTCTGTCCCATCACACGAATTAGCGAATGTTGGCATAAGTTCCACATGACACATCCATGTTGTAAACACTTTTTGATCATAACAGAGGGACAACTTCTGCCTTTTTATTTCCGAATGAGTGATGGTGTGATACTGTATCAGTTTCCTAATTCGCCATCTGCTTAGAAGGTGTTTCAGGGTCAATCTGACTTCTGCAGTGGCTGTACAGCATTTACTCAGATGCAGCCATCGCAGAAGTCAGAGCCAACATGCTTATTGCGCATTGCAGAGAATTGTGAAGGAGTTATACTTTCTTTAAAAAATGTGAGACACGCACGGTGATGCGGTACAGAGCTTGATTTGACCTCTGCATGGCTCCGGAGGCTCCGCAATTGCTTCACACCCTCCTTAAGAAGCGTCCGATCACATTTACGGATCAAGCATAAATTGTCTTTTAGGCTTGTTTATGTTCTCCTTCCCCAAATTGGCTGCCGGTTGCTCTAGCCGCCACTGCTCATTGGTACAGGCCTAATGTCAGGCCCACTGGACACACACTGGCTGAATCAACATTGTTTACACATCATTTCAATGAAATTACGTTGAGGCAACATGGAATAGATGTTGAATTGACATCTGTGCCCAGTGGGAGGCCTCTTTGACAGAGACATACTGTTCAACACTGCTCCAGCTTTGTAAACAGACAGCTTCCAATTTGATATAATCCATTGCAGGGATGTGGGAGCTAAAATAAAGGCAGAGATAGAACGGCTTATCGCTGTGTGTGTGTGTGTCTGCGTACGCTGGCTCCGTTTCCAGTATCAGCAGAGGTGATCCTCTGCGCTGAGTTAACATATTTTGTTGACAGAGATGGGGCCCTGTCACTCTTAACACATCACCTAAGCAATGTGCCTGTTAGGATGCTGTCGCCTCTGCATCACCCCCCCCCCCCCAAACCTCCACCCCTCCTTCTATTAAGGCACAAGGCGAGACCCAGATGCAAACGCAGGAGGCAGATGGTTGGAGTCTTACAATGTTTAATAATCCAAAGAGGTAAGAGAATGGTCATGGACAGGCAAGAAGGTCAAAACCAGATCAGAGTCCAGGAGGTACAGAGTAGGAGACAGACTCGTGGTGAAGGCAGGCAGAATGGTCAGGCAGGCGGGTCAAGGGTCAAAACCGGGAGGACTAGAAAAAGGAGAATGGGAAAAACACGCTGGTTGACTTGACTAAACATACAAGACGAACTGGTACAGAGAGACAGGAAACACAGGGATAAATAAGTGACACCTGGAGGAGGTGGAGAAATTCACAGGAACAAGTGAAAAAGATCAGGGTGTGACACCTTCTCCTTATACCATCTTCCTCTGTTCTGTACTGGTAGGGAAACAATTGAGTAAGTATCGCTTTCACACATTCCATATCTGTTTGTTTGTCAATTTAAGCGTCTATTTCTGGAGATGTGTACGTACGATATGCTTACTGGGTACGATATGCTTACTGATCACAGCTCGCAGGATTACAGGACATCAATCTAAACTAGGAAAAATAAGGAACATCCCTTTTTCAGGAACCTGTCTTTCAAAGATAATTCGTAAAAATCCCAAAAACTTCCCTGATCTTCATTGTAAAGGGTTTAAACTTAATGTAACTAGGGGGCAGTATTTTCCTTTTTGGAAAAATAACGTTCCCAAAGTAAACGGGCTATTTTGTCATGACAAGATGCTAGAATATGCATATAATTGACAGCTTAGGGTAGAAAACACTCTAAAGTTTCCAAAACTGTAAAAATATATCTGTGAGCATAACAGAACTGATATTGCAGGTGAAAGCCTGAGAAAAATCCAATCCGGAAGTGACTCATGTTTTGAAAGCTCTACGTTCCGATGCGTCCCTATTGAGCAGTGAATGGGCTATCAACCAGATTACTTTTTCTACCTTTTCCCCAAGGTGTCGACAGCATTTTGACAAAGTTTCACGCCTTTATGTTGAAGAATGAGCGTAGGGACTACATTGCGTAAGTGGTCACCTGATGGCTCTCAGAGTGATTCTTGCGTAAAATACAGAGGTAACCATTTTTCCTCTCGGTCCTACTGAAAAGCCAATTGTCCCGGTGGATATATTTGAAAAACACCTTGAGTATTGATTATAAACGACGTTTGCCATGTTTCTGTCGATATTATGGAGCTAATTTGGAATGTTTTTCGGAGTTGTCGTGACCGCAATTTCCGGTCGATTTCTCAGCCAAACATGAAGAACAAAAGGAGCTATTTTGCCTACAAAAATAATATTTTTGGAAAAAAGGAACATTTGCTATCTAATTGGGAGTCTCATGAGTGAAAACATCCGAAGCTTATCAAAGGTAAACGATTTAATTTGATTGCTTTTTTGATTTTCGTGACCAGGTTGCCTGCTGCTAGCTAGGCATAGCTGGCAACTTACACAAATGCTTGTCTTGCTTTGGCTGTAAAGCATATTTTCTAAATCTGAGATGACTGGGTGATTTAAAAAAGGTTAAGCTGTATTTCAATATATTTCACTTGTGATTTCATGAATAGGCATATTTTCGAGTAATATTTATGTCAGTTGCGTTATGCTAATTAGTGTCAGATGATGACAATGCTCCCGGACCCGGGATGGGTAGTTACAACAGGTTTTATACACTGTTTCCCATGCAAAAACAATTAATGAACATGCACCTGTGAAACAGTCGATAAGACACTAACAGCTTACAGACGGTAGGCAATTGAGGTCACAGTTATGAAAACTTAGGACACTAAAGATGAACATCCGAACATCACACCTGCGGGACAGGTACAGGATGGCAACAACAACTGCCCGAGTTACACCTGGAACGCACAATCCCTCCATCAGTGCTCAGAATGTCCGCAATAGGCTGAGAGCTGAGAGAGGCTGGACTGAGGGCTTGTAGGCATGTTATAAGGCAGGTCCTTACCAGACATCACCGGCAACAACGTTGCCTATAGGCACAAACTTAACTTCACTGGACCAGACCGGACTGGCAAAAATTGCTCTTCACTGAAGATTTGCGGTTTTGTCTCACCGAGGGTGATGGTGGGATTCGTGTTTATCGCCGAAGGAATGAGCGTTCCACTGAGGCCTGTACTCTGGATCGGGATCGATTTGGAGGTGGAGGGTCCGTCTTGGTCTGGGGCGGTGTGTCACAGCACCATCGGACTGAGATTTTTGTCATTGCAGGCAATCTCAATGCTGTGTGTTAGAGGGAATACATCCTCCTCCCTCATGTGGTACCCTTCCTGCAGGCTCATCCTGACATGACCCTCCAGCATGACAATGCCACCAGCCATACTGCTCATTCCGTGCATGATTTCCTGCAAGACAGGAATGTCAGTGTTCTGCCATGGCCAGCGAAGAGCCCGGATCTCAATCCCATTAAGCACGTCTGGGACCTGTTGGATCGGAGGGTGAGGGCTAGGGCCATTGTCTGGGATCTATTCGGGAACTTGTAGGTAGGTGCCTTGGTGGAAGAGTGGGGTAACATCTCACAGCAAGAACTGGCAAATCTGGTGCAGTCCATGAGGGGGAGATGCACTGCAGTACTTAATGCAGCTGGTGGCCACACCAGATACTGACTGTTACTTTTGATTTTGACTCTCCCCCCTTTGTTCAGGGACAAATTATTCAATTTCTGTTAGTCACATGTCTGTGGAACTTGTTCAGTTTATGTCTCAGTTGTTGAATCTTGTTATGTTCATAGAAATATTTACACATTAAGTTTGCTGAAAATAAACACATTTGACAGTGAGAGGACGTTTCTTTTTACGTTGAGTTTTCTAAGAAATATATAAAGAGAGCTAATGAAACATTAGTCAAATGTGTTTCTCCCTGCCAATAATTTTCCTTTTGTTTGAAAATGTGTTTCTTGAATCCTTTTTTGTTGTAATTATTTATTTACAGTCATGTCATTTCTTTTCAAATTTTAAATAACTTGTAGAAAATACACTTTGACACTTTCATGAAGCATTTTAACAATCCTGTGTCACTTTACTTGGACTAATAAAATGTTCTTCATGACACTGTCAAGAAGCATTATGACCATCATCATATAAGCCAGATAGGCCTATCATGTATATGCCCTTATGTCAGTTATCAGTCAAAAAGAGGGAGTCTTGTCGCGCTCCTAAAATCTGCTCCTGCATTCATCCCAGTCATCAGCAAAAGAGCATTGGGGTAGGTGCATGTTTGACTTCAATGTGTGCATATTTACAATGCTAATTTAATATGGTCAATTTTAGAAAATGTTCTATAACATAAACATGCTGTTGACAAGTAGGCTATGGTGTAATGGAATGTTTTGCTTTGTGTGGTAGGTTTAGTGGGTCTTGACATTCTTATGTAGATGTAATAACCAGCCATAAAATAACACAATATATGTCATAACAGCTGTAAATATGTGTCATGACAGTGTTATGACCATATTATGACAGATTGACATAGTTATGACTGTGTTATGAGGCTGGGTGTCAAGTAAAGTGTTACCGGTTTTAATCACAAACCACTCAAGTAACTTTCAAATTTTAATACGTAACAAATCCATAGAAAAAAGGAGCATGGTCATACGGTCTAATTTTTCCTTCAACAGATATCCATGACATTTATTTCAGATTTGACAACTACAAAAGCTCTTCCTCTCTGTGTCGGTGTGACATTTCAATAGAGTCACATTAAGTGGCAAGTGATAGGGCTCTCTAAACCTAATTGCCGCGTAGTATGGCTTGATTATTGCAAACCAACACGACAAAATGGGGATGGCTGGCCACTACTAAAAGGGGATGCCCATGGCTTTAGTAAAGTAACATTACTGTGTTTCAAATGTAATTTGATGGACCATGCACACGGACCACAAACATGTTGCTTGAGGTTATGGAACATTTCTCCATTTTCTTTGGAGGATGCATTGGATAAATGATTGGGACAATAAAGAAAATCAGAACTACTGCTATCAGATAACGGGGACACACATTTTCACACAAGATCCTCTATGTTATGACATTGATTTCTGGATTCTGGTCACTTTCCGCCTGTACGCCAGTGTGTCTTGGCTGCTTGTTGGCTTTATGGGGAGGGAACGTATGTGTATCAGCCACACTCTTCATTAAGGGGCTAGTAATGCCAGTAACATGCAATGAGGCGATATGGTGTTTTGGATGTGCGTAAGCTACATGTCTGGAACTCCCCGGGTACTCACACACACACTCTCATTTATAACGGCCAATAGGAGCCAAGCTCCTTTTGCACCAAGGAATACATTTTCTGCTGCAGAGTATATTTCCCCTTCTGCTCTCACCCCCTTTTCTCGCTCACTTTTTTCCCTCTCTTTCAATCTCCCTCTCTCTACCCATCACCCTTCCTCCCTCACTCTCTCTCAATTCGTCTCTATCTCTCTCCCTCTCTCAATATCCCGTCCTCTCTCTCTCACTCTCTCGCTCCATCTCTCTTTCTCCATTTCCCTTCATCCCTCCCTCTTGTATAATGGGACTGGTCAGCAGCGATATAGGCACGGTTTATTATTCAAAGATCAAAGGCGGTGTTGAGTGTTCCGCTATCGCCTAAAGGGTGACATGAAAAGGGAAAGAGCTATATTTCTGCCTCAGTCTGCATCGTCGGCCATGTAATAGTGTTGTGGCCACTAAAAGGTCTCCTCTCTATGTTTGTTGTTGTTAAACTTGAATGCATCTCCATTTCATGCGCAGTAAAATGGCTTATCTCGATTATTTTGGGAGGATAAAGACGATTGTTTAATGCCGTGCAATAACCCATAAGACCAGAAGACAAAATATCAACATTTTAATCACACACACCAATTTTTCATGAAATCCAAGTGGGTTTAGGGTATATTCACTGTTTTATAAGCTAACCCTCATCATCACTTCTCAGAACCGTGAAGATGTTAAAGAAAAATATGCACAAAAAAAAAATGTATTAACCTTAGTCATCCACACTTCCACAGGCGCCGACAGGATGTAGCAGAGCGAATGTATTCCCACAGACTGACTATAAGCCCTAAGACGAGCTAATCAAGGTTAGCATGTTTCCCCTCCGGCTCTGCGCTACGCAGGCCGCTGCTCTCCCAGATCAGATTGCTTTCGCACATAAAGTCTAATACTTACAGGGAGCCAAATGTGTAAAGGCTTCATGCAGGTATCAAACGTCTTCACAGCAATTTAAAGGTGAACCTGGAGGTTACATTTCACACTCAACTCAAAGTTAAGGAGCAGAAGGATGAACCAAAAGAAAAGTAAAAAAAAAAAAAAAGATGGTACCACACTGTTTGTTGTCTGCCAGTACCAATTCACTTAACATTCAATGGTTGAGATGGGGTTTGACTCAGATTTAAACCGACGGCTTCGAATGAATCTCTCTCTACTGTTTCACAAAGACACAAACAATTGCTCATATTTTCGAAAGGTTAGCAGGGCTTTGGGTGGGAGCAAACAGAACAATAAATGTCAAGGGAGAAAAAAATAATGAAACCACCCTTGTTGCACGTTTAATTTAACTTGCCACAATGGCAGCAACGAAAGACAAGAGAAAGACAAACCATGTGACTAGCCTTCTGTGTAGGGTAATGGTAGGTGATGTGTTTTCTGCATAAGTGGCTCAGACGCACTCAATTCGTCACACACGCATACACAAGCCCACACAATTCATCAGGCACACACATGCATGCATGTTACTGACCCAGATAAGTTAAGAAGTCGAACGGATTAAATATGCAACCCGCTGAGGGAGGGAGGAACAGGGGCGCCATCAGAAAGGGAGAGAAAAGAGAGAAGAGCTCTTTAGGGGCATGAGGGAGATTTGTCACTGTCGCCACCTACCATAGAGGAAGAGGGGGCCGACTGGGATGGTTGTGAATGTACTCTTTGGGCACAGTGGAGCATGCTGGAGGCCAATGCAGACCAATTCAGACCTTACAGATGGTAAATGTCTAGAGCCCCCTCGGACACAAGAGAGATGAGAAAGGGGGATGAGGAGAGGAAAGTAGGAGGGAGGGTGTCTACTTTTCAATGTCTAGAGCCCCCTGGTCATGAGATAGAGGGGGATGACGAAAGGAGGAGAGGGCGAGAAGGGAATGAGAAGAGGGTCTACTTTTAACATCTAGACTAGCGCCCCTCTGGTAATGAGAAAGAGGAGGATGACAGGAAGAGAGGATAAACGGAGAGGTTTTACTTTTTATTGAGGTGTGAATGCTGTGATAAGATCCCTGCATTACTCATGTTTTTACCTTTATTTAACTAAGCAAGTCAGTTAAGAACAAATTCTTATTTTCAATGACGGCCTAGGAACAGTGGGTTAACTGCCTTGATCAGGGGCAGAACAACAGATTTTTTACATTGCAACAGATTCGATCTTGCAACCTTTCGGTTACTTGTCCAACGCTCTAACCACTAGGCTACCTGCCGCCCCGAATATCTTTTAAAAAATGAGTAATTAGTGGTCTTCTGTTCAAATCTATATCTCTATCTCTACCTCTTACAGTAATGTTACTTTAACATTAATTTGAAAATCACATTTATATGATAGGAATATTGCAAGCTACCTACCTAGAATATTTCAGACAAGAGGTGAATCCGTTGATATATGTCAGATACAGTGTGTGTGGGTGTGGTGCATGTTTGATGCGTGTGCGTGTGCGTGTTTGTGTGTCTAGGGTTGCAAAGCTACTGGTAATTTACCAAAAAGTCTTCTGTAATTTTGGTAATAATAGGTCAATTATGGCAATCTCAAATCAATAATTTTTTGTCACATCCGCCGAATACAACAGGTGTAGTAGACCTTAGAATGAAATGCTTACTTACAAGCCCTTAACCAACAATGCAATTCAAGAAATAGAGTTAAGAAAAATGTACTAAATACACTAAAGTAAAAAATGTAAAGTAACATAATAAAACTACAATAGTAGCGAGGCTATATACAGAGGCTATATACAGAAGGTACCGGTACCGAGTCAATGTGCGGGGGGTACAGGTTAGTCGAGATAGTTTGTCCATGTACGTTTTGTGTAAAGATAATAAACAGTGAGTAGCAGCAGTGTAAAAACAAAGGGGCGGGGTGGGGGGTGTCAATGTAAATAGTCCGGGTGGCCATTTGATTCATTGATTCATTGTTCAGCAGTTTTATAGCTTGGGGGTAGAAGCTGTGGAGGAGCCTTTTGGACCTAGACTTGTTTAGTCTCAGGGTCCTCAGCTTAGTGATGACCTTTGTGGGCACTATGGTGTTGAAGGTCAATAACCAACATTTTCACACCGGTGTTCCTTTTGTCCAGTTGAGTGGAATTGAGATTGCGGCATCTTTGGATCTGTTGGGGCGGTATGCGAATTTGAGTGGCTCTAAAGTTTCCGGGATGATGTGAGCCTTGACCAGCCTTTCAAAGCACTTCATAGCTACATACGTGAGTGTTACGATGCTGAAGTAATTTAGGCAGGTTACCTTCACATTTTTGGGCAAATGGACTATGGTCTGCTTTGGTCTGCTTGAAACATGTGAGTATTATAGACTCGGTCAGGGAGAGGTTGAAAATGTCAGTGAAGACACTTGCCAGCTGGTCCGCACATGCCCTGGTAATCCATCTGGCCCCGCGACCTTGTGAATGTTGACCTGTTTAAAGGTCTTGCTCACATCGGCTACGGAGAGAGAGCGTGATCACACAGACATCTGGACGGTGACAGGGCCCCATCCAGTAAGCATAAAAGGCATTTAGCTCATCTGGTAGGCTCGCGTCACAGCCAATTCTGTCGAAACAAAATAATTTGCAAAAAGTAATCAGATTTCGACAGAAATATGGCTGGGACGCAAAGAAAGTTCAAGGCGAGGGGCTACAAAAATGATCAGATTAATTGCCATTGAGAAAATTGAAAACAAAACATGACCTTTTTCAAGGTCAGTCTCGCAAAAAGACGCATTCTTGTGTTCTAACTACCCGCTATTCAAAGCGTTCTGAACAAATTAAGGGAATTGTTCAAACATTGACACATTCTATATCCGATGATAGTCTCGGTAATGTGTTTTCGGACCTTCCCTTGGTCGTATTCTCGCGGGGCAGAAATCTCAGAGACCAGTTGGTATACTCTGATTTACCACCCCAAGATATGAACAATGTCTATTTGCGCCCCTACTGGATGGAAATTACAAATGTAACGGCTGTGTTCAATGCAATGGCACTTATAAATGTAGATCCTTCAAACACCCACAAACAGGAAAATCGATCCCAATCAAAGGTATTATTACGTGCTCCACTAAGGCAGTTATTTATCTTATAACTTGTCCTTGTGGTAAAAATTATGTGGGTAAAATAAAGCGCGTATTAAAAGTACGTATCTCAGAGCATCGTAGCACCATTAGGTGTAAAAACTTTACTTACCAAGTTGCGGCCCACTTCTTGGAGGCAGGCCACTCAATTTTGTCTCTGCGTTATATTGGCATCGAACATGTCACCCTCCCTAGGAGAGGGGGTGACCTTGATAATTTATTGTTAAAACGAGAGGCTGCCTGGATCTTTAACTTAAAGACCCTTGCTCCCTTCGGTCTCAATGTAGATCTGAAGCCATTCTTGTGATTATTGTGACTTTGCCATTGTAATTGTTTGTAAGCTTGTTTAGTCAAATGAATTTATGATCATATGCTATCCATTTGTTGTTTGTATGCTGTTATTTGTATGACATTTTAATATTTGATTATTAACCAATGATATTAGGCAACTCTTGGCCATGATTAGACACCTGTGTCTTTTGACACTACATAAACGAGTCATCCTGCAGTGTTTGTGATTATACCCCGATGAAGACAGCTTGGCTGTCGAAACGTTGGTATTTAAATTTTTGCATCTGAGCTCCTAGAGTGTGTGGCTCTTTTTTATTTTCAAGTTTTCTACTCCCCTAGCCACCACCTCGCCTAAATAGGTGTGTGTTTATTTTTCTTCTAGGCTCGCGTCACTGGGCAGCTCATGGCTGGGTATCCCTTTGTAGTCCGTAATAGTTTGCAGGTCCTGCCACATCCGACGAGCATCAGAGCCAGTGTAGTAGGATTCAATCTTAGTCCTGTATTGACACTTTGCCTGTTTGATGGTTCGTCTGAGGGCATAGTGGGATTTCTTTTAAGCGTCCGGATTAGTTTCCCGCTCCTTGAAAGTGGCAGCTCTAGCCTTTAACTCTGTGCAGATGTTGCTTGTAATCCATGGCTTCTGGTTGGGATACGTACTGTGGGGATGACGTCATCAATGCACTTATCGATGAAGCTGGTGAATGAAGTGGTATACTCTTCAATGCCAGTAGATGAATCACGGAACATATTCCAGTCTGTGCTAGCAAAACAGTCCTGTAGCATAGCATCCGCGTCTTCTGATCACTTCTTTATTGAGAGAGTCAGGAATCAGGAGGATAGAATTATGGTCAGATTTGTGAAATGGATGGCAGGGGAGAGCTTTGTATGCATCTCTGTGTGTGGAGTAAAGGTGGTCCACAGTTTTTTTCATATAGTTGCGCATGGCACATGCTGATAGAAATGAGGTAAAACAGATTTAAGTTTGTCTGCATTAAAGTCCCGGGTCACTAGGAGCGCCGCTTCTGGATGAGCGTTTTCTTGTTTGCTTATGGCCTTATACAGCTTGTTGAGTGTGGTCTTAGTGCCACCATTGGTATATAGATGATAGCTCTCTTGGTAGACAGTGTGGTCTACAGCTTATCATGGGGTGCAATACCTCACAACTTTTTATATTAGACATCGTTCACCAGTAGTTATTGACAAATAAACACACACCCCCGCACCTCGTCTTACCAGACGTAGCTGCTCTGTCCTGCCGATGCACAGAAAACCCAGCCAGCTCTATATTATCCTTGTCGTCGTTCAACCAAAACTCTGTGAAACATAAGATATTACAGTGTTTATGTCCCGTTGGTAGGACAGTCACATCTGTAGATTATCGAGTTTGTTTTCCAGTGATAGCACGTTGGCCAATGGTAACTTTGATAATTTATACTTAAATAGCTTTTAAAAAGTGTATTCATTTATAGTATTATTGTTCTTTATATCTGCATCCATACTGTCCATGCGTTTATAGTGGATTGCCTAATTATTTTAAAAAGCATATAATCAACAATGGCATTAATTTTAATTAGGCCTGAGTCTTATCTCTGCAACTGTTCTAACTATTGACTTTTTTCACAACTGCCACCAGTTTGGTGCCAAAACATTTTCAAGAAATAAAAAATTAAATTCATAAGAGTGTAAAAAAATGTTAAGGATATTTCTAGCTGAAACTCTTATATTAAACACCAATGGTATTCACTAAATTGATGGTTTATATTTAGGAAGTTTTAACACCTTTTTCAGTCTATTTATTTTATTTTAAAATCATCTTATTTGATTATTTTATATTTTACATGTGATAAGGCCACAAAGAGGGCCCTGAGATAATTACATGCACCTGTGATAATCTGAAGCACAAAGGGCCATGAGATAAAATCATTAAAAGTTACCCAAATTCTGGTAGTTTACTGGTAAACTTTGAAACCTTCCCTTTGCAACCCTATGTATGTCAGACATTAATTTTGTCCATTGGACAAGGTAGTGTGAATGAGAAACGGAGTCAGAATTTCCAGAAAAAAGAGACAGGGATTCTCATGTGCTTTGTTTTCAAATGAAATATATCTGTGGTAGGGAGTTTGTCAAAGAGATAAAAGTCTGAAAAAAAAATCATCCTCAACACTTCATTCGGCTAACCAGCTTGCCCCAGATACCAGGCCCATTGTGTCTGTGTGAGTGATTGTTCGTATGTGTATATACTTGTGTGTGTGTCATTGTGTGTGTTTGCCTGTGTGTGTGTGATTGTCTGTGTCCACGCGTATGTGTGTGTTTATGTATGTGTGGGTGTCTGTCTGCGATTGTCTATGTGTGCATATGTTCTATCTTTCTCTTTGATTCGCTGCTTGAGAGGATACAGAGTAAACTTTTGGAACCCGTCTGATCTTGCCCCCTCTCTGACCTTCTGCTCTCTAGTCTGTCTGATCACAAACACTGCGATTGGAATCATTATTTTCAAATTGTATGCAAAAGACACAAATCATTTGTTGTCATAAGCCGGTGCAGTAATTGTGGGCGGTATGAATATCCTTTGTTAATAACCATGCCTGGCCTGCGATTACCATATTGTATGTTTATACTGTATTTATTCCTGTTGAGTTGGCCTGGATTCAAGTGATCCTCACCGAAAACCACACCCTGTCCTCTCACAAAGTATGATCTGTTTGTACCCATCATTTTTTTAGGTCTATTTAGGTCCTCTACAGCACCACACTTACACCTGTCCCGATCCCTTTGCTTGTGGGAAGCTGTTACCATGACATTACATACAGACACTAGTGAAAGTGTACACACCCCTTGCACAGTCGTCACATCTTGATTGTTACTTTTTATGAATTTGGCAAATGTTCTATACCTTTTCTTTCACGTTGAAAATATGTAATAGATTGTGTAGATCTGTAGGGAATATCCAATTGAATCCCTTTTAAGATGAATTTTAAGGCAGTAGCATGTGAAGACTGAGCAAGGGGTGTGCAGACTAGCGCTAGGCACTGTATTACCTATTTAAATCAAAAGATCGTCATCTTAACCATGGCAGTGTAATGTTTCTGTTTTGTTAGCTCTCTTTATATATGTAAGTGCCATAACAAGCCATAAAATAACTCCAAATATCTCACAACAGGTGTAAATATATGGGTTATGACCATATTATGACCATATTATGACATGTTTATGACCGTGTCATAATGTGGTATGACGCTGGGTGCCTGTTGAAGTGTTTCCTTTAAACCAATAGACAATGAGCATGTGAGTTCTTCAATGTTTAAAAAATAAACAAGTTATGATTAACATGGTGTGCTTGCTAATCTTGAAGTATTTTGGGATGTGAAATAGTAGTAGTAGTGGTAGTGGTAGTGACGGCAGTAGTAATAGGGTTTTCATAGGCTATATGTTAGTTATAATGAGCTATTTTTGAGTGATTTCTAGGTGTGGGCTAGTAAATGAGGCTAGAGTGAGTACTATATCATCATATGCCATACGTGTTTTTAAGGGCTCAAAATGTTTTAGTTTGAACATTCTGAAAGTTTTGTGGCCGTGATTTCAGTTTAGAATGTTGAAGCGTGCATTCCGCTATTGAAATGAATGGGGATACAACAAGCTTTACGTTTATGAAGTAGGAATGGTAGCAAAAAGCTGTGCTGAAGCCATTTGGCAGGTGACGTCACTGACATTTTCAACATGTCCCTGATTGAGTCTGAAATACCAACATGTTCCAAGCAGACCACCATAGTCCCTCTGCCCAAGAACTCGAAGGCAACCTCCCTAAATGTCTACAGACCCGTAGCACTCACGTCCGTAGCCATGAAGTGCTTTGAAAGGCTGGTAATGGTTCACATCAACACCATTATTCCAGAAACCCTAGACCCACTCCAATTTGCATACCGCCCCAACAGATCCACAGATGATGCAATCTCTACTGCACTCCACACTGCCCTTTCTCACCTGGACAAAAGGAACACCTATGTAAGAATGCTATTCATTGACTACAGCTCAGCATTCAACACCATAGTACCCTCAAAGCTCATCACTAAGCTAAGGATCCTGGGACTAAACACCTCCCTCTGCAACTGGATCCTGGACTTCCTGACGGGCCATCCCCAGGTGGTGAGTGTAGGTAGCAACACATCTGCCACGCTGATCCTCAACAGCGGAGCCCCCCAGGGGTGCGTGCTCAGTCCCCTCCTGTACTCCCTGTTCACCCACAACTGCATGGCCAGCCATGACTCCATCAAGTTTTCAGACGACACAACAGTGTGATCACCGATAATGACGAGACAGCTTATAGGGAGGAGGTCAGAGACCTGGCCGGGTGGTGCCAGAATAACAACCTATCCCTCAATGTAACCAAAACTAAGGAGATGATTGTGGACTACAGGACAAGGAGGATCGAGCACACCCCCATTCTCATCGACGGGGCTGTAGTGGAGCAGGTTGAGAGCTTCAAGTTCCTTGGTGTCCACATCACCAACAAACTAGAATGGTCCAAACACACCAAGACAGTTGTGAAGAGTGCACGACAAAGCCTATTCCCCCTCAGGAAACTAAAAAGATTTGGCATGGGTGCTGAGATCCTCAAAAGGCTCTACAACTGCAACATCGAGAGCATGGTTGCATCACTGGTTGCATCACTGCCTGGTACGGCAATTGCTCGGCCTCTGACCGCAAAGCACTGCAGAAGGTAGTGTGTACGGCCCAGTACATCATTGGGGCTAAGCTGCCTGCCGGGCCTTATTTTTCACTGTTGTTTTTATTTCTTTACTTACTCTACTTATTGTTTACCTAATACCTTTTTTGCACTATTGGTTAGAGCCTGTAAGTAAGCATTTCACTGTAAGGTCTACCTACACCTGTTGTATTCGGCGCACGTGACAAATAAACTTTGATTTTATCTACGTTGAGTCCATCTGCACATGTCAACATTTGTAGCTGAAACGGATCAAGAGCAATGGGGAAATTGTTTTCAGATTGTCATACCAAGTATCATTTTGCTATTTGCATTTTAATTTTAAGACCCATTTAGTGAGAAGAAAAACAATACATTTCAAAATAAATTTATGAATTTGGCCTTACTGCTAGTAGCCCATAGAAATGTATGGAAAACTGATCGTCAGTGTCTGGTGTGACAACTATTTGCCTCATGCAGCGCGACACATGTCCTTCGCATAGAGTTGATCAGGCTGTCAATTGTGGCCAGTGGAATGTTGTCCCACTCCTCTTCAATAGCTGTGCAACATTTCTGGATATTGGTGGGAACTGAAACATGCTGTCGTACACGTCGACCCAAAGCATCCCAAACATGTTCAATGGGGAACATGTCTGGTGAGTATGCAGGCCATGGAAGAACTGGAACATTTTGAGCTTTCAGATCCTTGCCATATGGGGCTGTGTATTATCATGCTGAAATATGAGGTTAAATGCGGCAGATGAATGGTACGACAATGGGCCTCAGGATCTCATCACGGTATCTCTGAGCATTCAAATGGCCATCAGTAAAATAAAATTGTGTTCGTTGTCTGTAGCTTATGCCTGCCCATACCATAACCCCGCCAACACCATGGGGCAAGGTATTGACATCAGCAAACCGCTTACCCACAAGACGCTGTCTGCCCGGTTCAGTTGAAACCAGAATTCATCCATTCATCTCTCTCGGAGGACCTGAGCCCTAGGACCATGCCGCAGGACTACCTGACATGATGACTCCTTGTTGTCCCCAGTCCACCTGGCCGTGCTGCTGCTCCAGTTTCAACTGTTCTGCCTTATTATTATTGGACCATGCTGGTCATTTATGAACATTTGAACATCTTGGCCATGTTCTGTTATAATCTCCACCCAGCACAGCCAGAAGAGGACTGGCCACCCCACATAGCCTGGTTCCTCTCTAGGTTTCTTCCTAGGTTTTGGCCTTTCTAGGGAGTTTTTCCTAGCCACCGTGCTTCTACACCTGCATTACTTGCTGTTTGAGGTTTTAGGCTGGGTTTCTGTACAGCACTTTGAGATATCAGCTGATGTACGAAGGGCTATATAAATAAATTTGATTTGATTTGAAGAGCACACTTTTCCAGCGTGCCAGTTTCCATCGAAGGTGAGCATTTGACCACTGAAGTCGGTTATGACGTTGTACTGCAGTCAAGTCAAGACCCCGGTGAGGATGACAAGAATGCAGTTGAGCTTCCCTGAGACGGTTTCTTTCAGTTTGTGCAGAAATTCTTTGGTTATGCAAACCCACAGTTTCATCAGCTGTCCGAGTGGCTCGTCAAAGATGATCCCGCAGGTGAAGAAGACGGATGTGGAGGTCCTGGGCTGGCACGGTTACACGTGGTCTGCGGTTGTGAGGCCGGTTGGAAGTACTGCCAAATTCTCTAAAATGAAGTGGAAGGCATCTTATGGTAAAGAAATTAACATTCAATTCTCTGGTAACAGCTCCGGTTGACATTCCTGCAATCAGCATGCCAATTGCAGGCTCCATCAAACTTGAGACATCTGTGGCATTGTGTTGTGTGACAAAACTTCACATTTTTATAGTGGCCTTTTATTGTTCCCAGCACAAAGTGGACCTGTGCGTATGGAAAATGTATGCAATATTTTATTTCAGCTCATGGGACAAACACTTTACATGTTGTGTTTGTGTTTTTGTTCAGTAGAATCCTTGGGTTCCATATAGGGTTCTATATGGTTCCTGTTGAGGATATTTATAGAACCTTAATGGGTGCTATATGTGATGCAAGCATCCAGAACCTTTTTTTCTAAGAGTATAGCAGAAACATGTTTTCATTTATTCACAAGTGCGTTCACACGTGTGTTGACATGTTCACTCACTCGTTCAACAAGGCAGGTGAACGTGTTAGTGTGTGAATGTGTAAATGTGTCTAAGAAAAATAACATGTCTCCGTTGACAGTCCATATTAATTCAATGCCGTTTCTTAGGCGGCCAGTTATATGTTAGGTGACATGGTGAGACGTATCAGTAGCTATGTTAGGCTAAATCTGATCGCATTTCACCTCTCATACACACACGCAGCATTTCTCTCTCTAACACATGTGGACACACACACACACAGGCTACATACATATTACAACTCATGTTACAACTCATGTTGCAACTCATCAAAGTGACAGAAACACACCGTAAATAATTAGGGGCTGGTTTCAAACCATTGTCCCACAATTTCTTTGGAGTTATTGTTCCATAATGAGAAGTTGGATCTCAATGGAAATCCACAGTCTCTCTTCCCCACAGAGAGACATAATACCTGTGCCCGTTAATTATGAGTTAATGAAATACTAACTCGCCCTAGGTGATATTTAACTGGCAGCCAGTCGTACAATAGATGAAAGTCCTCTTACATGTATATATGCCTCACACTACAATGAAGTACACACTAATTGCCAATTTACCAGTGGCTCAATAGCCAGGATAAGGTGTCACAACGTCCCTATTAATTGTCTCTGTCAATTTTTTTACCACCAAGATTAATTTCTGTAAAGGCCAGCCTTTTAAAAAGCGTGAGGCTTGCAAATCAAGTGATGTAATTTAAGGGGGTTAAAGTGCTGGTCTTGACATTTTCTGAAAAGGGCTGCTGGGGAGAAATGGGCATGAGTGTTTGGGGGGAGGGGTAGAGTGAAACAAATGTTAGAGTCACCGTGGTTGAAAGAAGAGATCAGTCAAAGCGTCGGGCTCAGATCACCATTTCATCCACGCCCGTCCAGTCGCCTTTATTCATGAGCTCCAAGTCACCTCGTAGATCTGTCTTACGGGGGCATTTATATTTAACACGCTCCCATTAAAATAGATGTGCCTGAGTTAAGCCCATAATATTTGTGGTTCATATATCAGTCCACTCAGTTCTGACCCTTCCATGTTGATTCTATTACTGTGGTGAAGGGATACTATGTGTCCAGTCAATCTCTCCCAAGGAAGAGAAAGCCTGAGATCAGTTAATGACATAAAACATTCTGCCTGGAAGGAAAAACTAGTGTGTTTGAAAAGCTACTCATAAATGACTCACTCCTAGTATTGTGTGGACACATCCATTGGACTTCATAGCTTCACCTTGATCAGTCTCAGGATCAGTAAGCTAGGCAAGACTATGCCACAACTAGTGACTATGGAGGCACACTGGTCTTATTATTCAATGATTAATGTCCTCCTTATTCCAGGTCGAGGACTCTGGTCAGCCTCCCCGTGAGAAGTCCCCGAACTTCAATAATCACAGCGGAGAGTGGAGACAGAGGCACCAAAAGGTCCTATCCTTTCCGTAGAGGTAGAAACCAGACAGCCGCTCACCCGCACCACACTGCAGTTGTTTCCCTAACGGCGAAAAAAAACTTTAGAAAAGTACCGGACTTACTTTTACAGTAATTAACAGAGATGGTTTCAAACCATTGTCCCACAATTTCTTTGGAGTTATTGTTCCATAATGAGAAGTTGGATCTCAATGGAAATCCACAGTCTCTCTTCCCCACAGAGAGACATAATACCTGTGCCCGTTAATTATGAGTTAATGAAATACTAACTCGCCCTAGGTGATATTTAACTGGCAGCCAGTCGTACAATAGATGAAAGTCCTCTTACATGTATATATGCCTCACACTACAATGAAGTACACACTAATTGCCAATTTACCAGTGGCTCAATAGCCAGGATAAGGTGTCACAACGTCCCTATTAATTGTCTCTGTCAATTTTTTTACCACCAAGATTAATTTCTGTAAAGGCCAGCCTTTTAAAAAGCGTGAGGCTTGCAAATCAAGTGATGTAATTTAAGGGGGTTAAAGTGCTGGTCTTGACATTTTCTGAAAAGGGCTGCTGGGGAGAAATGGGCATGAGTGTTTGGGGGGAGGGGTAGAGTGAAACAAATGTTAGAGTCACCGTGGTTGAAAGAAGAGATCAGTCAAAGCGTCGGGCTCAGATCACCATTTCATCCACGCCCGTCCAGTCGCCTTTATTCATGAGCTCCAAGTCACCTCGTAGATCTGTCTTACGGGGGCATTTATATTTAACACGCTCCCATTAAAATAGATGTGCCTGAGTTAAGCCCATAATATTTGTGGTTCATATATCAGTCCACTCAGTTCTGACCCTTCCATGTTGATTCTATTACTGTGGTGAAGGGATACTATGTGTCCAGTCAATCTCTCCCAAGGAAGAGAAAGCCTGAGATCAGTTAATGACATAAAACATTCTGCCTGGAAGGAAAAACTAGTGTGTTTGAAAAGCTACTCATAAATGACTCACTCCTAGTATTGTGTGGACACATCCATTGGACTTCATAGCTTCACCTTGATCAGTCTCAGGATCAGTAAGCTAGGCAAGACTATGCCACAACTAGTGACTATGGAGGCACACTGGTCTTATTATTCAATGATTAATGTCCTCCTTATTCCAGGTCGAGGACTCTGGTCAGCCTCCCCGTGAGAAGTCCCCGAACTTCAATAATCACAGCGGAGAGTGGAGACAGAGGCACCAAAAGGTCCTATCCTTTCCGTAGAGGTAGAAACCAGACAGCCGCTCACCCGCACCACACTGCAGTTGTTTCCCTAACGGCGAAAAAAAACTTTAGAAAAGTACCGGACTTACTTTTACAGTAATTAACAGAGATGCAGAGGAGGGAGGGGGGACTCGTAATACCCCAATAAGTGTCCTAGCACTGGACGAGGTGAGTCAGTCTGCTTAATTAGTTTAGTTATATTTCCCCTTCTTCTCCCTTTTGCGAGTCGTTAATGTCGACATGGAAAATGTTTCTCTCTTTTGAATGGGTAAATAATGGAAGTGATGTGACAGTCGGGTGGTGAGGCGTGTCACAAATGTAACGCTGCAGGAAGGAGGTAATTAACAGGATCTGACAATCCAGATGTACACACACAATTACACACACCTATATACACACACACACACACACACAAATATATGCACTCACATACAAAACACACCTCACTTCGGTTTCAATTGCTACTTTGTCACCCTCGCCTAAGATCAGGAGGTAGAAAAAACGTAAAATGTTAGCTTTTTTTGAGACATAGTTAAGAAATGGATGCTTTAACATAAGGTGTCAAAGCTTTAACAGTGCAAAAGGCTCACGCCCCATCAATATCGTTATATATAGTTTCTCAAGTTTTGAGTCAAATCAATGTGCACCCTGGTGGTCACATTGTTCAGAGTTTGAAAATGAGGTGGCTTATTGTTTGGAAGCTTCTCACACCCCAAATGAAGCACTGATAATTAATCAAAGCGGATTACGCAGCTCATCGGAGAAACATTGGAGAGTTGAATAAGCAAAGCCTTATCTGAATAAAGACCAAGTGTCTGAACCTGACTGATTGGAAAAGTTCTCACTTTCCTCCTGGAAATCCTCCAGAAGAAACACAATCTTATCTAAAACAAGCACCTGCCCTTGATCCTCTTCCACAAGTTCATTACAGTATGGCTGATTGCTTTTGTTGATGGCAAAATTTACTTTCTTACACTAAGTTAAACAAGTGAAAATGTGTTTTTGATTTTATATGCAACTGCTTTTATGACTAAATTTAAAGCCAATATGGGATATCTATCTTCTTTAGTTGTTTTAAATGTAAAATCTATTACTGCCCTCATCATAGCCTCTTTTTGTTAGTATCTACTGCAGTTGATTACGGTCTGCTTTAATCAACAACATGCAACCTAAATTATCTTTGGTTAATCTTCTGTTCATATTGTCCCTTGTTATTATATTCAAGATAGGGAACACCCTTCCCCAAAAGTAATAACCTTAGAAATGAAACACAACTGAAAATCTATGTCGCCAAAATATAATGTAGGATCTTTATTTGTATTTATTTAATCAGCCTTAATAATATTGAAGACAGAACCTAGAATCTATCAATTTAATTGTTTGCATCATTTCTAATCCCCAATCCCACTTATTATTATTGATTTTTCTTTATACTGCCCCCTACCCTACCATCCCTACCCTGATTAGAGTAAACTAGCAGACAACAATACTTCTACTGCTACTTACAGCTATTTCGCTTATATCTACGGTACCTGTAGTCAAATAATTATACATGCATTCCTAATTTCCTCTTTCTCCAAGTGCTGGATTTTCACCCACAGCGGCCAATCCTACATTCATTCTGATCTTAACTCCAACCCTCCAACGTCCACAGATGAACCCATCCATCCCAGTGTAATGCCATTTTGCTATTTCCTTTTGCAATACCTCCCTCCATTTTTACACACTTGAGTCAATACTTTGCAGAAGCACCTTTGGCAGCGATTACAGCTGTGAGTCTTTCTGGGTAAGTCTCTAAGAGCTTTTCACACCTGGATTGTGCAACCTTTGCCCATTATTCTATTCAAACTTCTTCAAGCTCTGTCAAATTGGTTCTTGATCATTGGTAGACAACCATTTTCAGGTCTAGCGATTGTCACGTAGATTTAAATCAAACTGTAACTTGGCCACTCGGGAATTTCATTGTCTTCTTGGTAAGTAACTCCGGGGTAGATTTGGCCTTCTGTTTTAGGTTATTGTCCTGCTGATAGATCTCCCAGTGTCTGGTGGAAAGCAGACTGAACCAAGTTTTCCTTGGGGATTTTGCCAGTGCTTAGCTCCATTCCGTACATTTTTTTTGGCCTAAAACTCACCAGTCCTTAATGATTACAAGCATACCCATAAACTGATGCAGCCAACACTAAGCTTGAAAATATGGAGAGTGGTACTTAGCAATGTAATCTGTTCAATTGGATTTGCCCAACACATCACATTTTGTATTCAGGACAAAAAGTGAATTGCTTTGGCACATTCTTTGCAATATTACTTTATTGCCTTGCTGCAAACGTTTAATAATGTTTACATATCTTGCATTACTCTTCTCGTGTGTATACTGTTTTCTATACTATTCTACAGCATCTCATTCACCTAATAATGCTTACATATCTTGCATTACTCATCTCATACCTATATACTGTTTTCTATACTATTCTACTGTATCTCATTCCGTTCCGCTCTGACATCGCTCGCCCATATGTATATAGCCTTAATCCATTCCTACTTAGATTTGTGTGTATTGGGTATATATTGTGTAATTTGTTAGATATTACTTCACTGTCGGAGCTAGAAGCACAAGCATTTTGCTACACGCACAATAACATCTGCGATCACTACAATTAGATTTTATTTGGCTAACTATTTGCTTAGTTACAGCCTAATGTTAGCTAGCTACAATTGAACCTGGTTGGTTAGCTACCTGCAGATTCATGCCGGGTAGTAACGTCATGAGTTGTAATTAGGGTTCACTGTTTACATATCTTAACAAGCAACCATTTCGGGTGCATTCGTAAATTCAGTCTGGCTATCTACTCCATATTCAGAGCACTCTCATCTGAGTGTGCCAGGGCGCAGAATAACTGATGAATTTAAGAATGCTCAACATCCGTTGAATATGGCCGGTGTCAGTAAACGTTTGCAAAACAACATAATTCAATTGTTGTCAGCAGCACAGTTAGTCACCAACGCTCTTGATAACATGAAAACAGCCTAACCAGCTCTGCTCGGGTGAGTAAAATGGTCAGAGTTTGGGTGGGGGCTAAAGCTTAAGAGGGTGTGAATGAATCTGAATGGGTATAGACAAAGAGCTTTCCAGTAGGTACCAAAACATTCAAAGGCCATTTTCTCAAAAGTGAGGATACACGTTTTTCAACTTTCAAACTCAAATGCAGTGTATGATATACCATTTCATAGCTCTGTGTCTCTGCTTTTATCCAATGTAAAAAACACTATTTCAAATGTTGCTACATAAGACTGAATCAATGTGGTCAGTCAGATATTATGGACATATTAGAATTGGCAAATATTTGGGGGCTTAAAAATACAGACCTCGTAAGATATACTTGGTGGAGACTTAATCAAGCTATTAGCATTGTTATTTTTTGCTATCCTTTTCTATAATGCCAAGAGTGACAAAAAGTATGGATTGAGGCTCCATGTAACTATGACATACTCTCCAAAAGGGATATTGGAAATTTAACACGGGGTATATTGACTGACCATTTTATTTTTGGAGAAAAAACAAAAGGAATTCATAAAAGACTTCGTCTTGCATAATACAAGTTCAGCGGGCCGACTTAACATATGGGATACCTTTAATATGGTAATATATGGTAATCGCAGCAAAAGGTGGCGCTACAAAGTATTAACTTAAGGGGGCTGAATAATTTTGCACGCCCAATTTTTCAGTTTTTGATTTGTTAAAAAAGTTTGAAATATCCAATAAATGTCGTTCCACTTCATGATTGTGTCCCACTTGTTGTTGATTCTTCACAAAAAAATACAGTTTTATATCTTTATGTTTGAAGCCTGAAATTTGGCAAAAGGTCGCAAAGTTCAAGGGGGCCGAATACTTTCGCAAGGCACTGTACCTGTAATGACTTCGCCTTCTGGATGATAGCGGTGTGAACAGGCAGTGGCTCTTGTAGTTGATGTGCTTGATGATCTTTTTGGCCTTCCTGTGACATCGGGTACAGTAGGTGTCCTGGAGGGTGGGTAGTTTTCCCCCGGTAATGCGTAGGGCAGACCGCACCACCCTCCTTGTGGATGCAGGTGGTGCAGTTGCTGTACCAGGCAGTGATACAGCCGGGCAGGATGCCTTCAATTGTGCATCTGTAAAAATGTGTGAGAGATTTAGGTGACAAACCAAATTTCTTTAGCCTCCTGAGGTTGAAGAGGTTCTGTTGCGGCTTCTTCACCACGCTGTCTGTGTGCGTGGTCCATTTCAGTTTGTCAGCGATGTGTACGCCAAGGAACTTGAAGCTTTCCACCGACTCCACTGCAGTCCAATCTCCCAGAGCCCTCACCTCCTCCCTGTAGGCTGTCTCATCATCATTGGTAATCAAGCCTACTACTGTTGTGTCATCTGCAAACTTGATGATTGAGTTGGAGACGTGCTTGGCCATGCAGTCATGGGTGAACAGGGTGTACAGGAGGGGGATGAGCACGCACTCTTGTGGGGCCCCAGTGTTAAAGATCAGCGGAGTGGAGGTGATCTTTCCTACCTTTACCACCTGGGGGCGGCCCATCAGGAAATCCAGGACTCAGTTGTATAGGGCGGGGTTCAGACCCAGGGCCTCGAGCTTAATGATGAGTTTGGAGGGTACTATGGTGTGAATGCTGAGCTATAGTCAATAAACAGCATTCTTACAAAGGTATTCCTCTTGTCCAGATGGGATAGGGCAGTGTGCAGAGTGATGGCGATTGCATCATCTGTGGATCTATTCGGGCGGCAGGCAAATTGAAGTGGGTCTAGGATGGCAGGTAAGGTAGAGGTGATATGATCCTTGACTAGTCTCTCAAAGCACTTCATGATGACAGAGGTGAGTGTTAAGGGGCGATAGTTGTTAAGTTCAAGTAACCTTTGCATTCTTGGGTACAGGAACAATGGTGGCCATTTGAGGCATGTGGGGACAGCAGACTGGGATAGGGAGAGATTGAATATGTCTGTATACACACAAGCCAGCTAGTCTGTGCATGCTCTGAGGACACGGCTAGGGATGTCGTCTGGACCTGGAGCCTTGCGAGGGTTAACATATTTAAATGTTTTACTCACGTCGGCCACGGAGAAGGAGAGCCACCAGTCCTTGGTAGTGGGCTGTGTAGGTGGCACAGTGTTATCCTCAAAGCGTGCGCAGAATGTGTTTAGCTTGTCCAGAAACGGTACGTTGGTCTTGGCGACGCGGCTGGTTTTCCTTTTGTAGTCCGTGGTTGTCTGAAGACCCTGCCACGTACGTCTCGTGTCTGAACAGTTGAATTGCGACTCCAGTCGTGGGTACTACATCTCATATACACGTCCTTATTAAATCAGCCACCGTATTCATGTATGCATCTAGATTATTTTGCACGCTACTCGGAACATATCCCTGTCCACGTGATCAAAACAATCCTGAAGCGTGGATTCCAATTGTTCAGACCAGCATTGTATCGTAAGAAGCACGGGCACTTCCTGTTTTAGTTTCTGCCTATAGGACAGGAGGAGCAAGATGGATTCTTGGTCAGATTTGCCGAAAGGAGGGTGGGGGAGGGCCTTGTAAGTGTTTTGGAAGTTTCAATAGCAATGGTCGAGAGTCTTAGTAGGGCGAGTAGGACAGTCAATATGTTGAAAGAATTTTGGCAGCCTAGTCCTCAGATTTGATTTGTTAAAATCCCCAGCTTCAATAAATGCAGCTTCAGGATATCCCATTTATTGTGTAAATGGGAGTCTCGTGAATTGAAACATCCAAAGATCAAAGGTAAGCGATTAATTTGCTTGCTTTTCTGACTTTCGTGACCAATCTACTTGGCTGCTAGCTGTTTTTAATGTTTTGTCTGCTGAGAGAGATGTCCTTACATAAACGCTTGGTATGCTCTCGCCAAAAAGCTTTTTTGAAATCTGACATGCCAAGTGGATTAACAACAAGCTAAACTGTGGTTTGCTATATTGCACTTGTGATTTCATTGAAAATGTAATCTTTTTAATAAATTAATTTTAATTTGGCCTTATTCTGCAATTCAGCGGATGTTAATGAAAATGATCCCGCTAACAGGATGGGTGCATCAAGAAGTTAACCAGTAATATACTTGAAGCGGTGGGTGGTGTGTGTGCCTCCTAAGTCGAACCAGCAGGCCGCCTCTTCTTCGCTAATATACATCTTCTAAGAGCTAGTTGCAATGCTGCCATCTCTGTCGGCACCATCTTCTTATTTCTAATGTTAGCTAGCTAGCTAACAGTACACTTTAACTGGAGATGAAAATACTTGAATATCTGAAAATGTAGCTAGCTAGACTATCTTACCCGTTATACATCATAGATCATACGTTGACCTTAGTTTGAAGATGTAATCTGGAGACAGGTGTTTTCTTCATCTCCTTAGTTATCCTTCTCGAATTCAACATATTTCAAAACTCACTCCTCCAGAAAGTGGAGAGCAAACTTAAAATGTGTTGCTTTTTAACCATTTTCATTTAGACTTGATTGCGTGTTTTTGATAATTGTCTTGCTGCATGACCCAGCAGCATTTCAGCTTCAGCCCACAGATGGATGGCCTGACATTCTCCTGTATAATTCTCTGATACAGAACAGAATTCATGTTTTCTTCTATAAATCAAGTCGTCCAGTTCCTGAGGCAGCAAAGCAGCCTCATAACCATCACACTACCATCACCATGCCTGAACATTGGGATGAGGTTCTTACTGTGCATGCAGCTTATGATTTTCACCAGACATAATGGGACACATCTCGTCCAAGTAATTAAACCTCCAGTTGTCCTCCAATACAACTCCCACAAAAACAATAACATAAAACACATAAGACATAAAAACAAAACAATAAATCCCTCCCCTTTCCCCTTAGATGCTTCCCGCATGAATCTGTCCTGTACTGTTGCACAGGTGAGAGTGCGACCTTATTGGTGCCTTTGTGGTGGTCATTCCCTTTAATGCAGATTATTGGTCAGTGGCTGTGTCTCTATGCAATACATAGAAATATATACATAGTCTTGTCCAGACTTATGTTCTCTAGTCAACCACAAATGCCTATTTTAAATAAGATGTGTTATGAAGGAGATGTTTATACAACAGAAAAAATATTGTGTAGCTACAATAATACGACTTATGATTCCATTGCTAAATCGAATATATATTGCCCAATCAGGACTAAATGAGACCTTTTTTTTTAATTAATGTTTCTTTTTGGGGGTTTTTGTCAGTATTTGTAATTGCAGATAGTAGAATGGTCTGGGTTGCTGCAACTTCAGCTTCCATACCCATTCGCAACCGGTGCGGACTGAACGTCATTACTGTGTGTCAATGCTATGTGCAGCCATATGGTTATACTTTTTAGATAAAGCTATACTAAATATATTCACGTCACCAAATAGTTGATTAAAACAATGTTTTGCAATGAAGGTCTACAGTAGCCTCAACAGCACTCTGTAGGGTAGCACCATGGTGTAGCCGGAGGACAGCTAGCTTCTGTCTTCCTCTTGATACATTGACTTCAGTACAAAAGCTAGGAGGCTCTTGGTTCTTTCCCCCTTCCATAGACGTACACAGTAATTATGACAACTTCCGGAAGACGTCCTCTAAGCTATCAGAGCTATTGCAGCATGAACTTACATGTCCATCCAATCAAAGGATAAGAGAATGAATCTAGTAATGAAAGCATAAGCTACAGCAAGATAGCACTGCAGTGCATAACATTTGGTGGGTAGTGGACTCAAAGAGAAAGACAATAATTGAACGGTTTTCAAAAAATGAGAAGCAAGAGAGAGAGAGTGTTATTTTGTTTAGTTTCAATTACTTAGCTAGCAAATGCAGCTAGTTAGTTGAGTTACTTAAACACACTGCTCGAGCAGAGGGATGCTATGTTAGCTAGCTGGTTATGACTATCCAACACAACACTGGAACTCTTCCAAGTCAAGGTAAGCTTTTAGTTGTCATAATTTATTGCCCCTGGGCCCGCTGGTGTAACTGCTTGCTGACAATGCACCAACATTACTGCATGATTGTAGCGGGCTTACTGACACATCAGTTCTATTAGATATGTTGACTAGGATGTTACTTTAGCTGATATGGGGATAACAATGAAGGCTGTGTGTAGCGGTTATAGCATGGTTTGTGCTTGGAAAAGTTTTTGCCAGGTCACATACAGCTGATGTTTTATTCATTGAAGTCCACAAATGAAGGGAAAAGGTGAGAGGAGAATTTATAGAGGCCAGAATGATTATAACAAGGCCGCTATGAAAGTGAGCTGTTTTTACGCGTGATTAGGTGTGTATTCATTCCACTGATTCTGTTGATTTTTTTTTTCTGAAACAGAAGCAAAAAAAATTGGGATAAAAATACCTGAATTTGTCCGAAAGAAACTCTCGTTTGCAACTGTTGGATATGCTAGATGCAGGTAAGAGTGTGCAATGCGGTATTGAATGTGTCACTATCTGTCCATGTGCCACTGTCTGCCATTGCAAATTTTTCTCTAGCTGTGTGTGCCCCTACATTGTAAACTTTCATTCATAGGTTAGGTTGTGGCAACCTCATGATGGGTCTAGGAAAAATTTGAGTGTCATGTAGTAGCCAAAACCTATCATTGTTACTTTGAACTGAGTGAATGGAATATGAATGACAGTCCTCCAATCTGCTGTAATAGAATTAGGCTATGTTCATGAAAAACAAAAGTTGTCTTCCTGATCATAAATGGCTCTGACTGCCACTGATACAAACAGATGCAGGCCTACTAGAGCAGCCTACAGTTCCGTTGTACTGCACGCAACCACGTGGGGAAGTGAGTGTGTCCATTTATTTATTACATTTTTGGAATTTATCGGCTACATGTTCAGTTGCTCTAGCTACTGTACATTTCTTGTACATTCCACCTTGGGATTTAGTTAAGAATTTTCTATATAATTGTGCAACAAAGAGCTTGAAATAATAATTGACAGGTGCATTATCTGTCATTCTCTTCATAAATTCTGCAGTTGCCCATTTTTTTCCACATTCATTCAACCAATTCATTAACATTATTCATTGTACTTTCTATGGGACGATAAAAATAAAAGTTTATCGACCCATGATGATATCATGTTGTCCACATTGGTAACACATATTTGTGACTCGTTTCAGGAAACTAGACGTGTGTCACGCGTCATTACTTCACAGGAGAGCCATTTGAATGTAAACTTTGTTTTTTTAAATCAAAATGTATTTTGTTAACCTTCATGTGCCTTAACCTCTACAGGATCAGTGTGTGTGTGTGTGTGTGTCCACGGGACGGTTGAGCTTACGTGCCCTAATGTGATTAGCATGACTTGTAACAAGAGCATTTCCCAGGACATAGAAATATCTGATATGGGCAGAAAGCTTCAATTATTGTTAATCTAACTGCTCTGTCCAATTTATAGTAGTTATTACAGTGAAATAATTACATGCTATTGTTTGAGGATAGTGCACAGTTACATACTTGACAAATGTATCAATAAACCAATTAGACTCATTTGGGCAGACTTGATACAACATTTTGAACAGTAATGTAATGGTTCATTGGAATCAGTCTAAAACTTTGCACATACACTGATGTCATATAGTTGCCAAAATATAAAGTTAACCTAAATGGCAATAATACTTTGTGGCCTTTCTCTTGCATTTCAAAGATGATGAAAAAAACATTTTTTTTTGTATTATCTTTTACCAGATCCAATGTGTAATATTCCAATGTTATATTATTTTCACATTTCCACAAACATAAAAGGGTTTCCTTTCAAATTGTATCAAGAATATGCATATCCGTGCTTCAGTTCTTGAGCTACAGGCAGTTAGATTTGAGTATGTCATTTTAGGCGAACATTTAAATAAAGGGTCCAATCCTTAAGTGTACTGTTAGCTAGCTAGCTAATGTTAGCTGGCTGGCTTGCTAGCTAACATTATTGGTATGATCCGTGTAGTAATGTCATTCATATCTCAGAGCCATTTGCTTGGCTAGTTAAAGCCTAATGTTTGCTAGCTAACATTGAACATGGATGGTTAGCTACCTGAAGATTCATCCAGGGTAGTAATGACATGAGTCGGTATTAAGGTTAATTGTTTAGCTAGCTAGCTACATGTCTTAACAAAAGACTGTGCAAGTATCCATTTTAATGTAATGTTCATGATGTCACTGTGACAACTGTTGATAGACGTAGCTGGTAAATTCACTCTGGCTATCTCCTCAGAGCACTCTTGTCTGAGTAATTGTTGCCAGCAGCACAGTTGCAGTCACCAATGCTCTGGATATCATAAAAACAGCCTAACTAGCTCTGCTAGGGTGAATAAAATGGCCATAGTGAGCTGTTCTCTCATTTGTGTCTGACCAACTTTAGCCAGTTAGCTTGAGTGCTTGACTGCTGTTGTTAGTACAGAATGCTCAGATCAACCCTTAAAGAGATGGGTGGGGCTAAAGCTTAAGAGGGTATGAACAAGACTGAATGGGTGTAGACAAACAAGAGCTCTCCAGTAGGTGTACCAAAACATTCAAAGGCCATTTTCTCAAAATTAAGGTTACAAATGTATGAACTTTCAAAGCAGAATTACTTTCCCATTATTCCTCAACTGTAGTGTATGATATACTATTTTCTACCTCTGAGTCTACTTTTATCCAAATGCAAAAAACACAATTTCAAAATTTGCTACATAAGACCGAATCGAGACCATCGGTCACATTTTTCAATTCACAAGGTAAATACATTTTACTGTTGTCATGCCTTAATCGAGCTGAAGTAAATAAAATAAGAAAAAAGAAGGGAGTGAGAGCAACGGAAATTAAAGTACTGTGTGCTTACAATTTCAACGTCTTTGGCTGTATAACATTTGATCTCTCCCAGTCTTTTTTCACACATGGCCTATTTCAATTCATCCCACCTACTCAGGCCTTTATAGCCTGTCAGCTGGGGAGCATTAGAAAATAATTGTCCAGATCATAGCAATCATCATCTTGTCAGTTCGTCACTTAAACAAATAGATCACGGCTACAGCCTACCAATTAATGGGTTGTCGTTTAAGCTCCATAGCCGATCTTCATTAAAGTGTTATTCATTAAGACAGATCGCCTGAGTGGTGCTGTGATTGTCTTTTCAATCAACACAATCTCACACTCAATTCGTGCAAATATGTACAAAAAGCATTTCAGCAGATGTCGTGCGATTTTGTGTGGTTTAATTCATGCGAAAAAGAAAAAAAAAAGCGATTTATTTAATAGGAAAAGACACCCATTTTGTGGTCAAACTTCGGGACAATCTTTTGAAAGGTATTGGAGCCATGCATTTTGGGCAATTGTGTTCTACACTGCCTTTTTTTGTGTCACACATTTATTCATATATTAAAAAAAACATGTTGACAACCCAATATTGTTAACCAACGTAGCCTTACCTTTTTGTTTTTATTAATGCCAATGCTGTTTTTTATGCTTGTTTTTGATTAATACTTTGGGATACTGGCGCTATTTCGGATTTTATGAGGGTTGCCAGGTTGGAGTAAAAATCTATACTTGTGTCACACCCTGGTCTTAGTATTTTGTGTTTTCTTTATTATTTTGGTCAGGCCAGGGTGTGACATGGGTTTATTTATGTGGTGTGTTTTGTCTTGGGGTTTTTGTTAGGTATTGGGTTTGTGGCTTAGTAGGGTTTTCTAGGTAAGTCTATGGCTGTCTGGAGTGGTTCTCAATCAGAGGCAGGTGTTTATCGTTGTCTCTGATTGGGAACCATATTTAGGCAGCCATATTCTTTGAGTGTTTCGTGGGTGATTGTTCCTGTCTCTGTGTTTGCACCAGATAGGACTGTTTAGGTTTTCACTTTTCTTGGTTTGTTTAGTTTATTCATGTATAGTTTTTTCTTCATTAAAAACCATGTTTAACAACCACGCTGCATTTTGGTCCGCCTCTCCTTCACCACAAGATAACTATGACAACTTGTCTGTTTTTTTTGCTTTCGATTAAAGGGTTTTTATTGGGAAATGTGGATACATTTTCAGGATGGGAAATTAATTCATCAATAAATGTGGAGAGGCCTGAAAAAAAATCTGTTTGGTTTAAATTCCCTTGGTGCAACTGCATGGTATTTGCAACTATAACAAGTCTGTACTATGATCAATTTAGCAAGTAGATGTAAAATAATGATTTATGTTGGCTTACACGTATGGCACACCCAAGGCCATTTCATTATGATTATTATGGTTGTGTCAATCATGTTATAAACTTAGGCCATTGCAAAAAGGCATATGCTGGTATTGTAGAACTACTGCATCTGCCCAGGGAACTACTTGGCTGTCACGACTTCTGCCGAAGTTGGTGCCTCTCCTTGTTCGGGCAGCGTTCGGTGGTCGTCGTCACCGGCTTTATAGCTGCCACCGATCCATGTTTCTGTTTTCCATTTGTTATGACTTGTGTATACACCTGGTTCCCATTAAGTTATTATTATTTCCCTATTTAACCCATTACGTTTTGTGCGTGAATATTCCGGGTTGGTGTTAGTCGTGTGTGTTAGGGTTGTTATCCCTGCGTGGATTATTTTGGCAGATTTATTTTCAGAGTAAAGTACGTTATTTTACTCAGTTCTGTGTCCTGCACTTGACTCCGGCCTCACCTCTCCACAACTGACATATGACAGAATCACGCACCATAATATGGAGTCAGCAGGTGCACCCAATCCTCCGGTACCAGTTGAGGAACGCATCCATTAACACGCGACGATGCTCCAACATCTTGGCACAGCCATGGGATCGCGTGCTGCTAAACATGGAGCGATGGGAAAAAGGGGGTCCACAACCCCATCAACTTCACTCCAACCAACACCACAACCCACACCGCTGACCACCCCTCCGTCACCTGGACCCAGTGGGATTCGGCTCTCTCTCCCGAACGCATATGATGGGACAGCTGCTGGGTGCCAGGGTTCCTGCTCCAGTTGGAGCTCTACCTGGCGACTGTCCACCCGGCTCCCTCGGGATACGAGAGCGTGTCCACCCTAATTTCCTGTCAGTCGGGGCAAGCGCTTCAGTGGGCCAACGCTGTATGGGCAAATATAGATGCAGCCCCGGTCCACTATGAGGATTTCACCCGCGGCTTCCGGGCGGTCTTCGTTCATCTACCTGAGGGGAGAGCGGCGGGGGAACACTTGTTCCATCTCAGACAGGGGATGAGGAGCGCACAGGAATTCAGGACCCTGGCTGCCAGCGCGGGATGGAATGAGATGGCCCTGATCGACCATTACCGATGTAGTCTACGTGAGGATATTCGTCAGGAGCTGGCCTGCAGGGACACCACCCTCACCCTCGACCAGCTGGTGGATTAATCTATCCGGCTGGATAACCTGTTGGCCACCCGCGGACGTCCAGATCGGGGTCCGTTTCATTCCATTGCCCAGCACCTCCGATCCTACACCTATGGAGCTCGGAGGTGCTGCTCTAAGGGTGACCGGAGGGGGCGCTGTTGCCTGCACTACCTGTTGCCGCAGAGGACACACTGCTGGTCAGTGCTGGAGAGGTTCCCCAGGAAGTCGAGATGGCAGGCTTCCTGTTGCGCACATGTATATATCTATAGAATTTCCAAAGTTTTCCCCCGCATTCCCAGCATAAGGCGCTAGTAGATTCAGGCGCAGCTGGGAACTTAATTGACCGTTCGTTTGCTCGTAGATTAGAAATCCCTATTGTTCCTGTTGATGTGCCCTTCCCTGTACATTCCTTAGATAATCGTCCTTTAGGGTCGGGTCTAATTAGGGAGGTCACAGCTCCACTATGTATGATAACGCAGGAGGGTCATGAGGAGAGAATTAGTCTCTTCCTGATCGATTATCCTGCGTTTCCTGTAGTGTTGGGGTTTCCCTGGTTGGACAATCATGACCCCACTATTTCGTGGCAACAGAGGGCTCTCAAGGGATGGTCACGTCAGTGATCAGGGAGGTATACAGGTGTTTCCATAGATGCAACTATGGTGGAGAGTCCAAACCAGGTCTCCACCATGCACACCCCCCCCCCCCCCCCCCCTAAATATGCCGATTTGGCTTTCGCCTTCTGTTAAAAGGTGACTCAACTACCACCCCATCGACGGTGGGATTGTGCGAAAAATCTCCTGGTAGACACAGCACTTCCCAGGAGTCACGTGTATCTTCTGTCACAGGAGGAGACGGCGGCTATGGAAACATGTGTCACCGAATCTCTGGGACAGGGATACATTCGGCCTTCCACTTCACCTGTTTCCTCGAGTAACCTTTTCATGAAGAAGGATGGAGGTTTACACCCGTGCATTGACTATAGAGGTTTAAATCAGATCACGGTGAAGTATAGTTACCCTCTGCCTCTCATAGCCAGTGTGACCGAGTCATTGCATGGGGTGTGCTTCTTCACCAAATTAGATCTCAGGAGTGCTTACAACCTGGTACGTATCTGGGAAAAGGATGAGTGGAAGACAGCATTTAGTACCACCTCTGGGCACTATGAGTACCTTGTCATGCCGTACGGGTTGATGAATGCTCCATCGGTCTTCCAATCCTTTGAAAACAAGATTTTCAGGGACCTGCACGGGCAGGGTGTAGTGAAGTATATAGATGACATTCTTATATACTCCGCTACACGCGCCGAGCATGTTTCTCTGGTGTGCAAGGTGCTTGACCTGTACATTAATGCTGAGAAATGTCTATTCTTCCAACAGTTCGTCTCCTTCCCTAGGATAATGTCTGTCCGAGTCATGGGTGGAGATGGAGAATGACTGCATTTCTGCCGTGCGTAATTGGCCGTCTACAACCACGGTAAAGGAGGTGCAGCAGTTCTTAGGGTTTGCCAACTACTACCATAGGTTTATCCGGGGCTTTGGTCAGGTAGCGGCTCCCATTACCTCTTTGCTGAAGGGGTGGACCGGTGCGACTGCAGTGGTCAGCTGGGGCGGACAGGGCTTTTGGTCACCTGAAGGCTCTGTTTACCTCGGCTCTTGTGTTGGCTCATCCTGATCCCTCCTTAGCGTTCATAATAGAGGTGGACGCTTCCGAGGCTGGGATAGGAGCTGTGCTGTTCAGCGCTCGGGTACGCCACAAAACCTCCGCCCCTGTGAGTTCTTTTCGAAGAAGCTATGACGTGGGGGACCGGGAGCTGCTGGCTGTTGTCGGGGCTCTGAAAGCGTGGAGGCATTGGCTTGAGGGGGCTAAACACCCTTTTCTCATTTGGACTGACCACCGCAATCTGGAGTTCATCCTGGCGGCGAGGAGAATGAATCCTCGCCAGGCAAGGTGGGCCATGTTTTTCACCCGTTTTGTGTTTACTCTATCCTACAGACCAGGTTCCCAGAATGCTAAGGCAGACGCATTGTCTCGGATGTATGACACAGAGGAGCGGTTCACAGATCCCACTCCCATACTACCGGCTTCTTGCCTGGTGACACCGGTTGTATGGGAGGTTGAGTAATGGGCAGGTGGAGAGAGTTCTGTGGTCTTATTGCCAGGACCGGCCGGGGGAGTGGTCAACTTTCATCCCCTGGCAGAGATGGCCCAAAACTCCCTCCGCCACTCCTCCACAAACCTTTCTCTATGGTTATCAACTGTGGCATCAGAGCCAGATCGAGGCACCTGCGGTGGATGCTTCCGGAGGGAGTCGGAGGAAACCTGGGATGCTTCCCATGTACGCCTGCAACTGGCCATCAGGCGACAGAAGGCGAGCGCCGACCGCCACCGCAGTGAGGCTCCGGTGAATGCACCGGGAGACCGGGTCTGGCTCTCGACCCGAAACCTGCCCATTCGCCTGCCCTGCCGGAAGCTGGGTCCGTGGTTTGAGGGGCCATTTAAAGTCCTGAGAAGACTGATCGAGGTATGTTATTGGTTACAGCTCCCCCCTGATTATCTTATTATTAAACACACATCATTTACCTATATGATGTGGATCATTGTCTGGTTATTTGATATATAAGCTTCATTAACAAAATAACATCACGGTTGTAATAACAGGTAGTTTGTAGATGTGTAGAATGTGTTTGTTTTGGGTCCACACTGGTAAATTAGTTAACTTGTGTAAGTCATGGAGTATTTTCTTCGGAATAACTGGTCAGGGCTTAACACTTTCCATTCAGCTTCAGGCAACTTTGATGTAAGGCTTGATGTAAGGCATCTATCCCTCATGCCCATTGTTGCTTATTCATTGTTCACTAGATATATCAATGTAATTACAGCCAACACAATGTTGAAAAACAGAATGCTTCCCACCACTAGATCACATAACTAGACGTGAGCTGAACATGATCCCAACGCTGCCACCAGTGTAGCGGAAGAAAGTGATAGCTGCAATTGGGACTCTAACCAGGACTCATACGTGGCAAAGTGAGCTCTAATGGCCGTTGCCATGAGGACGGAGTCAAGTGCAGGACACAGAACTGAGTAAAATAACGTACTTTACTCAAAAAATAAATTTGCCAAAATAATCCACGCAGGGATAACAACCCTAACACACACGACTAACACCAACCAGGAAAAATCACGCACAAAACATAATGGGAACCAGAGGGTTAAATAGGGAAATAATAATACCTTAATGGGAACCAGGTGTGTACACATGTCATGACAAATGGAAAACAAAAAACAATACAAGCGTTTGCGTAAGTTTATCGATATACTAACAAAACATTATGTACACCTAGCAGCAGGTAACTTGGTCACAAAAATCAAAAAAGCAATCAAATTAATCGTTTACCTTTGATGAGCTTTGGATGTTTTCACTCACGAGACTCCCGGTTAGACAGCAAATGTTCCTTTTGTTCCATAAAGAGATTTTTTATATCCAAATAACTCCGTTAGTTTGATGCGTTATGCCTAGGAATACACCGGAAATAGCGGTCACGACAACGCAGACAAATTCCAAATTATATCCATAATATCGACAGAAACATGGCAAACGTTTTTTATAATGAATCCTCAAGGTGTTTTTCATTCTCGTCAAACAATAGCATGGTATTATTTTACTGTAATAGCTACTGTAAATTGGACAGTGTAGTTAGATTAACAAGAATTTAAGCTTTCTGCCAATGTCAGATATGTCTATGTCCTGGGAAATGTCTTGTTACTTACAACCTTAGGCTAATCGCATTAGCCATGTTAGCCCAACTGTCCCGTGGAAGGGACACCTATCCCGAAGAAGTGTTAATTAAAACCTCTTAGAGCTCCCCCCCTACTTTGTGCAATTTCCGCCTGAAGACATACCCAAATCTAAGCCTGTAGCTCATGCACAGAACCAAGGATATGCATATTATTGGTACCATTTGAAAGAAAACACTCTGACGTTTGTGCAAATGTGTATTGAATGTAGGAGAGTATGACACAATAGATCTGGTTTAGATAAAACAATGGAAAAAAACTAACATTTTTTATTTTTGTATCATCATCTTTAAAATGAACAAGATAAAACAAACATTCAGATAGAATGAGGGGGACAATTTCAGTGAAAAATATAAGAGGGCAACAGTACTTGTGCAACGTTTCAGAATGATAACTTCCAAAATGAGTGTGCTACATGACATTTATCATGAAGTCACCCAGGTGTCCCACACAAGTAGCCCAAATGTACCCAAGTGGCCAAATTGGTGAAGGTATACATTTTGAAACAAATAACTATATACAAAATACCAAAATGGTATTCTAACACACCCCCCACAAAAAAACAAATTGAGAAAAATAAATGGGTAAAAAGAATTGTGGGAAAAAATATAATTATTGATACAAAATATGAAGAAAAAAAAATAGATATATACATTAACAAAATAACATGGGTAACTATTTAAACATTTTCAATATTTGGAAGACCCTCAGTCCTCTATCAAATTAAATATATTCATATAGCCCCAGCATAAAACCCCAAACAGCAAGCAATGCAGGAGTAGAAGCACGGTGGCTAGGAAAAACTCCCTAGAAAGGCAAAAACCTAGGAAGAAACCTAGAAAGGAACCAGGCTATGAGGGGTGGCCAGTCCTCTTCTGGCTGTGCCGGGTGGAGATCAGTGGTTGTAGAGGGTGCAACAGTACAGCACCTCAAGAGTAAAAATGAACAGTTTAGGGTTCCATAGCCGCAGGCAGAACAGTTGAAACTGGAACAGCAGCAAGGCCAGGTGAACTGGGGACAGCAAGGAGTCATCATGCCAGGTAGTCCTGACGCATGGTCCTAGGGATCAGGTCCTCCGAGAGAGAGAAAGAGAGAATTAGAGAGAGCATACTTAAATTCACACAGGACACAGGATAAGATTCCCATTCGGAGTCAGTGTCACTGTGAAAGAAAGTGTTCAGTTAGAATAGTTTCACAAATGAGCCCTGTATCAACAGGTATAATAAACAGATATAAATATGGAGTACAGGGAACATAAGGTTGAACATATTATCATAACCTGCTAGATCTACTGTCTCTTTTATATTATGACATTTCAGCTAGATCTACTGTCTCTATTATATTATGACAGACCAGCTAGGTCTACTGTCTTTATTATCTTACAACAGACCAGCTGTATCTACTCTCTCCATTTCACTTTGGCCATTGTTGTGGGCCTGCCCTCCCCTCAACAGTCTCAAATAGGCTCTTTTATGTGGGGTGGGGCGGCAGACACACGCATCTCACATTTCATGGCATTACATGTTTATATATTGCTTCTAAAATAAATTAAAAAATCACAAATATTATTTTATATTATTAATTTCCAACAAGGGCATTAGCATGATAAGAACTTACCAGTTCAAAACGATGTCCTCTCCCGTTCAAAAAATATTCCTCCACAATCGCTAAATGAATCGTCCTACAACAATCTCTGTCTCACTTTCCCAAACAATTTATTCTAAAATTTTGTGTACATCTGTATATCTAGACTTAGATTTAGCTTTCCCTGACTTAGTCGCCAAACTGATTGATATATAAACAGCTGAATCTGAAGCTTACTACATGGGTTGGTCTTGCAACACATAACATGACCTATTGCCGTTTACCTCAGCTCATTGGCTATCTACCCAGCTAGATTTCAAGACGATCAGTGGTCATTGGGTTAAAACACAGTCAATCAACGAAACAGCGGGCAAATTATTGGTGCACAATGATGTCATGACTTGTTGTCTTCAAATCGGTTTGTTTCAGTCAATACGTCCCGCGAAATGGCCCATCACGTTTGATTGTGTCACAAACAAACCAGTTGATTGCAGTGAAATCAAACATGACTGGAGAAGTCACGTTCTGTGTGGGTTATTTACCTGGAATGTGTTGTTGAAAATGGAATGAGACGGAATTCACTACACAAGCGGTTCACAAAAAGTTTTGTGTTAGGCTATAAAAACGGATTTTATCAAACAAAAGATCATTCATTGTGTAACAATGAGCATTGGAATTGCAAACAGACGCAGATCGTCAAAGGTAAACAATTTATTTTAATGCAGTTTGTGATTATGTTACGCCTGTTCTGGTTAAAATTGTTGTTTTTAATGGGGCTCTATGCTCAGATAATAACATCGTATTCTTTCGCAGTAAATCCTTTTTTAAATCTGACAATGCAGTTGGATTAGCAAGATTCTAGGCTTTCGATACATGTGAGACACTTATGTAGCGATCACCGTATGTTGTGTAATTTCAGCCCGCTAGCAGGTTCCGTGCGCAGAGAGGTTAACAGTAGCAAAACAAAACTATCCTTTTTTTAGGATGAAAACCATTAATTTGAGTCTCTGTTGAATCAACACAATGTTCTGATCCTGTTCTGAGCTAATAAGATGGATGTAGGATTTTCCACGGCCTAGAACTGAGGCCTTTCCCAGTCATTAATGATTAAGCTAGGCTCCTATTGGTTGTCATTGGTGAAGACTGAACTCAATTTAGGGGTTATACAGTGCATTCGGAAAGTATTCTGACCCCTTCCCTTTTTCCACATTTTGTTAAGTTACAGCCTTATTATAGAATTGATTACATTTATCCCCCCCCCCCCCCTCATCAATCTACACAAAATACCCTATAATGACAAAGCTAAAACAGGTTCATAAAAATTGTTGGAAATGTGTATATAAAATAAATAAAATATCACATTTACATAAGTTTTCAGATTCTTTACTCAGTACCTCTTTGAAGCACCATTGGCAGGATTTACA
Source organism: Oncorhynchus mykiss (assembly GCF_057628025.1). NCBI lineage: Eukaryota > Metazoa > Chordata > Actinopteri > Salmoniformes > Salmonidae > Oncorhynchus > Oncorhynchus mykiss. The sequence continues at coordinate 32,905,442 of NC_143030.1, read as the reverse complement.
GCCTCGAGTTTTCTTGGGTATGAAGCTACAAGCTTGGCACACCTGTATTTGGGGAAATTTTCCCCATCCATTTAGGATCCTCTCAAGCTCTATCAGGTTGGGTAGGGAGCGTTGCTGCACAGCTATTTTCAAGTCTCTACAGAAATGTTCGATTGGGTTCATTCCGAGACAGGTTCCGAAGCCACTGGTGCGTTGCCTTGACTGTGTGCTTAATTAAGTATCCGCCCCAAATTTTTCCCTAAAATGACATACCCAAATCTAACTGCCTCTAGCTCAGGACCTGAAGCAAGGACATGCATAACCTTGAAATGATTTGAAAGGAAACACTTTGAAGTTTGTGGAAATGTAGGAGAATAACAAAATAGATCTGGTAAATATAATACAAAGAAAAAAACAAACCACTCTTTTGTACCATCATCTTTGAAATGCGAGAGAAAGGCCAGAATGTATTATTCCGGCCCATGTACAATTTAGATTTGGCCACTAGATGGTAGCAGTGTATTTGCAAAGTTTTAGACTGATCCAATGAACCATCACATTACTGTTCAAAATGTTGTATCAAGACTGCCCAAATGTGCCTAATTTGTTTATTAAGGTTGTTGTGCTGTTGGAATGTGATCCATCACCCCAGTCTGAAGTCCTGAGTGCACTGGAGCAGGATTTCATGGATCTCTCTATACTTTGCTCCGTTCATCTTTCCCTTGATCCCTACTAGTGTCCCAGTCCCTGCCGCTGAAAAACATTGCCACAGCATGATGCTGCCACCACCATGCTTCACCGTAGGGATAGTTTTGGCCAGGTGGTGCCTGGTGCCTGGCTTCCTCCTGACATGACGCTTGGCATTCAGGCTGAAGAGTTCAATCTTGGTTTCTTCGAAACCAGAGAATCTTGTTTTTCATGGTCAGAGCGTCCTTTAGGTGCATTTTGACAAACTGAAAGTGGGCTGTCATGTGGTTTTTACTGAGGAGTGGCTTCAAGCTGGCCACTCTACCATAAAGGTCTGATTGGTGGAGTGCTGCAGAGATGTTTGTCCTTCTGCAAGGTTCTCCCATCTCCACAGAGGAACTTTAGAGCTCTGTCAAAGTGACCATCAGGTTCTTGGTCACCTCCTTGAGTATTTCATATATACTCCTGTATATATAATGTCCCACAGATAACAGTGCAGGTCAGAGCAAGAGCCAAGCCATGGGGTCAAAGGAATTGTCCATGGAATTCTGAGACAGGATTGTGTCGAGGCACAGATCTGGAGAAGGGTACCAAATAATTTATGCAGTATTGGTTTACCATTTATGCAATACAGGTTTACCATTGTATGGGCCGGAAACTTACCAAAGAAAAGTCCTGTCTGTTTGTAGTAATACACTTCCTGAGAACTTGCTTACACATGTTGTTTCAGTAATTTTATCAGAGTTCACTTTAAGTTTAACATGGGTTTGATCCATCTAATGTTGAGAGGAAAAGAAGAAAGAATGAAGCGAAAAAATGGAGCGAAATTAGATGACTATGACAGGGAATTTATGACAGGGAAGTTATTTTTGATGAATGAGTCATAACTTTCTCACAGTGACGTTTTCGCTCACAAATATCAACACATAAAACAACTGGCAAAAGCGAGTGCACATCGTAATGAACGTGTCAATTATCTAATTACTCCAGTGTGTTTTATCTTGATTAGGATGTAATATAATACCATAGCAAGCAGCGACATTACATTCATCGGTTTCAGAATATAAAAGAGTGCCATTTTAACGTTATACTAGAATCATATCTGTATGAAGAATATTGACTGAGAGAAGAATCATTACTATTAATGAAGTTAGCATTTTGAAATCCCTGAAAAGCATTTCTTTGCTGTAAAAGCCAATTTGGAAGAAAGCCTCTGCAGTGATGTGTAGGAGGACAAGCACATTAAATATAACATAATTTGTATTAGTCTCATGGTAATTCATTGTTTTCTGTCTTCACACAGGAGATTCCAACTCTGTGTTTTGATCTATGGCAAACCGTAGATAAATGAAACATAATGCACAGATCTAATCTTTAGGATAAGCTTGTTCTAATGCATAATTACCAGGAGAACCTTTGATCCCGCTGCTCTGATCCGTTGTTGATGAATGTGTAGAGAGTACAAATTGGATTCTAATTCGAACTAAGAATATGTCCCCTCCAGTCTGACTGTGAACAGCAGTCGTACTTAATAAAATACAGTATATCAGATGAATGTAGTCCCACATTCTCTCTGTATAATTGGTTAGGGTACAAATCTGTCGTTCTGCCCCTGAACAGGCAAGTTAACCCACTGTTCCTAGGCCGCCATTGAAAATAAGAATTTTTTCTTAACTGACTTGCCTAGTTAAATAAATAAATAAAGCAAAATATCATGATGTACGAGACTTTATTTAACCTTCGAGTTATGCTTGGCTTTTCAACTGCTCGACTAATACAGATATATCCTGGAGAGAAAAATAGGAGTAGAGAGAGAGAGAGAGAGAGAGAGAGAGAGAGATGGGTGACAGAGTTGGAGGGAGCTGAAAAGAGTCTGAGCGAGGGAGAAAGAAATGGAGTAGATAGACTGCCTGATTGGAAAATAGATTGGTGACAAAACGTCACATCTTGGAGCTAAGATTAGGTATCCATCCGTCTTCAATGAAATATGCAAATAGACACTGACTACCGACTGGGGCATATTACTAAATGGATGGATGTGTGTGAATTATATGAAACAATGACAGGTACTTTGGATCCAGAAATGTGCTCCCCATTCCCGCTGTAGGCCCAACTCTACATGACTAAAGGGTTACTCAGTGGCGATTTTAGCATGTAAATTTTGGTTGGGCAAACTTCCCAACATTTTGTTAGATGCATGCCAGCAAAGACACTACACAACATTAAACAATCCATTAATTGCACTATAACGGTGACAAACGGACAAACTATTAGGGCCTACATAAAGCAGTCCCAACAGCTTACCACTGCTACACCTGGCTATCAGCGGAGCCTTGTCTGGCAGCGAAACAGTTAATTCAGCCTAAATTACTGCCTTTAAAAAACATAGCTGATATGGCTGACTTGCTTAAGCAAATGTGGTTTCTACTGACAATTGAGATGTACACACTATGGCATAAGGGGCCAACAAGCGGATAATAGGAAATCCGTAAATTTGATTAAGAATTTAAAACCTCACTAGGGTTCGTGTCCCACCTGGCCAACATCCAGTGAAATTGTAGAGTGCCACATTCAAAAACAGAAATATTCATAAAACATACAAGTGTTAGACATCGGTTTAAAGATTAACTTCTTGTTAATCCAACTACGGTGTCAGATTTCAAAAAGGCTTTACGATTATCTGAGAACAGCGCCCAGCAGACAAATCATTACAAACAGTTACCAGCCAAGTAGAGGAGTTACACAAGTCAGAAATAGCGATATAATTAATCACTTACCTTTGATGATCTTCATATGGTTGCACTCACAAGACTCCCATTTACTCAATAAATGTTTGTTTTGTTCAATAAAGTCCCTGTTTATATCCAAAAAACGTTTTGTTCGTGCGTTTTGTTCAGTAATCCACAGGCTCAAATGCAGTCACAACAGGCAGACAGAAAATCCAAATAGTACCCATAAAGTTCATAGAAATGTCAAACTATGTTTATAATCAATCATCAGGTTGTTTTTAGCCCCAAAAAATAATAGATAATATTTCAACCGGACAATAACGTCATCAATATAAAAGGTAAACAAGAAAGGCGCACTCTGTGGTGCGCCTGGAATATCTCTTGGACACTGTAGTGTCCACTCATTCAGAGTGGTCTTACTCTCTCATTTTTCAGAATACAAGCCTGAAACAATTTCTAAAGACTGTTGCCATTGAGTGAAAGCCATAGGAAGTGCAATTTGAGTCCTAAGTCAATGGACACTGTAATGGCATTCAATAGAAAACTACAAACATAAAAAAATCCCACTTCCTGGATGGATTTTTCTCTGGTTTTTGCCTTCCAAATCAGTTCTGTTATACTCAAAGACATTATTTTAACAGTTTTGGAAACTTTAGAGTATTTTATATTATATGCATATCCTAGCTTCTGGGCCTGAGGAGAAGGCAGTTTACTTTGGGCACGCTATAGGACTCTCAATCACGCCAGGTTGTGATACACCCTGAAATGTACGGCAACAGAATTCAGATCATAGGCCATTCTCACCCCATTCTCCCTGTATACCACGTCAGAACCGTAGGATAAATACAGGGTGCATATAAGGAGACATTGAAAGCTCTTACAATATTAAATGATGACATTTTTCTAAAACAGGCTATAAGCTAAATATGCACCACACTCTAAATTTACAGCATTATTGGCACTACAGTGGCCAGTTTAATACTGTAATTTTGCTTTAAAGCAGTGAAGCTGTAATAGTTTTCAGTACTATTTTTCTTACTGTAAAACATATGACATCATCCCTGCTGTAAACATACACACATATATATATATATATATATATATATATATATACACACACACACACATTAATGTATCTTAAATTAACATGAATTTCACATTAATTGCACTTTAACCACAAAGAACGTTGACACATACTGGCCAATAATGTACTTCACCAGACACAAACCAAGACATCATTCATTCTTGAAAATACTCAACTATGTAAGAAAGAAAAAAACATCTAAATATAGGAAAACAACTGTCGAGCAGGGAGAAATGTTAACAGGAACTGCTTGCCTGCCTGTCTTTGAAGAGAGAAATGAGAGAGAGTGAGGGGCTGAGAGAGAGGGATGGATAGAGAGGAGTGAGCAGTGCTAGACTGGAGCCAGAGAGCCACGCTACCGCAAGCCAACACAGGCTCCGGGATGGCGCTAGCAGAGCATCTGCTGTCCCAACCAAGCAGGATTTCTGAGAGAATGAGAGATTCAAACAAGTCTCGAAGACATCTTGGTGGCGTGCAGATTATCACCTGATCTGATCCTCCTCAGATTTGATACGTCAACTAGGACAAACATGGAAATGGAAAGAATAGAACAAGAGAGATTGCTATTACTCACTGGGTAAAAAGGCAGATAACAATTGACAAAGTTTGTGTTTATCAGGTGTGTGTGTTTGTGTACTTACATGTTGGAGTTTTTCCACTTTAGGTCTGCGAGGATGCGTGTAACATGTGGGTTAATTGGCAATGGCTTCCTCTGAACGACCTTTCCGGTCTTGCTGCGCACTCCTTTTGCTGTGCATTTGGTTCCTTCAGGGTTTATTCAAACCAGGAACCTGCACAACCCAACATAGAATATATGAAATCAGTTGAGGCATTGAAAAATAACAATAACAAAAATCATTGCAATGTAACTAACAAATGCTAAAATTAACTGTTGGATCAATGAATGTTCAGTGCTTACACCGTATCAGCTCCAAGTTTGTAGAGGCCGACTCCTGGTATTCTATGTTCAAAACATAGAAAGTGCTGAAGAGCACAGAGAGTGCAGCAGCAAAGTTGGACTTTCTGTTCAAAACACAGACCTCTCTCCCCTCGATTGACACCATCCATTTTGAGGAACCCAATAGAGTATTTCCTGAAATACACAAAGTAAGGGTATTAGTGCATACGTACTAGATATCCATAAATAGGTACCACAAAACGATATATTTCTGTTCCACCTTAAATCAAATAATTGTATTACCAACCATAATCAGCCTTGGTATGTCTGGCAAAGGAATTAGTCCCTGACATCAACTCGAGTTGCTGTGACCTAAAATAAAAAAAAAATACATTAAAAAAAGATTCAAATCATGTGTAATAGTATAAACACCATTAATCATACATAAACTTTATAAGTATAAAAACACTATTCCTTGCATCTGCCAAAGGGAAGAGAGATCCGTCCTTCTCTTAGAAGTGGGTCAACAACAAAAGAATGGCAGCAGTGGCTGTTAGATTGTCATTACCTCTGATGTAGCCATCAAACTGGATCTGGCTCCTCGATTTCTCAGGAATGGCAGCACGCAGGTGTGAGTGCATCTGCACGCACAGTGAGGCGAAGACTTTTGGAGGATGGCCTGGTGTCAAGAAGGGCAGCAAAGAAGCCACGTCTCTCCAGGAAAAACATCAGGGACAGACTGATATTAAGTCATTTTCTCTGATGAATCCTCTTTCCGATTGTTTGGGGCATCCGGAAAAAAGCATGTCTGGAGAAGACAAGGTGAGCGCTACCATCAGTCCTGTGTCATGCCAACAGTAAAGCATCCTGAGACCAGTCATGTGTGGGGTTGCTTCTCAGCCAAGGGAGTGGGATCACTCGCAGTTTTGCCTAAGAATACAGCCATGAATAAAGAATGGTGCCAACACATCCTCCGAGAGCAACTTCTCCCAACCATCCAGGAACAGTTCGGCGACAGAAAATGCCTTTTCCAGCATGATGGAGCACCTTGCCATAAGGCAAAAGTGATAACTAAGTGGCTCGGGGGAACAAAACATCGATATTTTGGGTCCATGGCCAGGAAACTCCCCAGATCTTAATCCCATTGAGAACTTGTGATCAATCCTCAAGAGGCACGTGGACAAACAAAAACCAACAAATTCTGACAGACTCCAACAATTGATTATGCAATAATGGGCTGCCATCAGTGGCCCAGAAATTAATTGATAGCATGCAAGGACGGATTGCAGAGGTCTTGAAAACAAGGGTCAACACTACAAATAGACTCTTTGCATCAACTTCATGTAATTGTCAATAAAAGCCTTTGATACTTATGAAATGCTTGTAATTATACTTCAGTATTCCATAGTAACATCTGACAAGAATATTTAAAGACACTGAAGCAGCTAACTTTGCGAAAATGTATATTTGTGTCATTCTCAAAACTTTTGGCCACGACTGTATATTCCATGATACTTTTGGGAAAAAAACATGCAGGGCTTGACATGTTTATCCACTTGTCCTTCAGACAAGGTGGTGACTGAAAATGTTGATGCAACCAACCACTTAACAACATACAATGATTCCCATATCATTATTACAGAGAATCAGAAAAATGATGCTACCCTTTGCTTATTGGCTACTTAGCTTACTCAAGCCTGTGTCAAAATACAACACTTTCCCTTGAAGACAAAAAAAGCACTTTACCTGACTGGCTTTTCAAAGAAATGTGCATGTTTTGTGCTCTTGTAGGAAGCAATCACTCCCACATTGTGGACTACAATTAGCTATAACTGGGCAAATAACTCACTAACTAGCAAAAGATATGCACACTACATGCAGCTCTCGCTTTGATCTCTAAACGAGCCCATCTACTCATCAAATCAAATCAATTTTTATTTGTCACATACACATGGTTAGCAGATGTTAATGCGAGTGTAGCGAAATGCTTGTGCTTCTAGTTCCGACAATGCAGTAATAACCAACGAGTAATCTAGCTAACAATTCCAAAACTACTACCTTATACACACAAGTGTAAAGGGATAAAGAATATGTACATAAAGATATATGAATGAGTGATGGTACAGAGCGGCATAGGCAAGATGCAGTAAATGATATCGAGAACAGTATATACATATGAGATGAGTATGTAAACAAAGTGGCATAGTTTAAAGTGGCTAGTGATACATGTATTACATAAAGATGCAGTAGATGATATAGAGTACAGTATATACGTATACATATCAGATAAATAATGTAGGGTATGTAAACATTATATTAAGTAGCATTGTTTAAAGTGGCTAGTGATATATTTTACATCAATTCCCATCAATTCCCATTATTAAAAGTGGCTGGAGTTGAGTCAGTGTGTTGGCAGCAGCCACTCAATGTTAGCGGTGGCTGTTTAACAGTCTGATGGCCTTGAGATAGAAGCTGTTTTTCAGTCTCTCGGTCCCAGCTTTGATGCACCTGTACTGACCTCGCCTTCTGGATGATAGCGGGGTGAACAGGCAGTGGCTCGGGTGGTTGTTGTCCTTGATGATCTTTATGGCCTTCCTGTGACATTGGGTGGTGTAGGTGTCCTGGAGGGCAGGTAGTTTGCCCCCGGTGATGCGTTGTGCAGACCTCACTACCCTCTGGAGAGCCTTACGGTTGTGGGCGGAGCAGTTGCCATACCAGGCGGTGATAGAAGTTTGTGAGTGCTTTTGGTGACAAGCCAAATTTCTTCAGCCTCCTGAGGTTGAAGAGGCGCTGCTGCGCCTTCTTCACGATGCTGTCTGTGTGGGTGGACCAATTCAGTTTGTCTGTGATTTGTACGCCAAGTAACTTAAAACTTACTACCCTCTCCACTACTGTTACATCGATGTGGATAGGGTGTGTTCCCTCTGCTGTTTCCTGAAGTCCACAATCATCTCCTTAGTTTTGTTGACGTTGAGTGTGAGGTTATTTTCCTGACACCACACTCCGAGGGCCCTCACCTCCTCCCTGTAGGCCGTCTCGTCGTTGTTGGTAATCAAGCCTACCACTGTTGTGTTGTCCGCAAACTTGATGATTGAGTTGGAGGCGTGCATGGCCACGCAGTCGTGGGTGAACAGGGAGTACAGGAGAGGGCTCAGAACGCACCCTTGTGGGGCCCCAGTGTCGAGGATCAGCGGGGTGGAGATGTTGTTACCTACCCTCACCACATGGGGGCGGCCGGTCAGGAAGTCCAGTACCCAGTTGCATAGGGCGGGGTCGAGACCCAGGGTCTCGAGCTTGATGACGAGTTTGGATGGTACTATGGCGTTAAATGCTGAGCTGTAGTCGATGAACAGCATTCTCACATAGGTATTCCTCTTGTCCAGATGGGTTAGGGCAGTGTGCAGTGTGGTTTAGATTGCATCGTCTGTGGACCTATTTGGGCGGTAAGCAAATTGGAGTGGGTCTATGGTGTCAGGTAGGGTGGAGGTGATATGGTCCTTGACTAGTCTCTCAAAGCACTTCATGATGACGGAAGTCGTTTTGGTTCAGTTACCTTAGCTTTCTTGGGAACATGAACAATGGTGGCCCTCTTGAAGCATGTGGGAACAGCAGACTGGGATAGGGATTGATTGAATATGTCCGTAAACACACCAGCCAGCTGGTCTGCACATGCTCTGAGGGCGCAGCTGGGGATGCCGTCTGGGCCTGCAGCCTTGCGAGGGTTAACACGTTTAAATGTTTTACTCACCTCGGCTGCAGTGAAGGAGAGTCCGCATGTTTTGGTTGCGGGCCGTGTCAGTGGCACTGTATTGTCCTCAAAGCGGGCAAAAAAGTTATTTAGTCTGCCTGGGAGCAAGGCATCCTGGTCCGTGACTGGGCTGGTTTTCTTTTTGAAATCCGTGATTGACTCTAGACCCTGCCACATACCTCTTGTGTCTAAGCCGTTGAATTGCGATTCTACTTTGTCTCTATACTGACGCTTAGCTTGTTTGATTGCCTTGTGGAGGGAATAGCTACACTGTTTGTATTCGGTCATGTTTCCGGTCACCTTGCCCTGATTAAAAGCAGTGGTGCGCGCTTTATTTTTTCACGCGAATGCTGCCATCAATCCATGGTTTCTGGTTTGGGAATGTTTTAATCATTGCTATGGGAACGACATCTTCAACGCACGTTCTAATGAACTCGTTCACCGAATCAGCGTATTCGTCAATGTTGTTGTTTGACGCAATACGAAACATATCCCAGTCCACGTGATGGAAGCAGTCTTGGAAAGTGGAATCAGATTGGTCAGACCAGCGTTGAACAGACCTCAGCGTGGGAGCTTGTTGTTTTAGTTTCTGTCTGTAGGCAGGGAGCAACAAAATGGAGTCGTGGTCAGCTTTTCCGAAAGGAGGGCGGGGGAGGGCCTTATATGCATCACGGAAGTTAGAATAGCAATGATCCAAGGTTTTACCAGCCCTGGTTGCGCAATCGATATGCTGATACAATTTAGGGAGTCTTGTTTTCAGATTAGCCTTAAAATCCCCAGCTACAATGAATGCAGCCTCAGGATGTGTGGATTCCAGTTCCCAGGTTGTTGTGACCACACCATGTCTCGTTAACCATAAAGCATACGCCCCCGCCCCTATTCTTACCAGAAAGATGTTTGTTTCTGTCGGCGCGATGCGTGGAGAAACCAGCTGGCTGCAACGACTCCGATGGCGTCTCTCGAGTGAGCCATGTTTCCGTGAAGCAAAGAATGTTACAGTCCCTGATGTCCCTCTGGAATGCTACCCTTGCTCGGATTTCATCAACCTTGTTGTCAAGAGACTGGACATTGGCGAGTAGTATGCTAGGGAGTGGCGCGCGATGTGCCCGTCTCCGGAGCCTGACCAGAAGACCGCTTCCTTTGCCTCTTTTACGACTTCGTTGTTTTGGGTCGCAGGCTCCATTCCGTTGTCCTGGGTGGAAGGCAGAACACAGGATCCGCTCCGGGAAGTCATATTCTTGGTCGTACTGATGGTGAGTTGACGCTGCTCTTATATTGAGTAGTTCTTCTCAACTGTATGTAATGAACCCTAAGATGACCTGGGGTACCAATGTAAGAAATAACACGTAAAAAAACAAAAAACTGCATAGTTTCCTAGGAACGCGAAGCGAGGCGGCCATCTCTGTCGGCGCCGGAAGTAAGAAGAGAACAGTTCAGTTAAAAGTAAAATGGCACAGATTCATATATGGCAATGGTCGATTTGTATATAATCTATTTCAGCTCTGATTGGTTATGCCGCACTGGTGTAGAGTATGGGCTAAGTCCTGAGTGTCAATGCAATAGAATGCCACTCTAATGTGTTCTGCCTAAAACAAAATCTCTTGCGTAGCTCTTTTGTTTCAGTGCGTTGTATTGAAAGTGGCTAATTTTGCGATGATTCAATCACAATTGCCAGAATAAAGGAAAACGTTGATAGTGTTAACTGAAACTCTAGAAAGTTGAGTGAAGTTCAATCTCACGCTTCTCTTCTTGGGCTGATATTTATTCTGTGTGGGAGCTGCGCACCGTTGCAGCTTACAGGGATCACTATATGTATTTGAACAGTGAAGAGTAGAGCTTTGGCTCTATACTACAGCATCTTGGTTTTGAGATGATGAATATGATGTGAAAGTACATGTTGCCTTTCATTTGAGGGTAAATATTAGGATGGTATGTTCCTACTCATTCACACATTGTTCAAAGGTAAGAAACAATAACAACAGCTGAAAATGCATATGATTTACTTAGTCCTATTCAATTTTCAATGAAATAGACTAAATAATAATGCATGGCAGGGCACTACAGTGTGACCATTTTACTCACGTATGTGCCTAAATATTTTGCTAAGCGAATTTTAATTTAGGCGCACCTGTGTGCCTAGAAAAATGTAAAGGATTCTAGATTTAACCCTTCATTTGTCATTGTGCTCCTAAATGTATTTGTGTACGCTTACATTTTTCAACGTAGGCGCACATGTATCCCTGTAAAGAAGGTCAGCGTAGAGCCCTGCATGGCTTGCTACTGATGCCTGCATTATTTTCAGACACAGAAAGGTATTTGATTGCCCCATATATTGTTTCACTTCCGAGAAGAGTAAAACTTTTCTTCTCCTGACACTTATGCCACAACATTGTGCAATCAAAATTAACCAATAATCTTTCTTCATCTTTTCGCCGGCTACACATGTTTGTCGAGGGACAGATCGTTAGAAAATACACCGACAAACAAACTATTTACAGATCAAAACAATTCAGACTATCCTTTACAAAAAAACTAAGATAAAACTGTCTGTAAGACTATGTTCTGAACTCTATCCCAGCACAAGAGAACAAATATACAATTTACAGAAACATTTTTTAACTTTCATCTATTTTTGTCATTTTTGTCATTGTATTACATATGCCTTGCTCCCTCATAGCATAAACCATTTATTTTGAGGACAAACAAATTAACTGTTTATAGAAACTTTTTAACCTCGTGTGTGTGTACACTTTTAGAAAAAAGGGTTATTTGAGTGAAAACCTCCTTCCATCAGCAAGGGCATTGAAGATGAAACGTGGCTGGGTCTTTGGTCTTGGCCATAGTGGAGTTTGGAGTGTGACTGAGGTTGTGGACAGTTGTCTTTTATACTGATTACAAGTTCAAACAGTTGCCATTAATACAGGTAACGAGTGGAGGACAGAGGAGCCTCTTAAAGAAGAAGTTACTGGTCTGTGAGAGCCAGAAATCTTGCTTGTTTGTAGGTTGACCAAATACTTTTTTCCCACCATAATTTGCAAATAAATTCATAAAAAAATCCTACAATGTGATTTTCTGGATTTTTTGTCTTCTCATTTTGTCTGTCATAGTTGAAGTGTACATATGATGAAAATTACAGCCCTCTCTCATCTTTTTAAGTGGGAGAACTTGCACAATTGGTGGCTGACTAAATACCTTTTTGCCCCACTGTATGTCTCTATAAGCTTGGCACATCTAGCCACTGGGATTTTTCAAGTTGGATGGGTGCTGGTGTACAGCAATCTTTAAGTCATATCACAGATTCTAAATTGGATTGATGTCTGTGCTTGACTAGGCCATACCAAGACATTTAAATGTTTCCCCTTAAACCACTCGAGTGTTGCTTTAGCAGTATGCTTAGAGTCATTGTCCTGCTGGAGGTGAATCTCCGTCCCAGTCTCAAGTCTCTGGAACACTGAAACAGGTTTCCCTCAAAAATGTTCCTGTATTTAGCGCCATCCATCATTCCTTCAATTCTGACCAGTTTCCCAGTCCCTGCCAATGAAAAACATCCACACAGAATAATGTTGTCACCACCGTGGAGACACTGGCTTGAGGGGGCTAAGCACCCTTTCCTCACCTGGACTGACCACTGCAATCTGGAGTATATCCGGGCGGCGAGGAGACTGAATCCTCGTCAAGCTAGGTGGGCCATGTTCTTTACCCGATTCAGATTCACGATCTCTTATAGACCAGGTTCCGCCAACACTAAGGCCGACGCGCTGTCCCGTCTCTATGACACTGAGGACCGGTCCATCGATCCTACTCCCATCAATCCAGCTTCTAGGCTGGTGGCTCCGGTGATGGCTCCGGTGATATGTGAGGTGGATGCGGACATCGAGCGGGCATTGTGGTTGGAACACTCGCCTTCACAGTGTCCTACCGGTCTCAGGTACGTGCCGCTTGGTGTCCATGACCAATTGATTCGGTGGGCTCACACACTACCCTCTTCAGGTCATCCGGGGATTGCGAGGACAGTCTTAGGGGGAAATACTGGTGGCCCACCTTAGCCAAGGACGTGAGGCTCTATGTCTCCTCCTGTTCGGTGTGCGCCCAGAGCAAGGCTCCTAGGCACCTGCCTGGAGGGAAACTACAGCCCCTCCAGGTTCCACAGTGGCCCTGGTCTCATCTGTCAGTGGACTTTCTTACTGATCTTCCCCCATCTCAGGGGAACACTACCATTCTGGTCGTTGTGGATCGGTTCTCTAAGTCCTGCCGTCTCCTCCGATTGCCTGGTCTCCCTACGGCCCTACAGACTGCGGAGGCTCTATTTACCCGTAACTGATCGAGGTCCCCAGTTCACGTCCCGAATTTGGAGGGCTTATATGGAACGTCTGGGGGTCTCGGTCAGCCTGACCTCTGGTTATCACCCCGAGAGTAATGGGCAGGTGGAGAGAGTGAACCAGGAAGTGGGTAGGTTTCTGCGGTCGTATTGCCAGGACCGGCCAGGAGAATGGGCGAGGTACGTCCCATGGACGGAGTTGTCCCAGAACTCACTCCGTCACTCCTCCACGAACGTGTCGCCATTTCAATGCCTGCTGGGCTAGCAGGCATCAGAGTCAGACCGAAGCTCCTGCGGTGGAGGAGTGGGTGCAGCGCTCTAGGGAGACCTGGAGGGCAGTCCAGGGCGCTCTCAAGCAGGCCGGTGGACGGCAGAAGAAGAGCGCTGACCGCCACCGCAGTGAGGCCCCTGTGTTCGCACCAGGGGACAGGGTCTGGCTCTCGACCCTCCACCTGCCCCTCCACCTGCCCTGCCGGAAACTGGGGCCGCAGTGTGTGGGGCCATTTAAGTAAGTCCTGAGGAGGATAAACGAGGTGTGTTATAGATTACAGATCCCCTCTTACTATCGCATTAACCCCTTGTTTCATGTGTCTCTCCTCAGGCCGGTGGTAGCTGGTACCCTACAAGAAGTTGAGGTGCCGGAGGTCCCTCCGCCCCCTCTGGACATCGAGGGGTCCCCGGCGTACACGGTACGAGCTATTCTGGACTCGAGACGCAGGGTGAGAGGCCTGCAGTATCTCGTGGACTGGGAGGGGTACGGTCCGGAGGAGAGGTGATGGGTACTGGTGGGGGATGTTTTGGATCCATCGCTACTAAGAGAGTTCCATCGCCTCCATCCGGATTGCGCTGCCGGAGCCGTGCATCGGGGGGGGGGGGGGGTTACTGTCACAAATCCCTCCGAAGATGGTGCCTCTTCCTGTTCGGGTGGCGCTCTGCGGTCATCGTCACCGGCCAGTAGCTGCCACCGATCCCCTTTTCTGTTTCAGTTAGTTTTGTCTGATAAGTTTCACCTGTTTCTTGTTTGGGCTTTGTTTTGGGCTATTTAAACCCGGTAGGCCCGCCGGCTTTTGTGCGGGCTTGTTTTCCTGTTCATGGTGTGTGGATTATTGTGGATTCCGTTTTTCCGGACAGTTTCGTCCTGTTTGTTGGACTGGGTATTTATGCGCCCTTGTGTGTGGCGTGACCGTTACTCTGTTCTTGGAAGGAAGATCCAAGTTTTGAACTACCCTGCTCTCTGCGCCTGACTCCTCCACCCAATACTCTTAGAAGCCTGTGTTGAAAACACAGAATCAAACTTGGTCACTTTAATTATGTCTTTGTCAGTAGAGGACAGCTCCTCAACACTATCTTGATAGTGTTCTCTTTGGGCCAAGCTTGTGAGGTGCTCTTTGAAAGGTCTGTCAACTATGCAGTATCGGCAGAAATACTTACTACAGTTAAAGTTCTGTAAACCCACCAATACAGTTGGACCCAAGATTGTCTCCAACAATGGCGATCAATGACCTTTTAAGAGTTTCCCCATCCCCTGTCGCAACCTGAATCCTGTGTGCAACTATTTCAGCACCGTTTCTCGTTGCTCTGAGACAAGCAAGACTACTTAATAAACATATACATTTGAAAACAGTTTTTTTACTAACCCTGCATTATAATTGTATAAAAGCCCCATAAATATTAATTTAGAATCCTCTAAATTTTATTAGATCTACTACTGTGCAAGGAAATTTTATGTTTCTGCAGTATTTTCATTTAAAGTTTCCAGTAGAGAAATGTGCACGTAGAGGGGTAACTTTCTTCACCAGTTCTCTTACCATTTTGTACAATTGTGTGATTAGCCTACCAGTTGGTGTAACTGTAATGTTAATTATGTTGAGAGGAATGTTTCTCTTCACCATCACAATATTAAAAACGTTGAAATGCATTCACAAATTAAATCGCTCTAGCCGACATGTTGCGGTTCATCTGATGAAGGATTGACTCGATCTGTAAGCACAGGATGATAGTAATTCGGGCAATAAGATACACTACAAGAAAGGGAACACATACAGTTGACGTCGGAAGTTTACATACACTGTTGGAGTCATTTAAACTTTTTTTTCACTCCACAACTTTCTGGTTAACAAACTATAGTTTTGGCAAGTTTGTTAGGGCATCTACTTTGTGCATGACACAAGTAATTTTTCCAACTATTGTTTACAGACAATTCAATGTATCTGTATCAATTCCAGTGGGTCAGAAGTGTACATACACTAAGTTGACTGTGCCATTAAACAGCTTGGATATGTCCAGGTATTTATGTCATGGCTTTAGAAGCTTCTGGTTAACTGATGGTGTACCTGTGGATGTATTTCAAGGCCTACCATCAAACTCAGTGCCTCTTTTCTTGACATCTTGGGAAAATCAAAGGAAATCAGCCAAGACCTCAGAAACAAAATTGTAGACCACCACAAGCCTGGTTCATCCTTGGGAGCAATTTCCAAACGCTGAAGGTACCCCGTTCATCTGTTTAAACAATTGTATGCAAGTATAAACACCATGGCACCACGCAACCGTCATACCACCCAGGAATGAGACACGTTCTGCCTCCTAGAGATTAACGTAATTTGGTGCGAAAAGTGCAAATCAATTTCAGAACAACAGCAAAGGACCTTGTGAAGAAGCTGGAGGAAACAGGTACAAAAGTATCTATATCCACAGTAAAACGAATCCTAGATCATCGTAACCTGACAGGCCACTGCTCCAAAACTGCCATAAAAAAGCCAGACTACGGTTTGCAACTGCACACGGGGACAAAGATCATACTTTTGGAGAAATGTCCTCTGGGCTGATGAAGCAAAAATAGAACTGTTTGGCCATGTTTGGAGGGAAATAAGGGGGAGGCTTACAAACCAAAGAAAACCATCACAACTGTAAAGCAAAATGGCTTAAGGACAACAAAGTCAAGGTATTGGAGTGGGCATCACAAAGCCCTGATCTCAATCCCATCGAAAATGTGTGGGCAGAACTGAAAAAGCATGAGCGAGCAAGGAGGCCTACAAACCTGACTCAGTTACACCAGCTCTGTCAGGAGGAATGGGCCAAAATTCACCCAATTTATTGTGGGAAGGTTGTGGAAGGCCACCTGAAACGTTTGACCCAAGTTGAACAATTTAAAGGCAATGCTACCAAATACTAATTGAGTGTATGTAAACTTCTGAGCCACTGTGAATGTGATGAAAGAAATAAAAGCTTAAATAAATCACTCTACTATTATTCAGACATTTCACATTCTTAAAATAATGTGGTGGTCCTAACTGACCTAAAAGAGTGATTTTTTTACTAGGATTGAATGCCAGGAATTGTGAAAAGCTGAGTTGAAATGTATTTGGCTAAGGTGTATGTAAACTTCCGACTTCAACTGTGTATAAACGTAGAAAACGGTTGCAGGTCGGATAGACCACACTATCTACCCAGAGAGTTTATCTGTATTTTCCATAGCTGTTCTGCCAAAAGCAAACAGGAAAACGCTCAAACTTTATTTTAACAGGTAGGTCTTGATACACCCATTCATGTAAGCTCAGCAAAAAAGGAAATGTCCTCTCACTGTCAACTGCGTTTATTTTCAGCAAACTTAACATGTATAAATATTTGTATGATCACAACAGACATAAACTGAACAAGTTCCACAGACATGTGACTAACATAAATGGAATAATGAGTCCCTGAACAAAGGGAGGGTCAAAAGTAACAGTCAATATCTGGTGTGGCTGCATAAACTACTGCAGTACATCTCCTCCTCATGGACTGCACCAGATTTGCCAGTTCTTGCTGTGAGATGTTACCCCACTATTCTACCAAGGCACCTGCATCTTCCTGGACATTACTCGGTGGAATGGCCCTAGCTCTCACCCTCCAATCCAACAGGTCCCAGACGTGCTCAATGGGATTGAGATCCGGGCTCTTCGCTGGCCATGGCAGAACACTGACATTCCTGTCTTGCAGGAAATCACGCACAAACGAGCAGTATGGCTGGTGGCATTGTCATGCTGGAGGGTCATGTCAGGATGAGCCTGCAGGAAGGGTACCACATAAGGGAGGATGTCTTCCCTGTAACGCACAGCGTTGAGATTGCCTGCAATGACAACAAGCTCAGTCCGATGATGCTGTGACACACCGCCCCAGACCAAGACGGACCCTCCAAAATCAATCCCGCTCCAGAGTACAGGCCTCGGTGTAATGCTCATTCCTTCGACGATAAACGCAAATCCGACCATCACCCCTGGTGAGACAAAACCGTGACTTGTCAGTGAGAGCACTTTTTGCCAGTCCTGTCCGGTCCAGCGACAGTGGGTTTGTACCCATAGGTGACGCTGTTGCCGGTGATGTCTGGATAGGACCTGCCTTTACAACAGGCCTACAAGCCCTCAGTCCAGCCTCTCTCAGCCTACTGCGGAAACTCTGAGCACCGATGGAGGGATTGTATGTTCCTGGTGTAGCTCGGGCAGTTGTTGTTGCCATCCTGTACCTGTCCCGCAGGTGTGATGTTCGGATGTACCGATCCTGTGCAGGTTTTGTAACATGTAGTCTGCTACTGCAAGGACAATCAGCTGTCCATCCTGTCTCCCTGTAGCGCTGTCTTAGGCATCTCACAGTACGGACATCTGAGGTCCTCATGCCTCCTTGCAGTATGCCAAAGGCACATTCATGCAGATGAGCAGGGATATTTGGCATCTTTCTTTTGGTGTTTTTCAGAGTCAGTAGAAAGGCCCTTTTAGAGTACTAAGTTGCCTACCATCTGTAAGCTTTTAGTGTCTTAACGACTGTTCCACAGGTGAATGTTCATTAATTGTTTATGGTTCATTGAAGAAGCATGGGAAACAATGTTTAAACCCTATACAAATGAAGATCTGTGAAGTTATTTGGATTTTTACAAATTATATTTGAAAGACAGGGTCCTGAAAAAGGGACGCTTTTTTTTTGAGTTTATATATTTTTTTCTCTACCCCTGCATAATTTTTCTATGATATAACCGTAGTCATTCAGGGCACCTTTTGGATGTTTTTGGGGAATTAATACGTGTCACATATCAGTTTGCAAAAAATGTAAAGAAATACAATTATAATTGAGTTAATAAAGCTGCATACAAACATGGTCTCTTTTTTGCTTTCTTGACTAAGGCAGCTCCAAAATGCCCCTTGGGTGCTGCCATAGACTTAAATTAGTGCCCATCCCAAGTGCCCATCCTAGGAGGCTCAAGGTCATTGGCCACAGAATAAATGATGTCAAATCATGTTATATGTACCTTAGCTTTGATTGGACTGATCATGCTAACGTCATACTTTATTATAGATAAAATGTATCGATGCACATTGAACATTACAAATTTAACAATGAGGTTTAAGGCGCCACTGCAGCCCCGGGTTCGAGCCCAGGCTATGTCACAGCCGGCCGTGTCCTTGTCTCATTGTGCTCTAGCGACTCCTTGTGGCTGGCCAGTCAGTCGACTTTGGTGATCAGTTCAACAGTGTTTCCTCTGACACATTGGTGCAGCTGGCTTACGGTTTAAGTGTGCAGCGTGTCAAGAAGCAGTGTGGCTTGTCTCTTGACCTGCGTCAAGTCCATAGAGGAATTGAGACAAGATCTTAACTACCAATTGGATATCGCGAAAAAGGGGGTAACGCCATGGGCTAGAAAAGTTTGAATAGATTGGCCATCCTGTCAGTCCAGCATGACTTCTGCCACATTCAAAACAATTGGAAACTCGGATCTGGGAAATCTCAGACTTCAGTGTGTTCAAGACAACTGGGAACTCGGATAACACTAGCTCAGAATGGGAAAATATGGAATATAATTTTGAAAGGTCATCCAACTCTGAATTCCAAGTCGGGATTTCAGGCCTCTTTTTAGAGCCCACAAAAAAAGACCGCCGTGCCACCTTCCTGTTCAAGTGAGCACAGCAAAACAAGGAGTCCAAAAATGCCTTGTATGCTGCTGCATAACTTATGTAATATGCCAGGGAGGTATGTATACTGTAGCTAAGAAAGTTGTGTAGTAAGCTGTTAGTAGCCCATGTGCCTCAACCAAATAATTTGCTTAATTTCCACCTTATAACTTAGCCTACTGTTCTGACTTGGTGCACTGTAAGAGTTTTCTGTAATTTCAACAGTACAACACTGCATAATGCACAGTAATATACCTTAAATGTGTTTTACAGCATTAATGCTGTAGATTGCACTGCATTATGGGTAAAATGCTGAAAAATACTGTTATTAACTATAATTGTTAGCCTCCTTTAAAAATGACTCTTACTTACTGTATTTATATGCTGCAGATCTGCCCTGAGAACAGTCTTGGTTTAAACTATGCGATACAGCTCTCTTTCTCTCTCTTACACACACCACAGACCTGTGGTCTGAAAGAGAGCTGTATCGTATAGTTTCAAATAAGACTGTTCTCAGGGCAGGTCTGCCGGTTTTGACTAGCAGAAGTGACTTTTCGTAGCAAGTTACGAGAATTAACGCAGCATGTTAGGATACTCAAACCTATACGTAGCCGGTTAGGATAATTAGATAACGCTTCAAGCACACCGACAGTGTAATTACGCAAAATACTACGCAGCATCATCTGGATATGTATGCAACAAAACTTTAACATTTACCTTCTGCTACCATTTCTATCAAGCTGTCTAAGCATTCAGCTTGATGCATACGTTCGATAAATCCAATGTATGTACCCTACCAAACGCACCGCAACTGCCTCTGCAGTGCAATGCTGCAAGGCAAACGCAGCGTTTCATTGGAAACGAATGTAATTCTGTTGTACCGAAATGCAATGACGCTGTAAGTGTGACCAAAGTGTAGGGAAAGCTAAAATGCCAACATTGTCCCTGATGCTACTCAAACCTATACAACCAGGCCTGCCCTGAGAACATTCTTGATTTTCACTAATTCGATGCTGTTAGGGAAGACTCATGAGCAAATAAGCTTGCTGTTATACTCAAGCTATCTTTTCTTTTCAGGGAAAAGTCTCCTAAATAATTTTGAGCAGTTGCTAGGTATGTACTAACTCCATATACTGTATACTTCAATATACCTACAGCAGGTTCTTAACTAAGCTAGCATCTAGCTAGCTTGTTTGGATTGTGTTAGCTAGCCAAGTTGATATGTCGGTCTGTTGTATGGATTTTTATTGATGGTAAAATAAGTGATAATGTAGCTATAGAGCAAATTATTTTAGTACTAGCAATGTGTTTCTTTGGATAGGCTACTTACGGTGGGTGCATGACATGGGGGGCATGGTGCTAACGCTATGGTATTAGTGGCTAAGTGGTCGTAGGCTACACCGGACAAAAATTCTGTCCGTATAGGGAGGGAGCGAGAGCTTAGCTAGGTTGAATGACCTTCAATTTTTCAGGAGGCATGGACTGACATTTTGCCTTGGAATGCATAATTTTGGGGGGATTCTGTAGTTGGAATGAGAGGCGTCTCAGATGAAAGGGGAATGGTGCTTGCTAACATTAACTATAGCTCAGAGTTTGGGACTCCATTGGACACCTTTCTTTAAATATCTCTGGTTAGCTATTTTCAGTCTGAGGGTGTGTGATTTAGCAGGATTGTAGTGGAATATTCCCCCTGCTTTTGTTATCATTGTTAATCGATTCAACTAATGAATATGGCAACAACAGACACAGACTGGTATTTTGCCCTAAAGGATATAAAAGTTATTTTATTTTCACTTTCTTCAGATTGTGTGGTTAGCTCGCTAGCATTATTCATGGCAATGGTCGTTGCATTTACACTCGTGAGTTGAATTTTCCTCGTGCTTTTGCTAATCTTTCAGAAGTTATCCTTATCCATCCATTAATTAGGCAATGTTAAATTAATTATATCTGAAATATCAGGCACAGGCTGATGTTTTATTTAGCCTTGCAGTCTATTACAAAAAATAATATTGAGATTGTGTGGTTGGCAAGAGTTGCATGGTACTAACCCCATTCTGTACAAATTTGTGCAACTGCGGCATTCAAGCGAGGCTGCAATGAAAACTAATGGGACTGTAGCAACTGTGTTGGCATCAAAATCTAGGGTGTGAACTAAGTGTCTATTCAAGCGTTGATTAACATGGTAATGGCCCGATAGCATTGGAAAAAGGTTTTAAAAATGTACCCCTTTGATGACGCATAATGCAACTCATTCTGTGTTGTACAGCCAGGTGTAGCCCTTCTCTCACAGAATGAAAACAAGAAAGGGACAGGGTAAAGGGGGATACCTAATCAATTGTACAACTGAATTCATTCATTTTTGTGTCATCACTGCAAGCCAACTTAACTCTCAAAAGTCGCGACAGCCACAGTTTACTTCTGAAGATAACTTTAGCCCCGTCCTAAAAACCTGATACAAATTCGACACATATCTTCAAATAGGTATGTAATGACACATTATATAAACTATTTTTTTTTACATTTTAGAGGTGATAAGTTGGACAGATCTGGTGAAAAATGCAGTTTCCCCACAAGGCTTATCTCCCTCTTTCCCAATCTCGCAGTAGGTTTTGCTTCCCCACCCGCCACTTAAAAAAAAGACCCAATGGAGCTCATTGCCTTCTTAGATCATGCAGAGATGGACAGCATGAAGGTCTCGGCATTGATTTTGCTGGAAAGGGGAGAAATTCTGCTTTAGAATGGTATTCATATTACAGTAGATCTGGAAGTATTACGTTTTTTGCATGCTAAAATAAAGGTAAATTGTACGTTACAGTGCGATGTACAAAAGTACGTTAGCTAAATACAGACAGTTGAAGTCGGAAGTTTACAAACACTTAGGTTGGTGTCATTAAAACTAGTTTTTCAACCACTCCACAAATTTCTTGTTAACAAACTCTAGTTTTGGCAAGTCGGTTTTTCCAACAATTGTTTACAGACAGATTATTTCACTGTATCACAATTCCAGTGGGTCAGAGGTTTAGAGGTCAGAGGTTGTGTCTTTAAACAGCTTGGAAAATTCCAGAAAAGGATATCATGGCTTTAGAAGCTTCTGATAGGCTGATTGACATAATTTGAGTCAATTGGAGGTGTACCTGTAGATGTATTTCAAGGCCTACTTTCAAACTCAGTGCCTCTTTTTTCTTGACGTCATGGGAAAATCAAAAGAAATCCGCCAAGACCTCAGAAAACAAATTGCAGTCTTGTTCATCATTGGGAGCAATTTCAAAATGCCTGAAGGTACCACGTTAATCTATACAAACAATAGTATGCAAGTATAAACACCATGGGACCATGCAGCCATCATAACGCCCAGGAATGAGACACATTCTGTCTCCTAGAGCTGAATGTAATTTGGTGTGAAAAGTGCAAATCAATCCCAGAAAAACAGCACAGGACCTTGTGAATATCCTGGAGGAAACTGGTACCAAATTATCTATATCCACAGTAAAACAAGTCCTATATCAACATAACCTGAAAGGCCGCTCAGCAAGGAAGAAGCCAGTGCTCCAAAACCACCATAAAAAAGCCAGACTACGGTTTGCAACGCACATGGGGACAAAGATCATACATTTTGGAGAAATGTCCTCTTTTCTGATGAAACAAAAATTGAACTGTTTGGCCAAAATGACCATCATTATGTTTGGAGAGAAAAGGGGGATGCTTGCAAGCCGAAGACCAACATCCCACACATGAAGCACGGGGGTGGCAGCATCATGTTGTGTGGGTGCTTTACTGCAGGAGTGACTGGTACACTACACAAAATAGATGGCATCATGAGGGAGGAAAATGATGTGGACATATTGAAGCAACATCTCAAGACATCAGTTAAAGTTAAAGCTTGGTCGCAAATGGGTCTTCCAAATGGACAATGACCCCAAGCATACTTCCAAAGTTGTGGAAAAATGGCATAAGGACAACAAAGTCAAGGTATTGGAGTGGCCATCACAAAACCCTGACCTCAATCCTATAGAAGATTTGTGGGTTGGACTGAAAAAGCGTGTGCGAGCAAGGAGGCCTACAAACCTGACTCCGTTACACCAACTCTGTCAGGAGGAATGGGCCAAAATTCACCCAACTTATTGTGGGAAGCTTGTGGAAGTTAAAAAATTTAAAGGCAATGTTACCAAATATTAATTTAGTGTATGTAAACTTTTGACCCACTGGGAATGTGATGTAAGAAATAAAAGCTGAAATAAATCATTCTCTATTATTATACTGACATTTCACATTCTTAAAATAAAGTGGTGATCCTAACTGATGTAAGACAGCGTATTTTTGCTAGGATTAAATGTCAGGAACTGTGATAAACTGAGTTTAAATGTGTTTGGTCAAGGTGTATGTAAACTTCCGACTTCAACTGTAGCTAGACAGCTCTTCAGATGTGTCCATGCCTTTTGGTGGCTGGGGGTAGTGGAATTTACATATTGCAGGCTGGCTGGTAGCTGGAAGTAGCTTTAAAGGGAATGTATAGCTGTAAATCCTTCAATTTCTGTTGCTTAATTATTAAAGCATTCATTACTCATGCAAAAAAACATAGAAATGTGGCAAACCTAATTTTGCTTGTGGGGTAGAGGAGTGCCCTTGCCTTTTTAAGAACTCTGCTTTTAAAACAGATGTTTATAGGCCTCATAAAATGACATAACCTCAGAATGAGGTGACTCTACAGGGGGAGTTTCAATGGACCTGCCAGGTTCAGGGATGCTCATTTCAGAACCCCATTTTTTAAAGTTGTGTGTGTTCATTTGAAAATGGCATATTTGAGATTGGAAAAACGTGGCTCGTCTCCAAAGAGGCTGCTCCAGATTTTCCCGCGTCAGGGTCATATTTTAACTCCCATCCGAGGAGAAAACATCAGGAGCATGTTGCAGATCACAGTCATGTCAGACAAAATGCAGAAAACACAGTAGATGATGAGACTGTCACACTCACAGATTCACATGTCGATATAAAGATTATGTAGTTGATGAAGTTGACCAAGGGGCATTCTTGAGTAACTTAGACTTGTTTTACTTAACCTCTCGTGGGTAGGGGGCTACCACCTGCCCATAATGAGTTAAAATGCTGTTGCCAGCCAGCATAATACAGTCCATGACAGAGGAGTTTCCAGGAGGTCCATATCTGTGGAATGAAAGGTGTGCTTTCTAAACTCCACGATAAGTTGTCTATGCTTAACAGTGAGATAAAGCAAATCATTGATGAAGTATCACAAGAAGATCTGCTTACAGTACATAATGAAGGAGTCTTAAGGTCGAACAAAACACAAAAGTCAATTTTTCTAAAATAACTTCAGCTATGTTGAGCCCACTCTGATTTACCTTTGTTCAGATGCTAGTGGCAAGGCATTTTTCTGTCAATGCATCCCTATCAAAGAGACACTGAAATATCTCCTGGGACAGTCAACTATGAAAGACCAATACAAACAGGCAACAATGCATGTCTCTGTTGCCAATGTTTTAGAGGATGTGACAGATGGAAAATGTTTTAAGGAAAATGTACTGTTACAAGAGTCCCCCTCATCATTCTCTACCAGAATGCATTTGAAGTGGCAAATCCTCTAGGCTCAGCTAAAAAAAACTCACAACATGCTGCCGGTATACATGACACTGGGTGAGATTCTGCCCCACAATTGATCCCATTTAATTGGTATTGCTCTGTAGGGACAATTATTTTAAATGTTTTGAGCATGAGAAAGTGTTTTCCAATCTGATTGCATATATTAAGTACAGTGGTTCTTACCTTATTAATAAGTTCAAGTTAAATATTTGTACTGCTAGCAGCTGTGCTTTTTCAATTATGTCAAATCAAAATCAAATCAAATGTATTTATATAGCCCTTCGTACATCAGCTGATATCTCAAAGTGCTGTAGAGAAACCCAGCCTAAAACCCCAAACAGCAAGCAATGCAGGTGTAGAAGCACAGTGGCTAGGAAAAACTCCCTAGAAAGGCCAAAACCTAGGAAGAAACCTAGAGAGGAACCAGGCTATGTGGGGTGGCCAGTCCTCTTCTGGCTGTGCCGGGTGGAGATTATAACAGAACATGGCCAAGATGTTCAAATGTTCATAAATGACCAGCATGGTCCAATAATAATAAGGCAGAACAGTTGAAACTGGAGCAGCAGCACGGCCAGGTGGACTGGGGACAGCAAGGAGTCATCATGTCAGGTAGTCCTGCGGCATGGTCCTAGGGCTCAGGTCCTCCAAAAGAGAGAAAGAGAGAATTAGAGAAAGCCACTTAAATTCACACAGGACACCGAATAAGACAGGAGAAGTACTCCAGATATAACAAACTGACCCTAGCCCCCCGACACATAAACTACTGCAGCATAAATACTGGAGGCTCAGACAGGAGGGGTCAGGAGACACTGATGCCCCATCCGATGACACCCCCGGACAGGGCCAAACAGGAAGGATATAACCCCACCCACTTTGCCAAAGCACAGCCCCCACACCACTAGAGGGATATCTTCAACCACCAACTTACCATCCTGAGACAAGGCCGAGTATAGCCCACAAAGATCTCCGCCACGGCACAACCCAAGGGGGGGGGCGCCAACCCAGACAGGATGATCACATCATGGACTCAACCCACTCAGGTAACGCACCCCTCCCAGGGACAGTATTAAAGAGCCCCAGTAAGCCAGTGACTCAGCCCCTGTAATAGGGTTAGAGGCAGAGAATCCCAGTGGAAAGAGGGGAACCGGCCAGGCAGAGACAGCAAGGGCGGTTCGTTGCTCCAGAGCCTTTCCGTTCACCTTCCCACTCCTGGGCCAGACTACACTCAATCATATGACCCACTGAAGAGATTAGTCTTCAGTAAAGACTTAAAGGTTGAGACCGAGTTTAGGTCTCTTACATGGGTAGGCAGACCGTTCCATAAAAATTGAGCTCTATAGGAGAAAGGAGAAATTATGTACATTGTACGACTCAGGATAGAACCCAGATGCAAACACAGGAGGCAGATAGTACAGTTCTCATAATATGTATTATACAAGGGGACAGGCCAGGGCAGGTCGATGGCAGGCAGAGGTCAGTAATCTAGGGCAGAGTCAATGAGGTTCAGAACGGCAGACAGGCTCAGGGTCAGGGCAGGCAGAATGGTCAGAACCAGAAAACAGTAACTAGAAAGATTCTAAACTGGGAAAACACACTGGTAAGACTTGATGGAACAAGACGAACTGAAAACAGACAAACATAAAACACTGGTATAAATACACAGGTGATAATGGGGACAAATGATAGACACCTGGTGGGGGGTGGATACCAGCACAAGACGGTGGATCAGGTATATTACATCATTATATATAGAGTGTGCATATGTGACTCACCTGGATATGATCTTATGTAGCAAAATTTGAAATGTTGTTTTTTACATTGGATAAAAGTAGAGAAGTAATTCTGCTTTGAAAGTTGATAAACTTGTAAACTCACCCAAAATGGCCTTTCAATGTTTTGGTATCTAGTGAAAAGCTCTTGTTTGTCTACACCCATTCAACATTGTTCACACCCTTTTAAGCTTTAGCCTCACCCATCTTATTTCGCTCTCGGGGGAATTCAGAGTGCAAACTTGAAGCTCTGGCCGATGATTTATTTGCCTATCTTTAGCATGAAAACAGCCTACCCAAAAATGTAATTAAGCCTTTTTGCCAACTTTTACTGACACTGGCTATATTCAATAGGTGTTGACCCGTAGCTATCTAGCCAGGTAAACAATAAACCTAGCTAGGTAAACTGTGTAACATCACGCGCATCACGTAATGTTAGTTAACAAGCCAGCCAGCTAACGTTAGCTAGTTAACATTAGGCTCTAACTAGCAAAGCAAACGTCTCTGGGATATGAATAATATCATACACATTTCGTTAGTTAGGGAGCCAGCCAGGTAACTTACAGTTAGTTTAAGACATGTAGCTAGCTAGCTAGCTAAATAACGTGTAAGATCACACAAGTCACGTAACTTTAGCTAATGAGCGAGCCAGCTAACGTTAGCTAGTTAAACAATAATGACGATAGTGCCAAATCATGTCGTTACTACCCTGCATGAATCTGCTGGGAGCTAAACATCTAGGTTCAATGTTAGCAAGCTAACATTAAGCACTAACTTGCAAAGCAACCGTTTCTGGGATACAACTAATTTCATACATGTAATGTTAGTTAGGGAGACAGCCAATTAACGTTAGCTAACAGTACACTAGCTGTCAAAATTAGAAACTTGTAATATCTGAAAATGTAGCTAGTCTCCCTGTCACGGATGCCATGCCACAGTTGCCCTTAGTTTGATGATGCAATCCGGAGACAAGTGTTTTTCCATCTCTTTAGCTATCTTACTCTAATTCCACTGATTTCAAAACTCAATCTTCCAAAAAGTGTAGAGCAGCACTTATGCAGCTCCACTACACAATATATTTTTCTTAACCTAATCTTACCTTATGATTCAGAACTTTGTGTTTATGCTTGTTGGTCGCTGGAGTCAAGTTGTCAGAACAGGTGGAAGGATTATTTGCAAAAGCTTTTCTTTCAAGGAGGGGAGAGGGGGGGGGCACAACACCAGAGGGGTGCATTCTATTCCAGAGATACATGTGTATCTGAAATTGAATGAGGCTGTCCTGACTGCGAGCAATGCGGGTGTCAATGTTTACAACTTCGAGGATGAAGCGGAACTATCCTTCTGATCATGAAAAGAGAGAAAAAAACACAATGAGAGTGACTTGCGGGAACAGCAATCAGGTAAACGTGTGTTCTCTCCTCTCCAAGTTTGATGTCAGCAAATAACAGTAACTTTAACCTTTCTAAGATATTGGTTCCCATTTGGGACTCTACCCTCCCACGTTCAGATGGAACGGTGGCGCATGGAACGCAAAAATATTCTTAGAAATATTTAACCTCCACACATTAACAAGTCCAATAGCTCAAATGAAAGATAAACACCTTGTTCATCTAGCCAGCAAGTCAGATTTCTAAAATGTTTTACGGCGAAAACATAGCACATATATATGTCAAACCACCACCAGACACAGCCCATTTGAATAGCCAAAACATGCAATCAACAAACGCAGGATTAAAAAATAAATTGTTCACTAACCTTTTGAAAATCTTCATCAGATGACAGTAATAGGACATGTTACACAGTACATTTTTTTTTTTTTCAATAATATGCCATTTATATCCATAAATGTCCATTTACAGTGAGTTCACGTTCAGAAATTACTCAAAAATGTCCGCAGGAAATCTAGGTAGCGCGGCAAGATAACGTAAATAGACATCATAAACTTTGACTAAATATACATGTTCTACATATAGTTAGAAAGATACACTGCTTCTTTATGCAACCGCTTTGTTAGATTTATTTTTAACGTTACAGAAATCGCACACTATTCAATATGCTGAGACGGCGCTCAGATACAAGCTACATTTCTACGTAATGTTGGAGTCAACAGAAACACAGATTTCAGCAGGTCAAACTAAGTGCAGAAGCAAGCTTTATGATGTTTTAGACACACAAAACAAACTTCAATTCAATCGGCCATCGTCTGCCCTTCTCTTGAGTGCTGGAACAAAGGAATGGCTGGGACCAATTCGCGCCACAACGCACAACCTATTTTCTCGTGGCACGCACTAATTTCACTCCCATAGGGTCAATTCTCGCGGGATTTGAACGATTTTAAGCTCTACTGAAAGAGGACATCTAGCGGAAGACATAGAAAGTCTCCCCAGAATCATAACTGGTTGGGAAGGGTGGGGGCGATGACATCAAAGTTGCTTCAACTTTCATGACCACAAAAACTAGTTTGGAAGAATGCCTGCCCTGTGAGTTCTGCTATACCTACAGACATAATTCCAACGGTTTTAGAAGCTTTAGAGTGTTTTCTATCCAATAATAATTATTATATGCATATATTAGCAATTTTTGACAGATTTTTTTTTCAGTTTACTAGGGGTACCCAATCTCTCCAAAGGGGGCATATGTCTGCCATATCCTTAACAGGTTTTAAGTTGATAGGCTAGCTTGCAGTGCATCTCTCTCTCTAGTCTGTCTGTCTTGCTAACCTAGCTGGGCAGTGTATCTCTTGGTCTGTATGTGTCTTGCTTGCTTGCCAGCCACTTCCAGGGCTGTGTTCTGTGACATTGTGCCTGACAAAAGTGAGAGTGAAATACAACTATTTATTTTGTTTGATAAACGCCAATGGGCAACTGTGTTTATAAACTGCAGCTCGGAAAAGATAAACGCGTTGTGCGTGAACATGCGTTCATATGCGCGTGCACAAAATTAAACTTGCGCTTTCCAGCAGCAACCTCTGAGGATCAGTCCAGACAATATATGGGTGTGATGGAACTCCTCATAGGCGCACATAATTTTAAAACAAGACAATTATTATCTCTCAGTCAAGTTTTGGTTACAACTCTGGACTAATGCAAGATGGAAAGCAATGGATTGACATTGACTATTGATTTATATATTGAATTTAAAATGTTGATTAGCTGGGAATGCTGGGCAATATGGATGCACATCTCTCAGTAAATAATAAAGTATTCAGCCAAGCCATAGTATAAATAATATTTTATATTTGAAAATGTTTAAAAGGAAATCTGGGGGAGCCAGTTTGAATGGGCCTGATGCAGCTGATAAAATTAATAAGAGTATTGTTATCTATAATTTACAGGTGCTATCCTTAAGTTTCTCAGTGGAGGAGATGCTGGATCATCAGCCAGTACAAGCACAGACTCAGTTGATCCACATCCAGCCTCAGCCAGTACTAACACAGACCCAGTACAGCCGGCTACAGCAAATAATAACACAGACCCAGGTGAAGTACAGGCAGCCTCAGTCAGTACTAGCACAACCAGAGGTGTACAGCCAGAATCAGATACAAGCAGCTCAGACCCTAATGGAACAGTTGTTGCTCCACCAATTGACCAAGCAAATTGACCCCCACTCTTAACAGATTTATGAGGACTGAGTTTGTCAATTCAAACCAGGACTGGATTTTTCTTACCGAAAAGATTAGTCTAGAAGAGGTTTCCATTCAGCCTTATTACAGAGACAGTTGTAAAATGGGGAAAATATTACCAGGAGCTGGCTTTCATACTCAATCAAAAATAACGCTGTGTATTGTTTTTGTTGTAAGCTCTTTTCTATAAAAGACAAAATAATAAAGGAAGGCGTGAATGACTGGTCAAACATCAACGCCATTCTGAAACACCTTGAGGGTAGTCCTGAACACACAAACATGATTAAGTGGAGAGAACCTGATCTGCGCCTAAGTCAGGGACAGCCTCTTGACCAGACACAAATGACAATTTTGGAAGCTGAAAGAAAGAGATGGCGGGATGTCCTTGTGCGTTTAATTGGTGTCACCGTCTCTGCCTGAAAGAAACCTAGCATTCAGGGGTTCATTAGACAAACTCTTCCAACCATAAAATGGAAACTTCCTAAAAAAAAGGTTGAATTAATGGAAAAATTTGACTCTGTTATGGAAAATCATCTCAGCAAAATTACAGATGGAGAGACACATGCTCATTACCTTGGGAAGTCCACACAGAATGAGCTGATAAGGATTGTGAGTGACAAGATTCTGGAAGCAATAGTGACTCAAGTAAGAGACAAAGTACTTATCCATTATCTTGGACAGCACACCTGACATTAGTCACAAGGAGCAAATGTCCATTATTCTGAGAAGTGCGTCTTTAAAGGGAAAGCCAGAGATGAAGCAGCACTTCCTCGGCTTTGTGAATGTTGAGGTTACAACAGGCTTGAATCTGTCCACTGTCATCTTAGATAAGCTGAACGAGCTGAAGATTCAAATTGAAGATTGCAGAGGCTTATGATAATGGGGCCAACATGAAGGGCAAGCACCAAGGAGTACAAGCCAGACTGTTAAAAAAAAATCACAGAGATGTGTTCATCCCATGTGGAGCACATACTATAAACCTTGTCATTGCAGATGCTGCCAAATCTTGATTTGATGCATGTGCAAAAGCTCTTCACCTTCTTGTCAGCTGGCAAACAAAGATGGAGTGTTCTGAAGAAGCATGTGAACATATCTGTGAAACCATGGAGTGACACAAAATGGGATTAGGCTCCAAAGCTTTAATGCAATCATGTATCAGGCTTCTGAGGTTCGGGAGGCATTACTGGAAGCCAGACAGGATCCTGTGGCCAAAGTGGATGCACAAGCACTTGCAGAGGAAGTTGGGTCCTACCGCTTCTTGATTTGCTGTGTTGTATGGTGTGAGATACTGACAATGACAAACAAGGTGAACAAGCTCCTCCAATCTGCATCAATGCAGATGGATATCGCAGTGAATTTAATCTCAAATGCAAAGGCCTCCCTCACTACATACCTGGAAACTGGATTCTCTGGAGGCCCAGACAACAGCCAAAAGCATTTGTGAAGAAATTCATGTGTCGGTTGTTCTGAAAGAGAAGAGACTGAGAAACAGCAAGAGGCATTTCAGCTGTGAGGTTCCTGATGAACCAGTGACTGATGCACTGAAAAACCTTGAAGTACTTCAACATTGTGGTTGAACTGCTGTGACATCCATGGAACAGAGACTTGAAACATTCAACCAGGTGAAAACCAAATATGGAGTGCTGCTGAACTTTGGCACCGCGTCTCAGATGTCCAGCGAAGGCTCTAAAGGCTCACTGCATGGCAGCTGGAAACACTCTAACCTTCAGAGATGACTGACATCAGTGGAATGGATCTGGCACATGAGATTCAGAATGTACCTGATCTGCCATCGGACAAGATGACTGCCTTTGAGCTGCTTTCCTTTCTCTGTGAGAGAGACCTGGAGGAACTCTATCCTAACCTTTGGATAGCCCTAAGATTTGCAGTCATCCTACCAGTAACAGTAGAATTGGCAGAGAAGAGATTTTTAAAATGAAAGCTCATAAAAAGCTACCTGAGGTCTTTCATGTCACAGGAACATTTGAGTGGCCTGGCCATCATGAGCATAAATCATGATGTGGGGAAACATATGTCTAATGAGGACATTGATGATTTTGCCTCAAGTAAGTGCAGAGGAGGAATATTTTGATGGTAAGATTTTAATTCAAACATTCAAATGTTTACACACTTAATAACATTTAAGATTGTATGGCAGAAGTGCATTTGTGTAAATGACTGCTTAACTAACTATGTGACATACTTTCTCAATTTCTTCCAGACAGTCCAGATAGACTGGTGCCCATCCTGATGCTGAAAATGCCCAGGCTGTTGAGGGAACCAAAGTTAATCACATAGCTGTATAGGTTTTATTTTACTATTTTGAGACATATAGCTGTAGCTATAGGCTTATGTTTACATTGTATAGACAAAGCTAACTGTATAATACTGTGAGGACTGGACTAATTACCGGGCAGCAGATCCAAAGCTCAGTGTTATATTTTATTATTTTCTACACTTTATATATTATACAATTTCTTATTTATGCTAACGTTAATATTCACTTATCTTAAGACTATATAAATATTATTCTAATCAATAAATATTGTTTGTTTATACCTCATTCTGTTCTGTGTAGGTCTACTTATTCTTAGACCGACAGATTGGGAGCACTGGGGTGTCAGGTGTGACTGTGTGGCAATGGCAATTGGTTTACATGGCTCATGGGTCAGGTAGAAGGGCCCCTTAGCAGAATTTTGCTTAGGGCCCCAGGGAGGTCAGGACCGTGTGTGCCCTTGGCTATCAATAAATAAAACATATATTTTTTAATTGTGCTCTCTGGTTTGCTTAGTATAAGGAATTTGAAATAATTAACACTTTTCCTTTAAAACAAAATACTTTTAGACTTTTACTCACTAGTGTTTTACTGGGTGACTTTCGCTTTTACTTGAGTAATTTTCTAGTAGGGTATCTTTACTTTTACTCAAGTATGAGAGTTGGGTACTTTTTCCACCACTGGTGGCTGTTGTCTGCACGGCTGAGCAAAGGAGGTGCGCACTGCACCATGTCCAAATTAAATGTCTTATTGGGGGGGGGGACAAATCTACCTGTTCTGAATATTGGGGTGGAGTCATATCCCCACACCCACACCCACTAGGGTGACCACATGTCCTGCAAATTTTCAGTAAGGTAAATTGTTAATATTAATCAATGCATGTGATGTCATCTAGTAACATATACAATCATGTCCCGCATTTTATCAACAAATTCAACTACCATTAATTTACAACAAAAGGTTGATTTGACCCGTATTCCAGTCAGACATTGCAACCTGTACCTTTTGCAGCAGAGAGGAAGAGGTGAAACGAGAGGTTTCACTCTCGCCAAAATCTGTCCAAAATATTATTTTGGACCTAAACTTGTCGCCAAACTTCGCTACCATAGTTAGTGTGAAGACGACTACCATAGTTAGTGTGAAGATATGAGTATCTCGTCACATACAAATCTCTGTTTGCATCCACGATGCTAATTTTGAGAAGATATACTACACGGCCGAAGAGACACTACATGGCCAAAAGAATGTGGACACCTGTTCATCGAACATCTCATTTCAAAATCATGGACATTAATATGGATTTTGTCCCCCTTTGCCGCTATATCAACTTCCACTCTTCTGGGAAGGCTTTCCTCTAGATGTTGGAAAGGGACTTGCTTCCATTCAGTCACAAGAGCATAAGTGCACTGATGTTAGGCAATTAGGCCTGGCTCGCAGTCGGTGTTCCAATTCATCCCAAAGGTGTTTGATGAGGTTTAGGTCAGGTTCCTGTACAGGCCAGTCAAATTCCTCCACACGGACCTCGAAAAACTATTTCTGTATGTACCTAGCTTTGTGCATGGTCATGCTGAAACAGGAAAGGGCCTTCCCAAACTGTTGCAACATAGTTGGAAGCACAGAATTATATTCTGTAGCGTAACAATTTCCCTTCACTGGAACTAAGGGGCCTAGCCCAAACCATGAAAAATAGCCCCAGAGCATTATTCTCCCTACACCAAACTTTACAGTTGTAACTATGCATTTGGGCCGGTAGCGTTCTCCTGGCATCCGCCAAACCCAGATTCATCTGTCAGACTTCCAGATGGTAAAAAGTGATTCATCACTCCAAAGAACGTGTTTCCACTACTCCAGAGTCCAATGGCTGCGAGCTTTACACCACTCCAGCCAACGCTTGGCACTGTGCATGGTGATCTTGGGCTTGTGTGTGGCTGCTCTGCCATGGAAACCCATTTCATGAAGCTCCCGACGAACAGTTCTTGTGCTGACGTTGCTTCCAGCGGCAGTTTGGAACTCTGTCGTGAGTGTTGCAACCAAGGACAGACAATTTTTACAGGCTTCAGCACTCGGCGGTCCCGTTCTGTGAGCTTGTGTGGCCTACCACTTTGTGGCTGAGACGCTGTTGCTCTTAGACCTTTCCCTTCCCAATAACAGCACTTACAGTTGCCTGGGGCAGCTCTAGCAGGGCAGACATTTGAAGAACTGACTTATTGGAAAGGTGGCATCCTATGACGGTGCCACATTGAAAGCCACTGAGCTCTTCAGTACAGGCCATTCTATTGCTAATGTTTGTCTATGGAGCAACAAAAGTAAGTAAATAGTCGTATTAGACAGAAAACATATGGTGATTTCGTCAAACTTGTGAGGCTCTACATGCTCATTAGGTGCTCATTTAACACATTAGCTGCTACTTCACTCAACTGGGTTGTCAATTTCTCCCTCCTAATTGTTTTATATTCCCTGAGACCAACCAGAAACGTTTCCTTGGCCAAGTATTACCAGATTTTCATAAGTCACACATTTGGTATCTTGTTTCTACATGACCAAAGTTTGCTCAAGGAACAGGAGTATAGGGAGAGGGGTGCTGCCAAATAAATGTATTTACTGTCTCGCGAATGTCCCGCAAAATCTTCCCTTTGTCCTGCATTTTGACATTTTAAATGTGGTCACCCTACCAGTGACAATTCGGCCTATGGTGTAACATAATTCCCGGATTAATAAGTCATTGAGGCTGCTCTAAAACAGATATTTCCCCCTGGAGGTGTACTTTAAAGGTGCAATATGCAGAAATCGCTATGACATTTCCTGGTTGCAAAAATTATAATTCACCTAATTTCAGTTTATTTGACAAAACAGTAAAGTGTAGAGAATCATTGTACCGTCTAACCGGTTGTGAAATATATTTTCAATAACCAAAAATATTGTAATTTTAGCTGTTTGAAGCTGGTTTACAAAACCGAAAGTAAAAGACGCAAAAACTAAACTTAAGAATGGGAAGCATAGAAATAGCGCACATAGAACAGATCTATTGCTTCTGGGACTTGCTTTCAATGAGAATGACAGACCTCACATTTTTATGTGAATGTGGTCAGGTCACCCAAAAAGTTACATATTTCAGCTTTAAGTGTAGGTTCTTGATTTAGTGTATGGGCCAGTGGTGTGTGACCTAAGTTAGCTCTGTTTCACCTTTCACCATTTATTTGTCTCACATGATTTTCATTCCCAATAGCTAACCATTTCCCGGTTTAGGAAGACTTATGGTGGGGAGTACACACCAACAACAGGTAATGTTCATATCATACAGGTGGATATGTTTTGTGACAGGGTCTTGAACTCATTGGGAAATTGGTTTCATGGATGATTATACCGTGTGACATTTAATTGGGAAGAAAAATACTACAAATACAGCTGTGTCAGATCAGGTCGAGGTTGGGGAGGGCATAACATTCCCCAAATCAAAGCCTTGTAGGTGCAAAATAGAATCTTAAAATAGATTTTGAGATCCAACATTTCCCCCATTCTACCATTTTAATCAAGGTAGAAGTTGCAGCGGTGGTGGAGAGAGGTGGTTGATCCTCAAACTCTACCAAATGTTACTCATAACCTTGATTAAGGACAACTCAGCTCCTCATGTCAAACTCTTTGGACACTTTAAAAAGTCTTAATGCCACATATTATCTGACATCTCAATATTTTATGCTAAATTACAGTCAGATTTTTTTTATACAAGGTAAGAGAAACTTCTGCCAATGTGTACCACACTTTCACACTCAAATGTGGTTGTTACAATGCTGCCGGTTCAAATGACAGAGTAGCTAACTACAGTGCATAGTTTTACAGTGCATAGACTTTCAAGCCCACACGGGTAGATAGAGCTGATAGAAGTAAATGTATTACATTTGGCAGGCCATTAAACACAATCGCAAACAAGGAGAGGAGAAAGGCTATGAGTGTTGGGTAAGATTGCGGTTATGGTTTTCTAGGAAGGTGGTGCTAACCGACAGTACCCAGTAATCTAAACTCAAAATAGAGCTTTTAAAGAAAAGAGGATGCTATCAAGTACATATAACCTGCATATTGATATCAAGTGAATACAACATGCAGTGCAATCCTCTATTTTCTCTTAGTTGCAGTTTTTATCTCTTAACAAGTGGACAGTGACTCTACTTTGGTCCATTACCCATTACCACGAGTCAATATTTTACACCTCTCTCTGTATTATTATTTCACCCTCTTTCATTCACTCTTTTCTTAACACAGCTCACCTCTCCCTTGTTCTCGGCCGGTCTATTTATAAGCTGCTGAATGTGGAGGGAGCAGGTTGGAAAGTTGAAGGTGCTGTGGAACGTACTCTCTCATCTATGATCCGGCTGGCTAATTAGCCTGCGTAGCTAGCCTCTTTTTTTTTTAACTGAAGATCAGATTAAACACAGGGGACTGACCTGCCCCAGATTTTATGCTACATTGAACTCTTAACAAATTAGAGGAGCGTTATCCATGGACAGCTTAATTGCAAGGAGCATATGGTGTATTAACTCCTAATCAAGATTAAATCATACTTTTTCCGCTAAGATCTGTTCTCACTTCGATCAGCCCCCTTCACACCCTCCTACACCCCTC
Source organism: Oncorhynchus mykiss (assembly GCF_057628025.1). Lineage (NCBI taxonomy): Eukaryota > Metazoa > Chordata > Actinopteri > Salmoniformes > Salmonidae > Oncorhynchus > Oncorhynchus mykiss. Next base: position 32,868,204 of record NC_143030.1, on the reverse strand, counting down.
GTGCCCACACAAATCATCTACTTTGGGAAATGAGACATGGCTAAAGTACTGTACATGGGCATAAATAAATAATGTCGAATTAGGCAGTAATTTGGCTCTGAAATATGGTTGAGGCTTAGCACTCGAAAATCTGTTGAAAGTAAGATCTACTAAATCAGGGGTTGGAACCCTGATTAGTAACTAATGTTTTGTTCTGAAGACCACAAAATGGTTTGAGAGAAAAAAAATGTACCAGTTTATATCAGGTGGCAGGGTAGCCTAGTGGTTAGAGCGTTGGACTAGTAACCGGAAGGTTGCGAGTTCAAACCCCCGAGCTGACAAGGTACAAATCTGTCGTTCTGCCCCTGAACAGGCAGTAAACCCACTGTTCCCAGACTGTCATTGAAAATAAGAATTTGTTCTTAACTGACTTGCCTGGTTAAATAAAGGTAATAAAAATAAATAAATATCGTTCATTTCTGTTCCTTTTTTTAACCTGTGTAAACTACCATTTTTACATTTAGCTCATTAAATTACTCCACCAATCAGTGTGTATAAAGCTAGCAGCTTGCTATGGAGCAGGCAAACTAGTAGTTTCGTCACAGACATATAACGAACAGCAAACTTCCCTGACATTTACTTGCCAAACATTACAAATGTAATGTCACTTAGAAATGTGTAGAGGCAGCTGTCTATCGTTGTCTCTGGTGGAAGAAGGTGAGGACCAAGGTGCAGCGTGGTACGTGTTCATCCTTTTTAAACTCAGGTGGGAAAAGGCTACTTAAGTATGGTTCTTAATCAGAGACAACGATAGACAGCTGCCTCTGATTGAGAACCACACCCGGCAAACAACAAAGAAAAACAAAACATAGAAAAGGATCATAGAATTCCCCCCCCCCCCCCCCCCCCCCCCCCAGTCAAACCCTGGCCTAACCAAAATAGAGAATAAAAGCCTCTATGGCCAGGGCGTGACAAAATGTTCTTGTTTTTGAAAGAAAAGCACATTTTTTGTATGTTAAAATATCATCAAATTGATCAGAAATACAGTGTGGACATTGTTCATGTTGTAAATGACTATAGTAGCTGGAAACGGCTGACTTTTTAATGGAATATCTACATAGGCGTACAGAGGCCCATTGTCAGCAACCATCACTCCTGTGTTCCAATGGCACGTTGTGTTAGCTAATCCAAGTTTGTAATTTTAAAAGTCTAATTATTCATTAGAAAACACTTTTGCAATTATGTTAGCACAGCTGAAAACTGTTGTCCTGATTTTAAGAAGGAATAAAACTGGCCTTCTTTAGACTAACTGAGTATCTGGAGCATCAGCATTTGTGGGTTCAATTGGAAGCTGAAAATGGCCAGAAACAAAAGACCTTTCATCTGAAACTCGATAGTCTATTCTTGTTCTGATAAATGAAGGCTATCCATGCGAGAAATTACCAAGAAACTGAAGATCTCGTACAACGCAGTGTACTTCTCCCTTCACAGAATTGTGGAAAACTGGCTCTAACCAGAATAGAATGAGGAGTGGGAGGCCCCGGTGCACAACTGAGCAAGAGGACAAGTACATTAGTGTCTAGTTTGAGAAACAGACGCCTCACAAGTCCTCAACTGGTCGCTTCATTAAATAGTACAGGCAAAACACCAGTCTCAACGTCAACAGTGAAGAGGCAGAGTTCCTTTGTCCAGTGTCTGTGTTCTTTTGACCATCTTAATCTTTTATTTTTATTGGCCAGTCTGAGATAGATTTTTCTTTGCAACTCTGCCTAGAAGGCCATTATCCTGGAGTCACCTCTTCGCTGTTAACGTTGAAACTGGTGTTTTGCAGGTAGTAATTGCGGGTAGTAATTGTAGTAAAGCAGCTGGCACTGCGATGCAGTGCATTATACCGCTGCGCCAATCGGGAGGCCCACTAGCTAGCTAATTCTGACTAGCTAGGCAATGTAAGATAATGTTACCATAGATTCAGTATTTAGCTACTCAATGTCATTCGGCGCAGCTTGCCACATGATCAGATTTCCGTGACTACGACATTCATTAAGTTATTTTTACGATATAAAGCATTCCAGGTGACGTTTATTTCAACTCTTCTTGAACTGCACTGTTGGTTAAGGGATTGTAAGTAAGCATTTCACGGTAATGTCTACACTTGTTGTATTCGGCGTATGTGACAAAAAATAATTGATTTGATTGTACACTGCCTCTCAACCTCTTGTGACACACTGTCTGGACCAAAGGCATCTCGTTTCACCTTGGCCTTTAATGCATTTTCTTCTCCCTTTAAAAAACCACTCAAGTTTTGCTTTAGCCGTATGCTTAGGGTCATTGTCCTGCTGGAAGGTGAATCTCCATCCCAGTCTCAAATCTCTGGAAAACTGAAACAGGTTTCCAACAATAATTTCCCTATATTTAGCGGCATCCATCATTCCTTCAATTCTGACCAGTCCCTGACAATGAAAAATATCCCCACAGCATGATGCTGCCACCACCATGCTTCACTGCGGGGATGGTTATCTCGGGGTGATGAGAGGTGTTGGATTTTTGCCAGACATAGCGTTTTCCATGAAGGCCAAAAAGCTACATTTTAGTCTCAACTGACCAGATTACCTTCTTCCATATGTTTGGGGAGTCTCCCACATGCCTTTTGGCGAACACCAAACATGTTTGTTTAATTTTTTCTTTAAGCTAAGGCTTTTTTTCTGGCCCACTCTTCCTTAAAGCCCAGCTCTGTGGAGTGTATGGCATAAAGTGGTCCTATGGACAGATACTCCAATCTCCGCTGTGGAGCTTTCCAGCTTCTTCGGGGTTATCTTTGGTCTCTTTGTTGCCTCTGATTAATGCTCTCCTTGCCTGGTTTGTGAGTTTTGGTGGACGGCCCTCTCTTGGCAGGTTTTTTGTGATGCCCTATTATTTCCATTTGGTTTTAAAATGGATTCAATGGTGCTCCATGGAATGTTCAAAGTTTCTGATATTTTTTATAACCCAAACCTGATCTGTGCTTCTCCACAAATTTTTCCCTGAGTTGTTTAGAGAGATCCTTGGTCTTCATGGTACCACTTGCTTAGTGGTGTTGCAGACTCTGGAGCCTTTCAGAACAGGTATATATATATATATATGGAGATCACGTGACAGATCATGTGACACCTAGATTGCACAGAGGTGGAATTTATGTGACTTCTGAATGCAATTGGTTGCACCATATCCTGTTATGGCTGCAATCCCGATATCGGGATCGATATGATAACTACCAGTGAAAATAGAGGGCGCCAAATTCAAACCAGAGAAATCTCATAATTACAATTCCTAAAACATACATGTGTTTTATATCATTTTATAAATATTCTCGTTGTTAATCCCACCAAAGTGTCCGATTTCAAATAGGCTTTTCAGCGAAAGCACTACAAATGATTATGTTAGGTCTCCCATTTTTCAGCAAAATATAGCATTCACAAAAAAACAGAAATAAAAATACAATTAATCACTAACCTTGAATTATCTTCATCAGATGACACTCATAGGACTTCATATTACACAATACATGCATGTTTTGTTTGATAAAGTTCATATTTATATAAAAAAATCGGAGTTTACATTGGCGCATTAGATTCACTAGTTCCAATAACATCAAGTGATTTTTGCATAGCCACATTGTTTCAACAGAAATACTCATCATAAATGTAGATGATAATACAAGTTATACACATGGAATTATAGATATACCTCTCCTTAATGCAACCGCTGTGTAAGATTTCAAAAAAAGTTTACGGAAAAAGCAACCCATACAATAATTTGAGACTGAGCTCAGAACATTAGCCAAATTAGCCGCCATGTTGGAGTCAAAAGAAACCAGAAAATACAGGATAAATGTTTCCTCACCTTTGATGAACTTCATCAGAATGCAGTCCTAGAAATCCCAGGTCCACAATAAATGCTTGATTTGTTCGAAAATGTCCGTTATTTATGTCCAATTATCTACTTTGGTTAGCGCGTTTGATAAATAATTAAAGTCACAATGCGCGTCCACTATAACGTGACGAAATGTCCAAAAGTTCCGTAACAGTCAGTAGAAACATGTCAAACGATGTACTGAATCAATCTTTAGAATGTTGTTTACATATATCTTGAATAAAGTTCCAACCGGAGAATTAGAATGACTTCAGATGAGCGATGGAACGCAGGTCCTTCATCTGTGAACGCGCCTGGTGAAAGCATGGTCCACTCATGGCTGTGGTGACTATTTCCTGTGTCAATCGACCCCCCTTCACAATAGAGTCATCAGACAAAGTTCTATTGACTGCTGACATCTAGTGGATGGCGTAGGAAGTGAAAACTCATCCATATCTCGCTGTAATTTCAATGAGACCTTGGTTGAAAATCTGCCACCTCCAGAAAAAAAACAGGAAGTGGAATTTTTCAGATTTTTGCCTGCTATATGAGTTCTGTTATACTCACAGACATAATTTTAACAGTTTTAGAAACTTCAGAGTGTTTTCTATCCGATACTAATAATAATATGCAAATATTAGCAACTATGACTGAGGAGCAGGCCGTTTGACATGGGCACCTTTCATCCAAGCTACTCAATACTGCCCCTGCAGCCATAAAAATATATCTTATTTATGGGTGTCATAGCAAAGGGGGTGAATACATATGCACGCACCTCTTTTCTGTTTTTTATTTTTGAGTATTTTTGGAAACAAGTCATTTTTATAAATTTCACAAATTTTGACTATTTTGTGCATATCCATTAAATAAAAATCTATTTAAATGACAGGTTGTAACGCAACAAAATAGGAAAAATGGGAAATTAATACTTTTGTAAAGCACTGTAGAAGGCTTCTGTCTATCTGAGCTGATCATTCTGTGTTGGTAATCCAGTCGAACACAACTTTTTTATGTATCGTGTAGTGGAGCTGCATAAGTGTTGATCTCAAGCTTCTGGAGGATCGTGATTTGAAATGAGTGGAATTAGGGTGTGATAGCTAAAGAGGTTGCCCTTCAAACTAAGGCTAACCATGCATCCGTGACACGGAGACGCGTCCATCATGCATGATGGGTATAGGGGTAAGATAGTCTAGCTAGCTGCTTTTTCAGATTTTGACAGAAAGTTGTTTCCTTTCAAGCTGAAGTGTACTGTTAGCTAGCTAGCTGACATTAGCTGGCTGGCTCCCTAGCTAACGTTACGTGTATGATGTTATTATTTGTATCCCAAAGCCGTTTGCTTGGCTAGTTAGAGGCTAATGTTAACCTCTAGCGACGGGCAATTCCGTATCCGGGAGTGTAATCATTTTGTTAACAACACTGTCATCTCAGATTTTCAAAAATATGCGTTACAGCCAACGCTAGACAAGCATTTGTGTAAGTTTAGCATGGCATAATGCTATGCTAGGCTGTGCTGGCAGCAGGCAACATTTTCACAAAAATAAGAAAAGCAACCAAATTAAATCATTTACCTTTGAAGAACTTCAAATGCTTTCACCTAGGAGACTCCCAGTTAGATAGCAAATGTTCCTTTTTTCCAAAAATAATATTTCTGTAGGCGAAAGTACTTCAACTATAACGGCAAACTTTTTTCAAAATTTGCTCCATAATATCGACAGAAACACGGCAAACGTTTTGCTACATAAGACCGATTTGAGCCGGTCGGTCACATTTCAGCTTTTCAAATTTAATTAACATTTTGGAAAACATAAGTCCAATTTTACGTTATGGTCAATTTTCTGTAGACCAGTGACCAAAAAAATCTAAATTTAATCCATTTTAAATTCATGCTGTAACACATCCAAATGTGGGAAAGTCAAGGGGTGTGAATACTTTCTGAATGCACTTTATATGACTGTCAAACTGTTGACAGTGTTATGTTTGTGATTTGTTGCCGGGGTTAGGGAAAAGGGAGGCAACGTTGTTTCCTGGCTGGTGTCACTTCCCCAAATTCGGATAGCAAATGCCAGACATAGTGGAGAGTGGTGAACCTGAGGACATATGAAGCTGGTGGGAGCACTCATCACTGACAGAACAAGGTGAGGGCAGAATCCTAATGCGATGCGGTTTGCTGGTGACGTCGACATCCCACATCCCCCTCACCACTGCCACCGCAACCCAACTGACACACACAAAATCACACCTCGGAAGAGCTGGAAGACTAGGCATGCCTCATCTTGTGGAGTAGTGGAGAACGATAAAATTTATGATAAAATTATAGACTGTGCATCGGGTCAGTCACTTGCTTCCCTCTTCTATCTCCCTCCTTCCCTCCACCCTGCATGGCTCTCAGGCCTCATCACTAAGAGGCCCGAAAGATTGCTCTGTCATCGACAGCTCACAAATCAGTCTTCCAACAGACCTACAGGAAGAATGGACACTGTCAAGGCCCCTACCCTTGAACATGTACACTCATAGCTTGCACCACTCACACAAGCATGCACGCACGCATACACAAATATACAAACGGACAATCAATCTAATCCACATATGCACACACACAGAGCATGTTGCATGACTGACAAATCCCATCGACTCATGAGCTGATACTGGGTGTTCCTTCTGACAACAACAGCATCCCTCTTCTTCCCCCTCTCCCACCCACTTCTCTCACTCCCCTGATCATTTACATTTTCTCTCACTCCCCTGATCATTTACATTTTCTCTATCCCAGTTTCTGTAGATAATTTTTTTTTTACGAACATGTTTTTAATTTGGGGACCGCCTTATTTTGCTAGGCTCAATATAGCCTTGTATTCATCATCTTTCAATTTGAGCCTGAGATTCAGCCTCCAAGATGTGCTAATGCCCCAATAGGGAGACTCAAGATAAGCATTATGATTAGGGAGACGCACATCTCTCCTGCACGACAATGATCTAAATACACCCGTCAGATTGATACTGTAGAAATAAATAAAAAATGAAAAAATGAAAATGAACTTTTTGAGTGCCATGTCTGATGATTAGTTTAGAGGCTTGTCTTCAACGTTCTCCTGTTTTCAAAGAAAAAACAATTGTGTTGTACACTACATGACAAAAATAGTGTGGACACCATCTCGTCGAACATTCCAAAATCATGGGCATTAATATGGAGTTAGTCTTTCCACTAGATGTTGGAACATAGCTGCAGGGACTTTCTGCGAGGTCAGGGATCTGTGCAGGCCAGTCAAATTCTTCCACACTGATCTCAATAAACCATCTCTGTATGGACCTCACTTTGTGCATGGGAGCATTGTCGTGCTGAAACAAGAAAGGGGATTCCACAAACTGTTGCCAAAGTTGGAAGCACAGAATCGTCTGGAATGTCATTTTATGCTGTAGCGTTAAGTTTTCCCTTCATTGGAACTAAGCCCAAACCATGGAACCTAGCCCAAACCATGGAAAACAGACTCAGACCATTATTCCTCCTCCACTAAAGTTATTTTTACATTGGCACTATGAATTCGGGCAGGTAGTGTTCTCCTGGCCTGCGCCAAACCCAGATTCGTCCGTCGGACAGCCAGATGGTGAAGCGTGATTCTTTCATCAACAGGTCACAAATCAGTCTGTTCCAACAGACCTACACGACTGATGGATACTGTCAAGGCCGCCACCCTTGAACAGGTACACATGTACACTCATAGCTTGCACCACTCACACATTCACCACTCCAGAGAACGGGTTTCCACTGCTCCAGAATCCAATGGGGGCGAGTTTCACACCACTCCAGGCGAAGCTTGGATTTGCACATGGTGATTTTAGGCTTGTGAGTGGCTGCTCGGCCGTGGAAACCCATTTCATGAAGCTCCCGACAAAGGCAATTTGGAACTCAGTAGTTAGCGTTGCAATGAAGGACAGATGACTTTTATGCACTATGCGCTTCAGCACTCGGCTGTCCAGTTCTGTGAGCTGTGTGGCCTACCACTTCACTGCTGAGCCATTGTTGCTCATAGACGTTTCCACGTCAAAATAACAGCAATTACAGTTGACCGGGGCAGCTCTAGCAGGGCAGAAATTTGACGAACTGACTTGTTGGAAAGGTGGCATCCTATGACTGTCACGGCTTTCTTCCTGTGAAGGAGAGGCGGACCAAAACGCAGCGTGGTAAGTGTCCATGGTTTTAATAGGAAAACTCAACATGAACACAACTACAAAACAAGAAATGTGAAACCCGAAACAGTCCTGTGTGGTGAAACAAACACAGACACAGAAACAATCACGCACAAAATACCCAAAGAATATGGCTGCCTAAATATGGTTCCCAATCAGAGACAAGGAAAAACACCTGCCTCTGATTGAGAACCAATCCAGGCAACCATAGACTTACCTAGACACCTAAAAGACCCCATAAATCTACAAAAACCCCTAGACAAAACAAAACACATAAATCACCCATGTCACACCCTGGCCTAAACAAAATAATAAAGAAAACAAAGGTAACTAAGGCCAGGGCGTGACAATGACAGTGCCATGGAGATTGTATGGCTGTGTCCTCGATTTTATAGACCTGTCACCAACGGGTGTGGCTGAAATAGCCAAATCCACTAGTTTCAAGTGGTGTCCACATAATTTGTATATACAGAGTAGGTTGGTGTTTTGTGGCCCCTGTCGTCATTTGTTATAAAGCCCTTCTCCTTTTTCATTCCTCACCTCCTTCTGCTGTCTTCTTCCCCATCAATGTTGGTTTGATGACATATTTATTGTGGTGTCATGGATATAGGGAAAGGACGATTGCTGGAAGACTGTTAACAAATCCAAAATTCAGCTGAAAGTTATAGGACCTGTAAGTGGGAGCAACAAGCACTCAATTAAAACACACTTGATTGTCTAATCAAGTGTTCTTTAAACTGAAAGCCTGTTCATCATACAGATGTTTTCCTTTTTATAACATTGGAGACATTGAACAACCAATATCAGAAAAAACTTCCTCTGTTAGATGCTCATCTGTCTCATCACTACTTCGGCATCACTTGAGTGGAAACCAAGACTGTTCTCAGGGCAGGCCTAGTTGTTGCTAGATATGTTTGAGTCAAGTCGGGACCAATTTTAAGATTTTAAATAACCCTTTTCTAACCTTAACCTAATTAACCTAACCTGTCACGTTAATTATCCTAACCTGCTACGAAAAGACCCATCCAATAGTCAAAACCGGCAGATTTGCCGAGAGGACAACGTTGGTTTCCAATAATGTGATACAGCCGCTCTGCGTGTGAGTAGCCATAGCAACTGCTCCGTTTGGCTGTTGCTCAGCACTCACAGTTGCCTGAACACAGCTGATAACACCCACATTACGAGATTTTGGCAATGAAGGCAGCCTTTGTACTTACCCAGTCGGATGAATTCATGGATATGGACGTGTAATTGTGTATGTCTCCATGTGCATCTGAGGTAGTGACTGACTACAACTGGGGCAAGGCACGACAGTGATGGAGGGGGGAAATTACCATTTACATTTTATTGATATTTATTAAGTAAACTATATTAGGCCTGCACAGCTTTTTTAAATAAAATGCTCCACACATTACTATAGTGCTTCACTCCCATTCCTGCGTCCTGTTCCCATGTTAACCTCTAATTTGAAGTAGATTTAAGTGTAATGTAGGCCTATGCTTGTATCAATTGAAGAGTCACCTGAAGCTTGAGAAGAACGGGAGATGCAGTAGAGGAATAAGGGCTGGTAATGAGGATGACTGGCTAGCTATTACTCTGAACTGTGTGGTGAGTTTTCTGGTGTCCAGAGCTGCTGAGGCACCACCCAAGTGGGTGCCTTACGGTAAGGCTACAAGCTTCAGGCTGGTTCCCAGGGTAGCCCTCTACAAGATCGTCACCAGACTCCATCTTCGTCGACCATCTCCCTGACCATCTTCTTCTGATCAAGCCATAAACTGTCCCTCTCCATCTTTATAGGATGCATGCACTTAGACTTGACCTCTATTGCTTGACCTAGCCAACTATAGATAGGCTTCTCATGATTGTTTTTTGCTTTTTGCTTTTGAAAAGCGCTATTGAAATTGTATCAATTATTATCCTCTCTTGGGTAGGGGGCAGTATTTTGACGTCCGGATGAAAAGCGCGCCCAAAGTAAACTGCCTGTTACTCAGGCCCAGAAGATAGGATATGCATATCATGTGTTAGAAAACACTCTAAATGTTCTAAAACTGTTGAAATTATGTATGTGAGTATAACAGAACTGATATGGCAGGCGAAACCCCAAGGACAAACCATCCCCTCCCCCAAAAAATTCAGCCTACCACTATTTTCAATGGCTATCACTCTTATTATAAGGCCAAGTACTCCCAGATTGCAGTTCCTAGGGCTTCCACTAAATATCAACAGTCTTTAGAAAGAGTTTCAGGCTGGCTTTTGGAAAAATGAGCCAGAAATAGTAGTTTTTCTATGTGGCTCCCATTTTGGCTGTAGTGTTTCCAAGCGCGTGTAAAAGAGTTATTTGGTTATTTCGTATTTTTCTCCAATAAAGACAATAACAATTCTCCGTCTTAAATTGTATCGTTTATTTACCTATTAGGGTACCTAAGGTTTGATTATAAACGTTGTTTGACTTGTTTGGAAAAGTTTATTAGTAACGTTTGGGATTCATTTTGTATGCATTTTGATGGAGGGAAACTGGGTGGATTATTGACTGAAGCGCGCCAGCTAAACCGAGTTTTTATGGATATAAAGAAGGATATTATCGAACAAAGGACCATTTGTGATGTAAGTGGGACCTTTTGGAGTGACAACAGAAGAAGATTATCAAAGGTAAGGCATTTTTTATATAGCTATTTCTGACTTTCGTGCACCTGCACCTGTTTTTCATGTGTTTGTATGCGGAGCGCTGTCCTCAGATAGTCTTTCGCCGTAAAGCTTTTTTGAAATCTGACACAACGGCTGGATTAACAAGAAGTTAAGCTTTATTTTGATGTATTACACTTGTGATTTAATGAAAGTTAAATGTTTATAATTCTGTAGTTTGAATTTCGGCCTCTGCCGAATTTCGGCCTCTGCTACCGTCCACCCTGCCCATAAGAAGTTATTATACCAAATATGGTTTATTTAGCATAGTAGAGAAAAAAGCTCTGACAAAGGCCAAGAGGCTGACGTGAGTGATACTAGCAAGAGCAGTGTGCAGGTTTATTTTTCTTTCAACTTATCAAATTGTTACGATGCATCTGCAACAAGATAGCACAGATGTTCAGGTGCTGAATGTAAAACACAGTAAATGTATCGGTATTAAATAAAAATGTTTATTGCAAACAATAAACTTTCCCCCCCTTTTCTCCCCAATTTCATGATATCCAATTGGTAGTTACAGTCTCATGGGTCAGTCTCTCCCGGTCACGGCCTGGAGTTGAATCCAGGTTTGTAGTGATGCCTCAATAATTGTGATGCAGTGCATTAGACCGCTGCACCACTCATTTTAATGAGAAAACAAAAATCCACTTTGGGGTTAAAAAATTACTCCAACAAAAACAGTAGAAAATGAATACATTTTATAGCTATGAATAAAATACATAAAACTACTTCATAATCTTGGCATTTAAATTGTCCGTAAGGTGTGCCCCTCGGGCAGTCACCTCTTTCTCCTGCCTCCACATCTAGACCCTTCTGGGAGGGAGAGGAGGGGATGATGACCGGTGGGGTGATGGAGTGGCAGCCCATGCAGCACCTTATCCATCACCGTATATCACTTCCAGGCTGTGGCCGCTATCCTTTTCATATTGTTCAGGAGTTCAAAGCTCCCCCCACCGTAGTCAGCATGGAAGGAGGAGCTTTCAACTCCTGAAAAATATGGAAAGGGACAGCTTTCAGCATCAAACATACAAAACTTTTATAAAATGTATATCTTCACACTTACATGAATGTGCCGGTGAAGCATAGGAAATAGATGGGAAATTGTTGAGAAAAGCGGAAGTTTATTAGCCATGTAAAGCAATGAATTCCAAGATAAGATGCACTAGCATACCCTTTATTTTTGCATATGGTTCTCCACTTCTTTTTCACCCATGCAGGTGGCAGCTGCTACTCATACTCCGTCACATAGATCTTGAAAAGAAATAAGAACTATAACATTAACCAAAACATGAGCAAAGTAGAGTTGTGTGAACTTAGCTAGACTGCCACCTACTTTATCAAGCTGGCGTGCCAAGGTGAAACAGTAAAAAAATGCTGCTTCCCATTACTTTCATCATAATTATGTGCATTAAAACTAGCTAGACCCATTCAGGCTATAACCGTTCAGGTAGAAACTAATATTACATAGCATCAACGTTACAATCAGCTCTACACAAGTAAAATAGTGTGACTAATCAGGAGAACTAGAAGAAAATGGAATTGTTGGGACCAGCACTGCTGAGTAAAATAGGAATGTAGCTAGGCTACCTTATTACTAATGTTAGCTATAGCTAGTGGCAGTGCATAGTGCAGTGGTAAGAGAGCTAACTATGGCCACATGAGTCATGACTTACTCAAAACCTTTTGTCGCAGCATTTCTCCTGCTGTGTTCACCACTGAATTAAATGCTTGGTATTGTCATCAGACCCTGTATTAGTTTGAACACAAGCCCTCGTCTAGTAGCTAGCTAGCTAGGCTAATGTTAAATATGAAGTTGTCGCTCAACAGCAAGCAAATAACCCTGTAGCTAACTTTACTGTTCGAACAGTTATAACTTCTCTTCCTACTAAAGCATGTAGCTAGCTAGTTAAAGGCACAGATCGTTTTTTCAAAGATATAATGTTACGATGAACTACTTACATTTGAACACCACCGCAGAAGCTTCGCTATTCTCCATTTTCCAAGTTGTTTTGTTGTTTACTTCAAGAGATCGAGCTATCTTGACTCACATCCCCCCTCTTCCAATGTATTGTGGCTGTGAAATTCCCGAAAAGTGTCCAGCGAATTCAACTACATGAAAAACTGAAATGAGTAGAACTTCTGGGCATTTAACACATACTTGATTTAAAGCATACTATTTTTATATGAGAATGAGTCTTGAGCGATTACGTTGTTTCCTGCTATTTGCTGATTTTGGTAGTGCATCCCCATATTTAATTGATCAGCTGTTGTCAAAGCCGAACCTCGTATGACATCCGGGCATTTAAAGTATACTTGAATTTTGAAATGTCACATACTATTAAACTTTATCTTTTCGCATACACAAATGGCCTTCTATTTAAGGATGCAAGTATGGGTATTTGTACACAGCCAGTGTGTGTGTGTAGCCGTGTGTGTAGCCATTTGTGTTTATGAATGTTATAGAGCAGACCAAATGTGTTTGTCCACACTGGAGAATGGGCCAAAGCCTAACAAATGCTCAATAATGAAATGGAGCATCACAATGGATGCTGGTGAGTCGGGCTATGAATCAAAGGTTGGTCATCTTCTGCAAGGACATGTATGAGGTAGTGTCAAATGATTCTGACATATGTCAATGAAACACACATCCGGTAACTCCAGCCACAGTGTGTGTATGGCTGTCTGTCAAAATAGAGATTGAAGAAATACATTAACATATGTTTACATAACTTTTGGTTTGTAATAACCTTGAAAAATTCTGATATACAGTATGCTATACACCTTAAAAAATAATCCATCTTATAACCTGTCTAGGACTGTCTAACCCCATTCCACTAGCAGAACCCCTCTCCAACAGCCAATGAAATTGCAGGTCACCAAATACAAATCAACAGAAATCTCATAAATCAAATTTCTCAAACATACAAGTATTAGTCACCATTTTAAAAATACAATTCTCGTTAATCCAGCCACAGTGTCTGATTTAAAAAATGCTTTACAGCGAAAGCTCCACAAACGATTATGTTAGGTCACCACCAAGTCACAGAAAAACCCAGCCATTTTTCCAGCCAAAGAGTGGAGTCACAAAAAGCACAAAGAGAGATAAAATGAATTACTAACCATTGATGATCTTCATCTTATGACACTCAGAGGACTTCATGTTACACAATACATGTATGTTTTGTTCGATAAAGTGCATATTTACATCCAAATATCTCATTTTACATTGGTATGTTACGCTCAGTAGTTCAAAAACATGCTGTGATTTTGCAAAGAGCCACATCAATTCACAGAAACACTCATTATAAATGGTGATGAAAATTCAAGTGTTTTGCATGGAACTTTAGATACACTTCTCCTTAACTTTTTATGGCTGCCATCCCGTTAACAGGATAATTGTCATCAAGAACCGCTGAATTGCATAGCGCCGCATTCAAATAATATTACTAAAAATATTCATAGTCATGAAATCACAAGTACAATATAGCAAAACACAGCTTAGCCTTTTATTAATCCACCTGTCATGTCAGATTTTGAAAATATCCTTTACAGCGAAAGCAAACCAAGCGCTTTTGTAAGTTTATCGATCGCTCGACAAAACATTATGTACACCTAGCATCAATCAAATAAACCGTTTACCTTTGATGATCTTCGGATGTTTTCACTCACGAGACTCCCAGTTCCACAATAAATGTTTATTTTGTTCCATAAAGATTATTTTCATATCCAAATTACCTCCGTTTGTTTGGCGCGTTATGTTCAGAAATCCACAGGAAAGAGCGGTCACGACAACGCAGACAAATTCCAAATAGTTTCCGTAATGTCCACAGAAACATGTCAAACGTTCAGGTTGTTTTTAAAATATATAATCGATAATATATCAACCGCAACTATATTTTTCAGTAGGAGAGGGAAAGGCCATGGCTGCCCAAACTCTGTTGAGCGAGCAAAACTCATGCGAACACCTGACGCGATGAAATCTTTCTGGCTCATTTTTAAAAATAAAAGCCTGAATCTGTCTGAAGACTGTTGACTCCTTGAGGAAGCGATAGGAAAAGCAAAGGCAGGCTATGGAACATGGAGTTTTCAAAATAGAAGCCACTTCCTGGTTTGATTTTCCTCAGGGTTTCGCCTGCAATACCAGTTCTGTTATACTCACAGACAATATTTTGACAGTTTTGGAAACTTTAGAGTGTTTTCTATCCAATACTAATAATAATATGCATATATTAGCAGCTGAGACTGAGGAGCTGGCAGTTTACTCTGGGAACATTTTCATCCAAGCTACTCAATACTGCCCCTGCAGCCATAAGAAGTTAATGCAACCGCTGTGTCAGATTTTATAAAACTTTACGGAAAAAGCATAATCTGAGTACTAGTCAGAGCCCAAACCAGCCAAAATAAATATCTGCCATGATGCGCAGTCAACAGAAGTCAGAAATAGCATTATAAATATTTACTTACCTTTGATGATCTTCATCAGAATGCACTCCCAGGAATCCCAGTTCCACAATAAATGTTTGATTTGTTCGATGAAGTTCATCATTTATGTCCAAATAGCTTCTTTTGTTAGGGCATTTGGTAAACAAATACAAATGCGCGTTCAGGTCCAACCAAAAGTTCAAAAAGTTATGTTACAGGTCGTAGAAACTTGTCAAACTAAGTGTAGAATCAGTCTTTAGGATGCTTTTATCATAAATGTTTAGTAATGTTCCAACCGGAGAATTTCATTGTCTGTAGAAAAGCAAAGGAACGGGAGATACCTCTCATGTGTATGCGTGTGACTGAGATCGAGGCTGCTGCCAGACCTCTGACTCACAGCTCTCATTCGGCCCCCCTTCATAGTAGAAGCCTGAAACAACATTCTAATGATGGTTGACATCTAGTGGAAGCCTTAGGAAGTTCAAAATTACCCATATCCCACTGTGTATTCGATAGGGGGTGAGTTCAAAAACTACAAACCTCAGATTTCCCACTTCCTGTTTGGATTTCTTCTCAGGTTTTTGTCTGCCATATGAGTTCTGTTATACTCACAGGTATCATTCAAACAGTTTTAGAAACTTCAGAGTGTTTTCTATCCAATATTACTAATACTATGCATATATTAGCATCTGGGACTGAGTAGGAGGCAGTTTACTCTGGGCACGCTTTTCATCCAAAAGTGAAAATGCTGCCCCCTATGCCAAAGAAGATAACTATGTGAGAATCAGCTTATACTTATACAACTTATATAACAAGTATTACCCTATAGAGGATCTTGGTATGAACGAGATCTTCCATTAAAATCCCCTCTTAGCATTGCAATCAAAGTCAAATGAAATGTTTTTGGTTGCATACACATACTTAGCAGATGTAATTGCAGGTGTAGCGAAATGTAATTCAAACTTCATGTGGAGAAGCATTATCACTGTTAATTAATAACATGTTCCTTTTTTAAATGGACACAAAGAGAACCAGACACAGGCCAGGTATAGACTGTTCCCTTCTCTCTCTCTTTCTCTGTCACCCTTTCTTTCTTTCTCTCCTCCTTTTTCTCTATGACTTTTCTGGATCCTGTGGCTTTTTGTCTTGGGGCATAGTTTTTACATTCAAAACTCTTCCAGGAAGATCTTAAGACAGGGGTTTCCTAGCAACAAGGAGCCCGATGAACAGCCGGAGGAGTGGAGAGAGTGCAAGAGAAGAAGGAAGCCCAAAGCGAAGGGAGGAAACCTACACAAAAACAGCAGGAATATTCCACACCTGAACCTATCAGCTATAGGGACACAGTGAGATAGTGAGTTATAAGGTTGCAACTTGTCCTTTTCTAGCAAACAGTCTCCACTGTATTGGCTGAATGTTGGGATACTGAACATACTCGAAAATGAGGCTGTCGTATCAATGTCAAATCAAAAAAGCCATCTGATTATGTCTATGTGCCAGTAGGTAATTGATTTGAATATGGCTATTGATTATGTTACAGCTAATAAATGTTTAATATGAAATAATTCAGTTGGAAAAAACAGCTCAATAGAAGTTATGTCATTGTTTCGGCAATCAAACGAATGGGTCATAATCACTCACCAGAGAATATTATGTTCTAGGCCTATTTATTGTGCTCACCTTGTTACTGCCCTCACAAAGGTCAATGGCAAACAAGATTTCTATAAAAACAACCTGACTGTCACGCCCTGGCCATAGAGAGGCTTTTATTCTCTATTTTGGTTAGGCCAGGGTGTGACTAGGGTGGGCATTCTAGTTTCTATATTTCTATGTTTTCTATTTCTATGTGTTTGGCCGAGTGTGGTTCTCAATCAGAGGCAGCTGTCTATCGTTGTCTCTGATTGGGAATCATACTTAGGTAGCCTTTTCCCCACCTGGGGTTGTGGGTAGCTGTTTTCACCAGACAGAACTGTCTTGTTTCGTTCCACTTTGTGATTTTGTTTCAGTGGTCAGTTTGAATAAATAATCATGAACACCTACCACGCTTTGGTCCTCTCCTTCAGACGAACATTACACTGACAAGACATTTAGCTGTGAGCTTCTCCCTCTCACACAGAGGAATTTGTATCTTCACTCGAAATGCCCTTCTCTTCCCCTGTCTTTGTACACAATTAGGGCATGCTGTCCCTAATTAAGTCAGAATTAGCACAGGTAAACTTGATAAGCGCAAAGCTGCAGGCATATCAACATCAGAGCTCTGGTTACAAATTGAGGACCATGGCTGGGATAGTGATGGATCTGTGTGTGTATCTACATTGTATATAGCACAAATGTGTAGTAGTGGTAGTCTCCAACCCCATCTCCTCTTCTACCATTGGCAGGTTTGGAAATGAAGATACAAAATCTACAAGAGAGTGGTTCGCACCAAATATTTAATCATAATTACCCAAACAATTACTGCCTAATTGTTATTGGTGAGATAGGAAACCTGTAGAGAGAAATGTCAGGTTTTTTGCCAGAAGACTTCTCTTTCTATCACCTGCTCTCTTCGTCCCTGCAGTGTTTTTATCCCCCCCATCTTTAACCCTGGGCCCTTTGTGAAGTTTCCTGTTGCACAATGACTCGACGAGTGTCCTCAAACTCCCCCTCCCCCTTTCCTACCTTCCCTCCCTCTCACCTCACCCCCTTTCCTTGGTTACTGTTGCAACCTCGGTCAACATTTTGCCAGGAAGCTCATTTCCCCAATCAAACCACTGACGAAATGACCTCACAATGATCTCAAACTGTGTTTTTAATAAACAACGGAATTAAACAGACTACTTCTTGCTAATCAGCAGACTCTCAGGTATGTTGTGGTGGACTGTCATTGAAGGTTATATTGTGGCTAGCCACTGCTGGAGGGCTCAGAATGAATGTACCGTCACCGTCAGCATGTAGCCAAAGTTTCTATCCACTTTTGGATCTAACTAGTGCTCTCAAATCGTATCCTGATGTTGTCTGCAGATGAGAGTTCTACTTATAACATGGCTAACTTAGCTAGCTAACATATTATTAGAAAATACAAGTTATATTAAAAGGCTGCTTAGCTTGCATTAGCAATATTGGGTGGTTGACACTGATTGGGAGCTAGATAACCAGCTGAGGTGGCAAACAACGTAACAAAAGTATAATTTTAGATTCAAAAAACACTCCAACATGCTCTGCATTTCAGTAATCACAGTAACAAGTACCCCTGGTTCACTGTTAAATTATTTAGCCATTTAAACGATTTGTTTTGGGATGAAAAAGCTCAGTTTTTGCAATACCCTCAATGGCTTCCATACATTTAAAACGTGAGCTTGTCCAAGGTGTTGGACTGAACAATAGTTGCTATCTATTGGAACCCTGCGATTTGTTTCCCCAAACTCCGGGTGGGGCTTAGCTAAGGGTCAATTAGGCCCAATGCAGTCACTCCACACTGTATCCTTTCTCTCCACACTGCAGGCTCTCCACACTGCAGCCTTTCTACGCTGCAGCATCTACACACTGCAGTCTCTCCCCACTGCACCTTCTACGCTGCAGCCTCTACACATTGCAGCCTCTCCCTACTGCAGTCTCTCCACGCTGGAGCCTCTAAATACTGTGGCTTCTCAGCCAAATTAACACACAAATTCAGATTGAAACTGAGCATAGAGAGGCATCCTATCTGAGGGGAAAACCACATGATGACCTGGCAGAGAGAGTGGGGAGAAGGGGGTGAGAGGGTGAGTGAGTGAGTGGAGAGACAAGTGAAAGTAATGCATCGGATGATCAAAGGAGAGCGATGGAGAGGGAGTCAGAAATACAGTATATATAGTCAGGTTCAAAATTGTCACTTGATAAATATGAGCAAAAACGACTGTATAAAATAACTAATACTGAGCTATGTTACAGTTGAAGTCGGATGATTACATACATTTATTTTGGAGTCATGAAAACTACTTTTTTAACCACTCCACCCATTTCTTGTTAACAAACTATAATGTTGGCAAGTCGGTTAGGGCATCTACTAATTGTTCCAAGAATTGTTTACAGACAGATTATTTCACTTATAATTCACTGTATCACAATTCCAGTGGGTCAGAAGTTTACATACACTAAGTTTACTGTGCCTTTAAACAGCTTGGAAAAATCCAGAAAATTATGTCAATGCTTTAGAAGCTTCTGACAGGCTAATTGACATCGTTTGAGTCAATTGGAGGTGTACCTGTGCATGTATTTCAAGGCCTACCTTAATACGCAGTGCCTATTTGCTTGACATCATGGGAAAATCAAAAAAAATCAGTCAAGACCTCAGAAAAAAAAATGTAGACCTCCACAAGTCTGGTTCATCCTTGGGAGCAATTTCCAAACGCCTGAAGGTACCACGTTCATCTGTACAAACAATAGTACGCAAGTATAAACACCATGGGACCACGCAGCTGTCATACCGCTCAGGAAAGAGACGTGTTCTGTCTCCTAGAGTTGAACGTGCTTTGGTGCGAAAAGTTCAAATCAATCCCAGAACAACAGCAAAGGACCCTGTGAAGATGCTGGAGGAAACAGGTACAAAAGTATCTATATCCACAGTAAAATTAGTCCTATATCGACATAACCTGAAAGGCCGCTCAGCTAGGAAGAAGCCACTGCTCCAAAACCACCATAAAAAAATCCCGACTATGGTTTGCAACTGCACATGGGGACAAAGATCATACTTTTTGGAGTGATTTCCTCTGGTCTGATGAAACAAAAATAGAACTGTTTGGCCATGATGACCATCGTTATATTTGAAGGAAAAAGGGGGAAGCTTGCAAGCTGAAGAACACCATCACAACCGTGAAGCATGTGGTTGCAGCATCATGTTTTGGGGGTGCTTTGCTGCAGGAGGACTGGTGCACTTCACACAATAAATGGCATCGTGAGGGAGGAAAATTATGTGTACATTTTGAAGCAAAATCTCAAGACATCAGTGAACTTAAAGCTTGGTTCGCAAATGGACAATGTCCCCAAGCATACTTCCAAAGTTGTGGCAAAATGGCCTAATGACAACAACGGCAAGGTATTGGAGGGGCCATCACAAAGCCCTGACTTCAATCACATATACATTTTTTGTGCAGAACTGAAAAAGCGTGTGCGAGCAAGGCATTATACAAACCTGACTCAGTTACACCAGTCCTGTCAGGAGGAATGGGCCACAATTCACCCAACTTATTGTGGAAAGCTTGTGGAAGGCTACCTGAAACTTTTGACCCAAGTTAAACAATTTAAAGGCAATGCTACCAAATACTTATTGAGTGTATGTGAATGTGATGAAAGAAAGCTGAAATAAATCATTCTCTCTGCTATTTTTCTGACATGTCACATTCTTAAAATAAAGTGGTGATCCTAACTGACCTAAAATAGGGCATTTTTACTAGGATTAAATGTCAGGCACTGTGAAAAACTGAATTGAAATGTATTTGGCTAAGGTGTATGTAAACTTCCAACTTCAACCCTATATGCAAAACATTTTTTTTATGATATTGTTTTGTAGTAATATAATTGCTTTTTTGGTCATGACTCTCTCTCCTTGGTGAGGATCACAGGACAACAGATAGCTCAAACCCCCTCTCTCCCAGAGGACAGGGGAAGTTATGCCGGTTTTATGACTTAACTACATGGTCTTAAATGTTCTCTCTCTGGCCCCTGCAGTATGGAGAAGTTGAAAATCCCTTTGTAACAACAGAGAGAGACATAGCCAAAACGTCAAACATCAAACAATGAACATTGGGACAATATATTTCAATATCCAAATGTTGGGAATTATGACAGACTGAACACGGAAAGTGTATGTATATATTGTGATGTCATAAAATGGAAACATTGTAACTTTAAGAGCTTTCACACTGTATATGTCAGATTTACATGTAAATGTTATAAAACTTATATGATTAAATATGAAACTATTTTTGAAAAGATGTAAATGTGATTTTATTCTTCTAAATGAGAAATTGGATTTCATGCAAACTTGTGCCAGTGACTAAGCCACACCCCTAATGAGGGCAGTAGAGTGGTGTCAGTGTGATGGAACCGCCTTTCCAACCAGAGTGCTTAAAAGGACTCGATGAATGAGTAGCATACAGACCAGACAGCGTGGAGAGGTGGTTACACACCTGGAAATGGTTAAAACTACAAGACCAGAAAATGGACCCTTTGAAACTCTTGACGAGTAAAAAAGGTGAATATTAGACCAAACTATCCCAGTCTGCAGCTGGGACCGAGAGACCGAGAGACTGAGAGACTGAAAAACAGCTTCTATCTCAAGGCCATCAGACTGTTAAACAGCCACCACTAACACTGAGTGGCTGCTGCCAACACACTGACACTGACTCAACTCCAGCCACTTTAATAATGGGAATTGATGGGAAATGATGTAAATATATCACTAGCCACTTTAAACAATGCTACCTTATGTAAATGTTACTTACCCTACATTATTCATCTCATATGCATACGTATATACTGTACTCTATATCATCGACGGTATCCTTATGTAATACATGTATCACTAGCCACTTTATACTATGCCACTTTGTTTACATACTCATCTCATTTGTACATACTGTACTCGATACCATCTACTGTATCTTGCCTATGCTGCTCTGTACCATCACTCATTCATATATCCTTATGTACATATTCTTTATCCCCTTACACTGTGTACAAGACAGTAGTTTTGGAATTGTTAGTTAGATTACTTGTTATTACTGCATTGTCGGAACTAGAAGCACAAGCATTTCGCTACACTCGCATTAACATCTGCTAACCATGTGTATGTGACAAATAAAAATTTGATTTGGTATTAGGAAGTAGTCTAGGACAATTGACCAAGACGAAAGGGAAGAACATTTCCCTCTTACCACCGTGTGGTACACCTCTGATGTATCCATTCTAACGATGATACATTCTAACAATGTATACATTCTAACGATGTATCCATTCTTTCTATTCTAACTGTGCACATTGATGCCGAAGCGTTGGTTAATACCCATTAAATTGCTGAGAGTTTATACATGGACAGTGCAACTTTTTTTATTTTGATAGTTTATTCACCATTAGTCAGCAGCTCCACACAAACTATTTTTTCTGGGTGTGCCAGCTCATGTTTTTTAAGGTATCTGTGACAATTCTCCATAAGAATGTGGTTATGGACTGCCCTCTTAAATTCAAATTACACGTTTTCAATTGGGTTATTTAGACTGATTTCCTTATATGAACTGTAACTCAGTAAAATTGTTGCAAGTTGCGTTCATATTTTTGTCCGGTGTAAAAGTCAACCACCCACACCAAGAAGTTCACACACACATAAACATGAGTTGTTTCAAATGCTGCCTGCTTGCCTACAGTATGTCTTTATTCCAGCCTCTGAAGGATTTGCCAAACATAGCTAAAGGAGATAACAAACGATGGCTGTTGGACCGAATGTGTCTTTGCCCTAGAGTTGGGCACCATCATACAACACTTTGCCCTTGCTTCTCTCTGCCCCGGATGTGTGCCCTGCAGCTTGAAACACCATCACGATGAAAAGGAGAAAGAGGAGAAGGACAGAATAAAAGAAGGTTGTGTACAGTCATGATGATTGCTATGCAGAGAAGTGGAGGCTCCTCAGAGGAGGAAGGGGAGGACCATAGTGTTTCACAAATAGTGAAACACTACAAAAGTGAACCTTTTCGAGAAAGCTATGCTAACTATAATCACCTCACCAAATAATTGATTAAAACACACTGATTTTAAATTAAGGTCTACAGTAGCCTCAAAAGCACTCTGTAGGGTAGCAGCTAGTTTCCATCTTTCTCTGCGTAATTTGACTTCAATACAAAACCTAGGAGGCTCATCGTTCTCACCCCCTGCCATACACTTACACAGTAAATACTCTAACCTATCAGAGCTCTTGTTGCATGAACTGACATATTGTCCACCCAATCAAGGGATCAGATAATTAATCTAGTACTAAAAGCATAACTCTTTTCTTCACTTTCACTTACTTAGCTAGTGAAGGCAGCTAGCTAGTTTAGCTTACTGTAACACCTGACTCAAACAGAGAGTGATGCTGTGTTATTTTGCTGACTATGGCTATCCAACACCTGAACATTTCCAAGTCACCTGGGCACGCCGGTGCAACTTCTTGCTGACTGTGCACTGTACTGCAGGATTGTAGCGGGCTTAAAAATGTGTTAGTTCTAGTAGCTATGTTGACTATGACGTTAGCAAATATGATGACAATGATGTAGGCTGTGTGTAGTGGTTAGCTGTTGTGATATGAAGGTTTGGCTTGGAAAGGTTTTTTCGGCTAGTCACAGACAGCTAATGTGTTGTGCACTGAACTCCACAAGCAAGAAGAGGTGAGCGTGTAGTTGCAAGAAGGAATTATACAACGAGCAAAGTGATCATGCTTTGTATGTGGCTGTTATGAAAGTGAATTGTTTTCGTGTGTGACCAGGGGTGTATTAATTCCGCCGACTGTTAAAAAAATATATAAAAATGAAACGGAAAAACAAAGGAATCAGGGATAAACATACCTGCATCTGTCCAATAGAAACTCTTGTTTGCAACTTTTGGATTAATGAGTACACTCTAGATTAGCTATATGCAGACAAGAGGGTGCACAGTGGTATTGAATGTGTCAGTCTCTGTCACCTTGATTACTCAAATCATTCTCTCGACCTGTGCATCTACATTGTAAACTTTCATTCATATGCTAGCTTGTAGCAACCTATTGATGGGTATAGGGAAAATTTGACTGTCATGTAGTAGCCAAAAACATATCAATGTTACATTGTGCTGGGTGAATGGAATATGAATGACAGTCATCAAATGTGCCGTAATACAAATAAGGCCATGCACAAAAATAAAAATGTTGCCTCCCTTATCTTAAACACGACCAACTGCCAATGATATAGAGAGATTATTTTAAGATAAAAAAAATTAAAATAACTTTCGCAGAAGCCTAAATTATCTCTCCCAACATCGTTCATAGTCTCTTTCCTGCAAATACACCAGCTTTACAGTAGTAGCACATTGGGTTCTCACCATGTTTAAAAAATGTCAAGTCTCTTCTCCTCTGTGCCTCACTCTTTGGCTCAGGTGTGTCACAGCACTTAAAACCTGTTGGGGCTAGGGGGCAGCATTTTCACTTTTGGATGAAAGGCGTGCCCAGAGTAAACTGCCTCCTACTCTTTCCCAGATGGGAATATATGCATATTATTATTATTACTGGTGGATAGAAAATACTCTGAAGTTTCTAAAACTGTTTGAATTATGTCTGTGAGTATAACAGAACTCATATGGCAGACAAAAACCTGAGAAGAAATCCAAACAGGAAGTGAGAACTCAATTTAGAAAACAGTGCCATTTGATGTCCATCTTAGATATGGATGAGCATGCACTTTCTAGGGCTTCCACAAGATGTCACCGTCTTTAGATTCTGGGTGTATGATTCTACTATAAAGGTGGGGCTCATAATAGCTCTTTGAGTGGGTGGTCTGGCAGAAAACCTCGGTATCATTGCGCGAGGTCACGAGAGAGTGTTCTTACGTTCCAATGCGTTTTTTCAGGCAATGAAATTCTCCGGTTGGAACCTTATTGCTGATTTAATGTTCAAAACATCCTAAATATGGATTGCATACATCATTTGACTTGTTTCTATGACCTGTAACATAACTTTTTGAGTTGTTGTCTGGAGGAATTGATCGTGCTTTTTGAGGTTTGAATGCGGGGCTGAACAAGCTAACAACAAGTGACTAAATTATGGGCTTTTTGGAACTTTATGGAACAAATCAGTCATTTTATTGTCGAACTGGGATTCCTGGAACTGCCTTCTGATGAAGATATTCGAAAGGTAATTGAATATTTATAGTGTTTTTTGTAGCTTCTGAAATGGCAGCTATTTCTTTGGGATCTGAGCACCGTTCT
Source organism: Oncorhynchus mykiss (assembly GCF_057628025.1). Lineage (NCBI taxonomy): Eukaryota > Metazoa > Chordata > Actinopteri > Salmoniformes > Salmonidae > Oncorhynchus > Oncorhynchus mykiss. The sequence goes on along the minus strand of NC_143030.1, from coordinate 32,843,103 downwards.
CAGATTATTATTTTTTCGTAAAGCATTTTGGGAAATATGACACAACGGTTGCATAGAGGATACGTTTATCTTTAATTCTGTGAATAACACTTGCATCTTTTAACAATGTTTATTGTGAGTATTTCTGCAAAATCACTGGATGTTTTGGAATCAAAACATTACTGCAAGTAACGCGCCAATGTAAACTGAGATTTTTTTTATATATATATATATATATATATATATATATATATATATATATATATATATATATATATATATATATATATATGCACATTATCGAACAAAACACACAATACATGTATAACATGATGTCCTATGAGTGTCATCTGATGGACATAATCAAAGGTTAGTGATTCATTTTTTCTATATTTATGCTTTTGTGACTGTGAAAAATCGCTGTGTGTTTTTGAATTTGTTGGTCATCTAACATAAATATATGTTGTGTTTTCGCTGTAAAACATTTTAAAAATCGGACACAATGGGTAGATTAAAATTGCTGTACACCAGCTGAACACGTCCAACTTTAATGAGCTGGAGCAGTTTTGCCTTGAAGAATGGGCAAAATCCCAGTGGCTAGATGTGCCAAGCTTATAGAGACATATCCCAAGAGACTTGCAGCTATAATTGCTGCAAAAGGTGGCTCTACAACATATTGACTTTGTGGTTGTGAATAGTTATGCACGCTCAAGTTCAGTTTTTTTTGTCTTATTGCTTGTTTGTTTCACAAGAAAACATATTTTGCATCTTCAAAGTGGTAGGCATGTTGTGTAAATCAAATTATACAAACCCCCCAAAAATCTATTTTAATTCCAGGTTGTAACCATCCAGGTTGCAGACCATACTGTCCAGCCCACTCATTATCTCATTTTGATTTTTTTTAAGTTCACGGTTCAAATGGCTCTCCTGTGGAAGTAGTGACCCGCGACATTCGTCTTGTTTCCAGAAACAAGTCATAAATGTCTTGAGTCAATAAGTATGATACCCCTCTGTCATTGCAAGCCTAATTAAATTCAACCTACATAATATGTTTCATGGACCACAGATTCAACCACAAAGAACAGGGAGGTTTCCCAATGCCTCGCAAAGAAGGGCACTAATTGGTAGATGGATAAAAAAGCAGACATTGAATATCCCATGACGTTATTAATTACACTTTGGATGGTGTATCAATACACCCAGTCATTACGAAGATACAGGCATCCTTCTTAACTCAGTTGCCGCAGACGAAGGAAACCACTCAGGGAATTCACCATGAGGCCAATGGCTGTGTTGTAACTTTAATGTGTTACAGAGTTAATGTTTAAGTTTATTCTTTGAGCTGTATCTAAAGATATTTCTTTAGATTTATTTGCATATGTAATTGTATTGGGTTGTGTTGAATTACGCTTTTTGACTGCAAGTCCCAGAATGCCTTGCGAGAGGAATGAGAGAGAACGCGCCAATTATGTGCAGGTGATTGTGGCTGACTTTCCGACAGCATCTTACCTGCATTGCTCTGTACCAAAACAAAACAACAAAACAAGTTGTTAAATGTAACGTGAACAAGTATTATTACTAAAATAAGCTTTCGTATCAAACCCGACGTCCCGAGTCATTACTTTGATGTTAGTTAATCTAAAATTTGGTGCCGAAACCCGGGACATGAGCTGCGACAAAGAAGTGGCTGAAATGGCTGAGGAGGAACGTCGGCATGAAGCAGAAAGAATGAGACGAAAGCGGGGTACCATTCGGGGCGCAACAACGTGGATTTTGAATCAGATTGACGTGGAAATATCCTAGTCAAATCCGGATACCGATCACTTGAGTACATTTTTGGAATTGGTATCAGCTAAGGAGGACAGTTTGTTTGAACTCGATCGTGGAATTGAACAGTTAACGCCATTGGACGGATTGGAGGCAGAGATTGCATGCACGGAGGATTATAAAGAGCGCATTATCATGCTGAAGAGTCGTGCACAAAGAGTGATAACGAAGAAACAGGACGTCAATCCACTACCAGCCCGGGTGAGTGACGCTAAATCAGTAAGGCTACCGAAGTTGATTATTGAGAAATTCTATGGAGATGTCAGTATGTGGCAGGAGTTTTGGAGCCAGTATGAGACTGCTATTCACAACAATGATTCACTGTGTAAAAAAGAGAAGTTTACCTATCTGAAAACATATCTCACTGGACCAGCTGCAAAGGCAGTAGCAGGACTGATGTTAACAGACAGTAACTATGATGATGCAATCGCTCTACTCAAGAACAGATTTGGAAGGAAAGATCTTGTGATTAGTGCTCATATGTCAAAGCTGCTGAATCTCACACCTGTGAAGAAATCCTCTGATCTAAATGCATTGAGGCAGCTATATGATGAATGTGAAATTCAGATTAGGAGCCTGGAATCACTGGGTGTAGTGTCAGAATCCTATGGAAGCCTACTATTCCCAATCTTACTGCAGATGATTCCAGAGGACATAGCTCTTGACTATAGTCGTCAGAGGGGAGTAGATGATGAATGGAAAGTGTCTGAGATTATCAGTTTCCTACAGAAAGAGGTTCAGAGCAGGGAGAGAGCGCTACACATGACAAGATCATACAACCAACAGAAAGAGAGCAAACCATGGCACAAGTCATGCTTCTCCAATGAAATGAAAACAAAAAGACCCAACATGCCCTCTGCTGCAGCACTGCATACAGCCAGCCAGAAGGAACAACAAACGTGTCTATTTTGTGACAGTGCAGACCACAAATCAGAAAACTGCCCTGACTACAATATTGCTACACGCAAAGAGAAACTAAAGAACATGGGAAGAAGATGCTTTGTATGTTTAGGACAGAGACACATAGCAAAATTCTGTAAAGTCAAAGATGTGTCACGTGCAACATGTGGAAGCAGACATCACATTGCGGTGTGTACCAGTAAGAGGAGTGAGGTGCAACCCCCTACTGTTTCTGTAGATGCTGTTGTTTCCTCAGTTATTCCCCATTCAGTGAAGATGAAACCAGATGGACAGAACACTGTGTTGCTACAAACGGCAAAGGCATGGGTAGAAGGCCCATCGGGCAGGAAGATAGCTCGTTGCTTACTAGATGGAGGCAGTCAGAGAAGCTTCATACATGAAAACCTTGTGAAGGGCTTGAAGCTACCAGTAATCAGGCAAGAGGCACTCACTCTTCACACGTTTGGCTCCTCTGCCCCAGCAACATCCCAACGCAACACAGTGAAAGTCATCTTGGAGAATGTCTGGGACAAACAGCAAAGAATAGAGATGGAGGCAATTGAAACCCCTCAAGAGTGCACAGCTGTGATGAAGGTTCCTGGTGAACAGACTCAGCATGAGCTCAGTAAAAGGGGACAGCAGCTCGCAGACTTTCCAGGAGATGACAATGATCCTGAACTCTCTGTCCTGATAGGAGCAGACTACTACTGGCAGATAGTATCAGGCAGAGTGGAGCGACTGACGGAGACGCTAGTTGCTTTAGAGAGCACCTTTGGATGGTTGGTGCAGGGACCCGTGTCCATGTCATGTGTCGCCGAGGCAACCTGCATGTTCATCCCACTTGATGAAGACACATTAGTCTCCAAGCAACTGCATGCATTCTGGGAGCTTGAGTCTCTGGGTATTCTAAGCGAGAAAACACAGAACCCAGAGGAAACCGAGGCTCTACAAAGGTTCGAGGAAACAACCACCTTCAAAGATGGGCGATACCATGTGGAGTTGCCATGGAAACGAGAAATGCCAGAACTCCAAGACAACTATAGAATCGCCAAGAAACGGTTTGATGGTCTGAAGAAAAGACTGAAGAAGGATGTGACGTTGTACAGCAGATACAATGAAGTAGTAGAAGACTACTTACAACAAGATATGGCAGAGGACGTGCCCAAGGACAACGCATCAAGTGCAGACAACGTAAAATCAGAGAAGATAAGGTGACAACAAAACTGAGAGTGGTGTTTGATGCCTCGTCCAATGAAGATGGCTGTCCATCTCTCAATGACTGTCTACTCACAGGACCGAACCTGAATCCGGATCTGCTCAGCGTTCTGATAAAGTTCAGACTACATGAGATCGCATTCATGGCAGACATCAAGAAAGCTTTCCTGCAGATTTCCCTAGCAGAGAGAGACAGAGATGCAGTGAGATTTCTATGGCTCACTGGCCCACCTAGGGGAGAAAATGAAGAGGAGCTGCGTGTGCTGAGGATGAAAAGAGTGGTATTTGGAGCTTCCCCAAGTCCATTTTTGCTGGCAGCTACAATCAGGAAGCACCTGAAACAATATGAAACAGAACAACCAGAAGTTGTAGAGATACTGAGAGAGTCACTCTACGTAGATGACTTCATTGCAAGTTTACGCAATGTTGAAGAGGCATACCTTGTGACAACAACTGCAAAGCGAATGCTGCCGATTGCAGGCATGGACCTCTGCAAGTGGATGACCAATTCTCCTGAATCGAAAACAAAATGGGAGGAGAGTACGACAACTGACCACCCGTTGACGTTACAAACACAAGGATTAGTGCTGAAGGTTTTAGGTTTAGTATGGAGGCCGGAAACGGATGACTGTGTTTGACCTCAGGCCGTTACTGAGCATTCTAAGGCAAAAGGAGAACACAAAGAGAAGTGTTCTACAGTCGTCTGCACATATCTTAGACCCTCTTGGTTTCTTAACTCCCTTCACCATCAGGATTAAGTGCATGTTCCAGGAAATGTGGGAGAGGGGACTCAGCTGGGACGAAGAATTACCACCTGATCTGACACGAGAATGGCAACAGTGGTGTTCAGAACTACCCCAGTTACACCAGCTCACCATACCAAGGTGGTACCGAACAGACATGCGGCCACAGAATAACCACACCCTGAAACTACACGTGTTCTGTGATGCAAGTGAAAGGGCTTACAGTGCAGTAGCTTACTTGCAAGGTGAGTCACAAGACAGGGAAACAACAAGTCTAGTCGCATCCAAGTCCAGGGTAGCCCCACTAACCTGTTAGAGCTCTAGGGGCGCTATTTCATTTTTGGATAAAAAACGTTCCCGTTTTAAGCGCGATATTTTGTCACGAAAAGATGCTCGACTATGCATATTCTTGACAGTTTTGGAAAGAAAACACTCTGAAGTTTCAGAATCTGCAAAGATTTTGTCTGTAAGTGCCCCAGAACTCATTCTACAGGCGAAACCAAGATGATGCATCACCCAGGAATTAGCAGAATTTCTGAAGCTCTGTTTTCCATTCTCTCCTTATATGGCTGTGATTGCGCAACGAATGAGCCTACACTTTCTGTCGTTCGCCCAAGGTCTTAGCAGCATTGTGACGTATTTGTAGGCATATCATTGGAAGATTGACCATAAGAGACTACATTTTCCAAGTGTCCGCCTGGTGTCCTGCGTCGAATTCGGTGCGCAATTGCCAGCTGCTTCTACTTTACCATTTGATTCAGGGGAGAAAGCATGTGTCCAAGAACGATGTATCAATGAAGAGATATGTGAAAAACACCTTGATGATTGATTCTAAACAACGTTTGCCATGTTTTCAGTCGATATTATGGAGTTAATTTGGAAAAAAGTTCGCGTTTTGAGGACTGAATTTTCGGATTTTTTTTGGTAGCCAAATGTGATGTATAAAACGGAGCTATTTCTAATACACAAGGAATGTTTTTGGAAAAACGGAGCATCTGCTATCTAACTGAGAGTATCCTCATTGAAAACATCAGAAGTTCTTCAAAGGTAAATTATTTTATTTGAAGGTTTTTATGTTTTTTTGTGTAAATGTTGCCAGCTGAATGCTAATGCTAAATGCTACGTTAGCCATCAATACTGTTACACAAATGCTTGTTTTGCAATGGTTGAGAAGCATATTTTGAAAATCTGAGATGACAGTGTTGTTAACAAAAGGCTAAGCTTGAGAGCTAGCATATTTATTTCATTTCATTTGCGATTTTCATGAATAGTTAACGTTGCGTTATGGTAATGAGCTTGAGTCTGTATTCACGATCCCGGATCCGGGATGGGGAGATCAGAAAGGTTAAGAAAATGACGCTGCCACGCCTGGAGCTCATGGGAGCTGTGATTGGAGCGAGACTAGCAAACAACTTGATGACCACACTGAAAATGGAAGAAAACCAGATCAAAATGTGGACAGACTCGATGATCGTGCTGCATTGGATTTGCAGCTCAGCTCAGAAATGGAAACAGTTTGTTGTGAACAGAGTGATGGAGATCCAGTCCTTGACCAATCCAGAGTCATGGTCACATATTGAAGGGAAAACTAATCCAGCTGACCTCCCTACCAGAGGACAAACTGTTCGAAACTTGACACAGAGCGAGCTATGGTGGAATGGACCCAGAATTCTGACATCACCCAATCAGTCCAAAGAGACTGATGATAACAAGGTTCCAGAAGAGGTGAATACAGAACTCAAGTCCAGTTGCCAGGTTACTGTACAACTCACAGAAAACAGCACAGACATTACTGAACCTGTGTTGGAGCTTGAAAGGTACAGCAAACTGAAAAGAGTGTTCAGAGTCACCGCCTGGATAAAGAGATTCATAGCCAATGCTCGTACAACCATAAAGATGCAAGGTGAACTGACTGCTGACGAACTGTTCGATGCAGAAAGGTACTGGATTAGGGTAACACAACAACAGAGTTTTGGACAGGAGATCAAACTACTGATGGCAGGAAAAAGCCTAAACAATGACTGTAAAATCAGAGAACTGAAACCTTTCCTGGACGAACACGAACTACTCAGTGTAGGAGGAAGACTGCAACAGTCCAACTTCACATTCAGAGAGCAGCACCCATGGGTTCTTCCCAATAAGTCCAGATACTCAGAAATGCTGATACAGTACCACCATGAGAAGGTGATGCATTCTGGAGCAAGAGACACTCGAGTACAAATCATAGAGCGATACTGGATCTTGAGTGCTAGGCAGCTAGTCAAGAGCACAGTGGCAAGATGTATAGTGTGCAAGAGATTCAAGGCAAGGGCCGGACAGCAGGTCACTGCGCCTTTACCAAAAGACAAAATAACTGAATCCACCATTCGAAGTCACAGGTGTGGATTTTGCAGGACCGCTCTATGTGAAAGAAAATGGTTCTGTGAAGAAGTCATAAATTGCACTGTTCACTTGTGCTGTAACCAGAGCAGTGCATTTGGAACTGGTCTCAGATCAGTCAACAGAGACATTCCTGTTAGCTCTAAAGAGATTCATCTCAAGGAGAGGATTATGCAAGGTAATCTACTCAGACAATGCAAAAACGTTCAAGAGAGATGATCAGGACTTGAAAGAGCTGTGGAAGGCAATCTAAGAGCCCCAACTCTTGGTGTTCTTCTCAGAAAGGGGCATCACCTGGAGGTTCATCGCAGAGCGAGCAGCCTGGTGGGGCGGATTCTGGGAAAGACTCGTCAGGTCAGTAAAAACATGCCTGCGAAAGGCTCTTGGGAGAGCTTCACTTAATTTTGAAGAGATGTGCACAGTCCTGACAGAGGTTGAAGCTATCCTAAATTCTAGGCCTCTGACCTTTGTGGACAATGAGGTGGATGAACCACAACCCCTGACCCCAGCACACTTCCTGGTGGGTAAAAGACTAACCTCTTTGCCTCCAACGCCATTTCCAGCTGATACTCAGCACCCAACGTTAAACAAGGGGGAAATGACACGCAGATGGAAGTACAGGCAGAGACTTGTGACTAGTTTCTGGAACAGTTGGCGAAGAGACTACTTGCTGGATCTAAAGTCAGCACACCACTGTGACACACCACAGCCCACCCCACTGAAAGTGGGTGACGTTGTACTCATTGGAGAAGATAACCTACCCAGACAAACCTGGAAACTAGGAAAGATTGAGGAACTGTTTCCAGGCCGAGATGGCTTAGTTAGATCATGTTCAGTTCGTACTGCTTCAGGGACTTTGTTGAGGAGACCTATTCAGTTGATATACTGCCTAGAGATCTAGATGAACACAATTGTTCATCGGGGGGGGAGGATGTTGTAACTTTAATGTGTTACAGAGTTAATGTTTAAGTTTATTCTTTGAGCTGTATCTAAAGATATTTCTTTAGATTTATTTGCATATGTAATTGTATTGGGTTGTGTTGAATTACGCTTTTTGACTGCAAGTCCCAGAATGCCTTGCGAGAGGAATGAGAGAGAACGCGCCAATTATGTGCAGGTGCAGGTGATTGTGGCTGACTTTCTGACAGCATTTTACCTGCATTGCTCAATGTAACGTGAACAAGTATTATTACTAAAAGAAGCTTTCGTATCAAACCCGACGTCCCGAGTCATTACTTTGAAGTTAGTTAATCTAAAAGGCTGTGAAAGAAGATAATTGAGGATGGATCAACAACATTGTAGTTTTCCACATTACTAACATAATTGACAGAGTGAAAAGAAGGAAGCCCGTACAGAATAAAAATATTCCAAAACATGCGTCCTGATTGCAACAAGGCACTAAAGTAAAACTGCAAGAAATGTGGCAAAGGAATTAACTTTTTGTCCTGAATACAAATTGTTATGTTTGGGGCCAATCCAATACAACACATTACTGAGTACCCCTCTCCATATTTTCAAGAATAGTGGTGGCTGCATCATATATTGGGTGTGCTTGTAATCGTTAAGGACTGGAGTTTTTCAGGATAAAAAAAGAAACGGCATGGAGCGAAGCACATGTATAATCCTAGAAGAAAACCTGGTTCAGTCTGCTTTCCACCAGACACTGGGAGATGAGTTCACCTTTCACCAGGACAATAACCGAAAACACATCTACATCTACACTGGAGTTGCTTACCAAGAAGACAGTGAATGTTCCGGAGTGGCTGGATTAGTATTGACTTAAATTTACGTCAAGATCTGAAAATGGTTGTCTAGCAATGATCAACAACAAATTTGACAGAGCTTGAAGAATTTTGAAAATAATAAATGGGCAACAGTTTCACAATCCAGTTGTGGAAAAATTGCTGCCAATGGTGCTTCTGCAAAGTATTGACTCAGGAGTGTGAATACTTATGTAAATGAAATATTTCTGTATTTCATTTTCAATACATTTGCAAACATTTCTATTAACATGTTTTCACTTTGTCATTATGGGGTATGCAGTAAAACAACAACGTGGAATAAGTCAAGGTGTATGAATGCTTTCTGAAAGCACTGTAAATCTGCTGCCCAGATTACACGTGATGCATGAGTAATCTATTTTAGAGCTTTGTCATATCCACTGTTACTGAGATATGGTGATGGAATGGTAGAGTCAGTACATGGGAGGTGAGTTTCTTTGTTTTGATATGTTTGTGTCCATTGGAAGTAGCAGAGGTGGGACCAAGTCATTGTTTTACAAGTCACAAGTAAGTCTCAAGTCTTAGCACCCAAATCAAGACAGGTAAGTCTGAGTCAAGTCAAGACCGTCAAGTATCAAGTCAAATCTCAAGTCCTAAACTTTGAGTTTCGAGCCCTAAACAAGTAATAATGTGCTCTTCCCCAAATGTAATACCATTTCATATTTTTAACAAGAGTAATAGTTAGAATATTACATCAGCTTTTAAAAATATCTATTTATTTGTTACTTTCCAAATAAACGTTATATTTCCATGGAAATACATGGGTAGCCATGAAAAATAAAATAGTGATTGACTATAGAGGATCTCTATAGGGCACAATCGGGCGATGTAGGCTTGTACACAATCGCCCGACCTTACACACACACACTTTCTGTGTGGTTACAGTAGGCTAATGTATGTCAATGGGTTTAGGAACAGCAGTAACATCAGGCAGGATTTAGGCTACCAACTACCTAGCCAGTTGTAGCTCAATCTTAGGTGCATTGATCACATTCCCACACTGACTGACTGTGTGGAGGCTCATTGATTTAACGTTACAGTAGCCTACATGCTACAATAGTAAAGTTATAAATTATATAACTGTCGGCTATATTAGCCACAACTTACCCTTCTTTGTGCAGCTTCAAATGTCATGCAAAGTTGGAAATTGTTGCGCATCCATCTGTAATTTTCTTCCTGCATGTTTTGCAAGTTGCAATCCATTTTTTGTTCATACAGCGTTGTCTTTATATACGGAAATAATACTTTTGGGTATCATCTTTCCAAGGGCTCCATCTGAATTCACTCGCCGACGTTCCTCTGCACTACCACGCATAACTTTTTATCAGCTGGCACAATTTGATTGGCTGCTGTCCGATTCAAACTGTAATCTGTTAAATGAAGAGTTGATGCGCTGCACACTTTTTTTTAATAGCATCATTTTTCATATTTGGGCTTGTGTAGGGTATCAAGTCAGGTCGAGTCAAAAGGCTCATGTCCAAGTCAAGTCATGAGTCATTGGTGTTAAAGTCAAAGTCTTCATATTTGTGACTCGAGTCTGACTCGAGTCCAAGTCATGTGACTTGAGTTCACACCTCTGGGAAGTAGTATTCTGGATGAAGTCTACGTCTTGAGTGAATCTTTGTTGATCACAATGTAAAACACCATAAGTATGAAGAAGTTATCCAAATCATCTAACATTTGAATCTACTAATCTGAGGAGAGTGAAAACTAACAGCCCTGCTTTACATTATATCATGCATTGACCTCTGAGGGTTCAAAGTACAGTTGACCGTTCTTTTCACTTTCTGTCCAACTGCCATTTGACCATCTGCATTAACATTCCCCAGTCCTTAAGCTTCCTTTTAAAGGCAAATAAGACAATTATAAATTGTATTTGACTGGATTAATAGAGAACTCATTATCTCCAGCATCAATTAAATACTTATTTTCTTATCCTCAAGTCAGCCTTGTTCAACTGAAAGGTTTGTCTGTTCTTTCTTCCTTTCAGACTTGAAAATGTCTCTCTAGTGCTCTTTTTCAACATCCATTTTCTGGAGCCCATGTCCGTGGCCACTTCTTAGACAACCTTCAATTATACTGTATAGCCAGACTTTGATCATAAAAAGAAAGTAGCACTAAACTGAAATTTGAGTTACATCTAAAAGTATTCTTCATTTAGCTATCTTTATGTTAATGGTTGGGATCTATAACCTGTTCTCTCACATTCACTTCTACTGAACACAACCCAGGATGTGCTAAGAAATATGAAGGAAAAGGAGCGTAACCAAAACCTTGGATGTGAACAGGTTGTTATGAACAGTGTGGTGGCGGGCATCTCCTCTCCCTCCACTGAGCTTGTCGAGGTGTGGGTCATTAGTTTGTGAAACATATGCCGTTCAACATGCAAGGTCTGGTACCCAATTAAAAGATTGAACTACTCGTCTGTAGCCAAGCATGGAGAACCAGCAAAACATAAGCAACCATACAGTACAGAATACTTTGTCTTATACAGTGCCTTCAGAAAGTATTCAGAACCCTTGACTTTGTCCACATTTTGTTAGGTTACAGCCTTTTTCCCCTCATCAATCTACACACAATACACCACAATGATTAAGCAAAAACAGGTTTGTAGACATTTATGCGATACATTTTTTAAATAAAAAAACACATTTACGTAAGTTTTATACATTTATTTAACCTTTATTTAACCAGGAAGGCGAGTTGAGAACAAGTTCTCATTTACAACTGCGACCTGGCCAAGATAAAGCAAAGCAGTGTGACAAAAACAACAACACAGAGTTACACATGTGATAAACAAACCTACAGTCAATAACACAAAAAAAATGTGTGTGCAAATGTAGTGAGATTAGGGAGGTAAGGTAATAAATAGGCCACAGTGATGAAATAATTACAATTTAGTATTAACTCTGGAGTGATAGATGATACCTGGGTGCAAAAGAGCAAAACAATAACAATGTGGGGATGAGGTAGTTGGGTGGGCTATTTACAGATAGGCTGTGTACAGGTGCAGTGATCGGTAAGCTGCTCTGACAGCTGATGCTTATAGTTAGTGAGGGAGTTATAAGTCTCCAGCTTCAGTGACTTTTGCAATTCATTCCAGTCAATGGCAGCAGAAAACTGGAAGGAAAGGCGGCCAAAGGAGGTGTTGGCTTTGGGGATGACCAGTATTCAGGTGCTTTACTCCGTACATTGTTGAAACACCTTTGGCAGCGATGATAGCCTCGAATATTTTTGGATATGATGCTACAAGCTTGGTACACCTGTATTTGGGGAGTTTCTCCCATTCTTCTTTGCAGATCCTCTCAAGCACTGTCAGGTTGGTTGGGGAGCATTGCCGGACAGCTATTTTCAGGTCTCTTCTGAGATGTTCGATCGGGTTCAAGTCCGGGCTCTGGCTGGGCCACTCAGGGACATTCAGAGACTTGTCTCGAAGCCAATCCTGTGTTGTCTTGGTTGTGTACTTAGGGTCGTAGTCCTATTAGAAGGTGAACCTTTGCCAAAGTCTGAGGTCCCGAGCGCTCTGGAGCAGGTTTAATGAAGGATCTCTCTGTACTTTGCTCCGTTCATCTTATCATTGATCCTGACTAAAGCCAACACTAACGGGCAGGTGTCTTCACTGACATTTTCAACATGTCCCTGATTAAGTCTCTAATACCAACATGTTTCAAGCAGACCACCATAGTCTCTGTGCCCAAGAACATGAAGGCAACCTGCCTAAATGACTACAGACCCGTAGCACTCAAGTCCATAACCATGAAGTGCTTTGAAAGGTTGGTAATGGCTCACATCAACACCATTATCCCAGAAACCCTAGACCCACTCCAATTGGCATACCGCCCAAACAGATCCACAGATGATGCAATCTCTACTCACACCACCTTGCCCTTTCCCACCGGGACAAAAGGAACACTTACAGTGGGGAGAACAAGTATTTGATACACTGCCGATTTTGCAGGTTTCCCTACTTACAAAGCATGTAAATGTCTGTAATCTTTATCATAGGTACACTTCAAATGTCATAGATTGAATCTAAAACAAAAATCCAGAAAATCCCATTGTATGATTTTTAAGTTTTAATTTGCATTTTGATCACCTACCAACCAGTAAGAATTCCGGCTCTCACAGACCGGTTAGTTTTTCTTTCAGAATCCCTCCTGTTCTCCACTCATTACCTGTATTAACTGCACTTGTTTGAACTTGTTACCTGCATAACTTCTTATAACTGAGATCCCGTTACCGGGAGCGATATAACAACAACCAGTGATAGTACAGGGCGCCATATTCAAAAGAACAGAAATATCATAATTAAAATTCCTCAAACCTACATGTGTCTTATATCGTTTCAGGTAGTCTTGTTGTTAAAACTAACACAGTGTCCGATTTCAAATAGGATTTACGGGGAAAGCACCACAAACTATTATGTTAGCTCACCAACAACTCACTAAAATACACAGCCAATTTTACCAGCCAAAGAGAGAGAGAGAAAAAGCACATATAGAGATAAAATAAATCACTAACCTTTGATAATCTTCATCAGATGACACTCATGGGTCTTCATGTTACACAATACATGCATGTTTTGTTTGTAAAGTTCATATTTATATCAGAAAATCTGAGTTTACATTAGATTCACTAGTTCCAAAAACATCCTGTGATTTTGCATAGCCACATCATTCAACAGAAATACTCATCATAAATGTAGATGATAATACAAGTTATACATATGGAATTATAGATATACCTCTCTTTAATGCAACCGCTGTGTCAGATTTTAAAAAAACTTAACGGAAAAAAAAAAGGATGCAATAATCTGAGACTTTGCTCAACAGTAAAAACACCACAGCCGCAAAGATGGCGTCAACATAAACAAGATATCACATGATAAATATTCCCTTACCTTTGATGATCTACATAAGAAAGCACTCCAGGAATCCCAGGTCCACAATAAATGTTTGTTTTGTTCGAAAATGTCCGTTATTTATGTCCAAATACCTTCTTTGTCAACGCGTTTGGTATACATATCCAAACGCTAATTCTGGTCAGCATTATATCGGACAAAAACTTAAAAAAGTGATATTACCAGTCGAAGAAACATTTCAAGCTAAGTACAGAATCAATCATTAGGATGTTTTTAACATATAGCTTCAATAAAGTTCCATCCGGAGTACTCCTTCTTGTCTTTGTGAGCAATGGAACGCAAGTGACTACCACGAGGAATAAACATGATCAGAAAATGGCTGACTGCAAGACAACTGACTGATTCTGCTATCATTCACTCCCACAACATCATCATTTCTATTGATGGTTGACATCTAGTGGAACCCCTAGGCAGTGCAACATCATTCATATCTCAAGGGTATTTCATTGGGGACACTGGTGAATACATACAAAGCTCAGACTTCTAACTTCCTGTTTTGATTTCAACTCAGGAATTTGCCTGCCAATATGAGTTTTGTTATAGTCACAGACATCATTCAAACAGTTTTAGAAACTTTAGAGTGTTTTCTATCCAATACTACTAATAAAATGCATATTTTAGAAACTGAGACTGAGGAGCAGGCCAATACTGCCCCCCAGCCATAAAAATATAAAATACACCTGTCCACACATTCAATCAAACAGACTCCAACCTCTCCACAATGGCCAAGACCAGAGAGCTGTGTAAGGACATCAATGATAAAATTGTAGACCTGCACAAGGCTGGGATGGGCTACAGGACAATAAGCAAGCAGCTTGGTGAGAAGGCAACAACTGTTGCCGCAATTATTAGAAAATGGAAGAAGTTCAAGATGATGGTCAATCACAGTTGTTATATTTCTTTACCTACCTATTGTTCACCTAATACATTTTTTGAACTATTGGTTAGAGCCTGTAAGTAAGCATTTCACTACACCTGTTGTATTAAGCGCATGTGACAAATAAACATTGATTTTATTTAACTAGTCTTCCACTCCCTGCCGCTGAAAAACCTCCCCAGGACATAATGCTGCCACCACCATGCATCACCCCGATTGCTCAGTTTGGCCGGGCGAAAAACCTGTATTCAGTTTGTCATTATGGGGTATTGGGTGTAGATGGCTGAGGATTTTAATTTTTAAGTAATCTATTTTAGAATAAGGCTGTAATGCAAAAAAAAATTGACCGACCGCCTTGATTCAGTCTTATTTAGCAAAATGTGAAATTGTGTTTTTTTACGATGGATAAAATCAGAGACACAGAGCTACAAAATGGTATATCATATACTGCATTTGAGGAACAATGGGAAAGCAATTCTGCTTTGAAAGTTGATAAACTTCTAACTTCACTTTTGAGAAGGTGGCCTTTGAATGTTTTGGTACCTACTGGAGAGCTTTTCTTTGTCTACACTCATTCAGAATCATTCACACCCTCTTAAGCTTTAGCCCCACTCATGTCTTTAAGGGTTGATCTGAGCATTCTGCCCTATCAACAGCAGTCAACCACCGAAGCTAGCTGGGTAACTTACTAGCTATTTCCAGACACAAATGAGAGAACAGCTCAGGGACCATTTTCCTCGCTCTTGAAGAGCTGGTTAGGCTGTTTTTACGTTACTCAGAGAGTTGGTGACTGCAACTGTGCTGGTGGCAACAATTTTCACTTTTTGCCAATGTTTACTGACACCGGCCATATTCAACAGGTGTTGAGCGTTCGTAAATTCGTCAGTTATTCTGCACTCTGGCACACTCAGACGAGAGTGCTCTGAAATCGGAGTACATAGCCAGAGCGAATTTATCAGCTATGTATATCAACAGTTGTTGCAGCGACATTCTATAGAACTGGTTACTTGCATAGTCAAGTATTGTGTTAAGACATGTAGCTAGCTAGTTAGGTAAACAATGAACCATAATCCTAACGCAAGACCTTACTCCCCTGCATAAATCTGCAGGCAGCAAACCAACCAGGTTATATGTTAGCTAGCTAACATTAGGCTATAACTAGCAAAGCAAATGGCTCTGAGATACGAATAATAAGATCATACATGTAATGTTAGCTAGCTGGCTAACAGTACACTTTAACTTAAAATGAAAACAATTTTCTGTCAAAATTAGAAATGTGTAATATCTGAAAATGTAGCTAGCCAGACTATCCTACCCATATACATAGAATTACCTATGCACTCCACTTAATGCATTTTAATTTATTTATTAAAAAGCAGCGTTAGACAGGATTATCAATACCATTTTTTGTGGAAGTGGGGCGGAGGGTCTCTAATACATACTGACTAGCTCAAAAAGACAGAAGCATGCTATATGGCAGATCAATTCAAACTCATCTCTCAGCAAATCCAGCCCACTCATTATCTCAGACAATCATGGCCAGCGGGAAGGGTGCTGACTTTTTCTGTGGCTAAACCAACTGTGCTCGTAATTTAACAATTGTAATAATATTTACAGATGGCATACAATTTTGTTATTCAGGCACATGAAACTTCACATGTTCCAGAAGGCATTTCTGACAAATAACAATTTTTTATAAAAATACAAAAGGTTTAGGTTCAAATGGCTCTCCTGTGAAGTCGTGACCTGCGACATACTGTATGCCTAGTTTTCTGAAACGGGTCACAAATGTGTAAAAATTCAAGGGGTGTTAAGGCACTGTATACAGATTCATAAACACATGTGATTTTAATGTCTGGTTCTCTCAGAGAAATATAATAGTTATCTGTATCTTGAGTTGATAGCTATTGTGGCAATTGTAACTGATTACAAAAAATAATAACTGTAATCGGTTATGTTACCAGCAAACATATTGTAAATAGATTACAGATGCTTTTGAAAAACTAGATGATTACTGCCTGTATTACTTTCAAATTCCGAAAAAATGTTAGCGAGAAGAAGAAAAACATTGACACCTTTTGTATTTTGTCAATTATATTCAATTCAGCATTTAATAAGGCACAAGTACGTGTGTTTTACATGATTGAGTCTGACCACAAGTCAGAGACCACTATGATGACACACTAAATATGGTAAATGGATCCTTTTGTCATCTTCTAATGCCTCTTAATAAGGGGAAAGTAATCCAAAAGTTATTAACATATTACTTATGTTACTGAGTTTGTGTAATCGAAAAGCAGTAGAGGTGCATGGGTAAAATCCATGGGGAAGCCAAGGCAGAAAAAAAACATATTACAACCTATGTGTTGTGATAATTGCATTGTTTGTTCTATAACCTGTTAGTTCATATGCCTTGCCACTGTTATATACTGTATAGGCCGAGACAGTTGCAGAATAAATTCAACCAAACCTTTGTTTCATTACAAAACCGGAGAGCAACCTCTGTCCTGTGAAGTCCACAAAGCATATTGCATGTATCAAACAGTTACGTGACCTACAG
The DNA here is from genome assembly GCF_057628025.1 of Oncorhynchus mykiss. Classification (NCBI taxonomy): domain Eukaryota; kingdom Metazoa; phylum Chordata; class Actinopteri; order Salmoniformes; family Salmonidae; genus Oncorhynchus; species Oncorhynchus mykiss. The sequence goes on along the minus strand of NC_143030.1, from coordinate 32,825,921 downwards.
TATGGTCAAGCAAGTTAATGGTTCCAACATTGTTGGATTACTAAATTAATATTGATTTCGAATCACAAAGAGTTACCGCAAGCCAAAAAGAAAACAGGAGCTGGCTCCACTATTCCAGCACCATTTCAATTTCAACATTTCAACATCATCAAATCACATCTGCTTAGTCTAATACAGTGACAACTAAAAGATACCAAAAACAATTTAGTCCAATTAACAGAAGCTAAATATGATGTGACTGTTCTGATTTCTGAGTGTGTGTTTGTGCATGCGTGAGTTCATGCAACTGGTAAAACATGTTGGCTCACTCTACTTTAAGAGAAATGCCAATGCCATCTTCCTTTCTTCGTGTTGGCAAAATAGTCTAGGAATCTGTTATACAGTACACACTTTTAGTTTTTGCTACCTGGCTAAAATGCTTGCTCGCTAGACTAAAGTCCTTTCATGGACTTCCATCCTCTCAGACCAGGGGCACAATGTATGAATTTATGGTTGGATCAGAATCACAGTTATAATCATTGGCCAGGACGGAGAATTAAGTAAAAACAAAAGTCCAAATCCCTATCTCCATCCATGGCTTATTTAGGAAAGGAACAATTTCATCTAGCTAGCAAGCCACCTGAGGACAATGGGACAACAAGATGCAACAATCAATGTAATTTTGCATTTGATGTGATTGGTGTGAAGTCAAATCCTAACTGGGTTCACTTGATACTTTTTTATGGTGCACCAGGACCTTTAATTAACAGTTGATCTCACTCTCAGTTTAGCGCAATGCTGATTGGCTATTATTTCATACTTTTTTAATCAAGCGAGGCCAAATGCTCACTGGCTTCCCATACTCTTTTCATACTCTTTGACCAGACAGCATAAAATAGATGGGCTACACATACAGAGATATTGGGACACTGTTTCACTCGCTCGGATTCCTTCTCCGGTGAGATACATTCAGCCTCTTGTGAATTGAAGGAAGATTATGAAACACAGAAATATACATTATGTATATTTTTTTTCTTGGTACATTTTTGGGCGACTGCCCTAAAGATGTTCCTGATTACAATTTTGTACAGGTGACTTGTAACTGTAACAGATTACATTTAGAAAGTAACATACACAACCCTGCATGCGCACACACACATCAGTCACTCACACATAATCCATGTCTCTCCATGCATGCCTCATGAATCTTTAAAGTCCCGTCAAGACCAACCGATAATCCTTCACAAAGGAAATATACTCTCAGATGCTAAATTTAAAAAATCCTATTGATCTCAACAATCCTATTGATTTACTCTCCTTTCGCCCACCCTCACATTCCCGTATGTTTAATATTTTTTTTATGGTTGATGATATGTAAGATCTCAGATACGTCACTTTGTTTTATTTGCTGTCAGAAGTAGTGATAGACTGAGAAGAGTGGAGAGGGTAAGAACACACACTTCTATCCCATGAATCTCAGGCTAACCCTAGACTTTGTTATATTTAGATACATACTATGTTGTTCTACTTCAACTAATATACTATGACACCAAGTGGAGTACATTTTGTAGACCATGATGAAGTGTATCTGAAGGTAAAACAACAAGTGATTTATAGAGTAAAAGACCATGGGTGAAAGAAAACCCCCAGAACCAAGCTGTGGGGGACAGTTAGGAGAAGAAAAATGTTGCTCTCTCTCAGATAAAGGTACATGGACACTACCACTGACCCTTTGCTATTAAATCAACTCAATTCAAACATTCCAGCCTTGTACACCTTTAGTGTCTCAAGGTGAACACAAACAGTAACAAAACAAACTCAACACAAAAAGAAGCTTTGCTGCCGTTGAGCCTCAGTTCACTTGACAAGACAATGACCTCGCCGACGCCAAGGACTGCGGTGGCCCGTCCACACTAGGACTAGATAGATTCCGCCGCCTGGAATGGTTCCCAGGATTATCTCTGCAGCGCAGGAGCCGGAAGAAAGGAAGCAGCCGACCAGACGGCCATCTCTTGGCCCGATGAAAAATGAAGGAGCAAGATACTATTTATCCTTTAATTCACAAGAGGTGGTCTGGCTCAGTCCGCGATAAGACGCAAGCGATCAACATCCTTTTGAGTTGGCTGCAACTCGTGGCTTGCCTCTACACTCACTCCTTCCCCCCTCCAACATCTCCCTTTCGGATATTTAGGACATATTTTTGCTTTTCGAAGGGGTACAAGGTGGCGACAGAAAGGGAGAATAGACAGTGAGGGATGGGGAGGAGGATGAGAGGATTCTGCTCTAAGCTGTAGACACACATATGGTGGCAGATCTGGATTTATGACTACCAGCTGCTGGAAGTGCTCAATAGGGCCCTGGGGCCTCATTTATAAACATATTTATAAAATATGCCCCAAAACATGTGTGCGCCTGTTTTCATGCAAAAGGCATTTATAAAAACTGAACTTGACGTGACAATACGCTTTTCCTTCCACAAACTTTAGACCACGCATACGCACAGTTTCTAGTGGTTGAAGTATTGCATTGCAAGGCAAAAGTAGCCTAGTAATAGCCTCCGATTCTGACCCTTTTATTCATAACAAAAAAAAACAGGGAACTAAATATAATAACAAGATTCAATCATTTGCCGTTAGTGAGAAGAGCGAAAATATATTTATTTTATATTTTCATTCTAAAATATTAGAACTAGACATCTATTTCCTATTATTTCATTTCCATGATCACTGCAGCAGAATAAATTAATCCCCTTTTCTGACAGGGATGGGTTCATACTCGCTAAATAGCCTATAGGCCAACAACGAGTTAGGATAGGCTACCATTTTGTCTTATCTCTCATTAATTGGACCCACTTGAAGTATTTTGCTCTATGCGATCCGATCCAAAGCGCAGGTACAGCAGATGGTTCAACTTTCCCATTGCCGTTTTGTAGGCTAAGTCTGAATACAGCAATGTCATACAATATTTTGCTTATAAACATTATACACAATACATATATCATAGCCATTGCAGAATACATTCCCTTTCTGTCCAAGGTGAGATCATAATCCCAAAGTATCCATACAACAAATGATCTCGTATATTAGATAAGCTGTTATCATTTCAATGATTTGCTCTATGCACCTGAAATGGAGCTCAGTTTATAAAATACAGTAGAACAGACAGTTAATATTTTGCATTGAAGTGAGTAGGCTACCACTTTAAATAGACAATGTTTCAGAATTCGTGGGCAGTACACCATGCCTAGGATTGGTAAAAAGTATATTCAAAACAATATTAAATTCAAACTCTCTGATTCGAGGTCCACAACAATTCAGAAAAGGTCAGATACAGCAACTGTCACAGCAAAAGAAAACACTCAGCCAACACCTCCAAAGACATTTATCAAGTTTGACATTGCTATTTCCTTTAGATAATTTATTGGCCTATTTCCAATAATTCCAAAGTATACATCAAATAATAGCGTTATTGTCACCATAATAAACCATCAGGCGGATAATGGGAAAGATGGGAGACACCTGGAGGGTGGTGGAGACAAGTACAAAGACAGGTGAAACAGATCAGGGTGTGACACTATCTCCCAGGTGATACATGCTGTAGTGGAAGTTCCTCCAATCCCTGTCCTCCATTTCTCCTGAAACCTGGCTGGGGCCTGTCATTATCTCACCTTGGTTAGAACATACGTGAGTGATTGCCGTCTGGGCTATTTCAGGCTCCGCCAGATGAGAGGAAGTGCTTTGTAACTTGGCACCCAAACCTCCATCGCTACCCTTCAATCCCTTGCAAGCCCCTCCCAACTCCTACTACCCAGTACCTACAGTTGTCACAACCAATGAGACACACAGTGGCCGTGGCCGAGATCAGTCTTAAACGGCATACTGTGTACTAATCGTACTACGTACTATTTAGCACTAACTGTTTAGTAAAAATAAGGTGTACACCACAGCAGCAAGGTACTACTTTTGGTGCGTTGAAGACAACTGGGAACTAGGTAAAATCATGATGTCAGAGAAGTCTGAGCTCTAGGATGATGCCCGAGTTTCTGACTTGTAATCCCGAGTTGGATGCCCATTGAAAAATATTTTTCAGAGTCTGATCATGTTTTTTTAAAGAGTTCCCTGTTGATTTGAAGACACCATCAGTTACGTCTTCACATCAGTTATGGCTTCACACCCAGTGACCTTTCACTACAGTGGAGTGCTGGAGTTTTGTTGTTTAGGGCTAACGTTAGCTAAGTAACTATCATTTGGAACGACTTATTTGGAGTAAACTTGATTTAACCGTAAGCTTAAGCATGTATCAATTAAAAAGTCAGCTGAAGCTTGAGAGGAATAGAAGATGCAGTGGAGGATTGCAGTACTGAGGCTTAGGGCTCGTCGTGAGGACAACTGGCTAGCTACTACTCTGAACTGTGTGTTTGAGCTTTCTGTTGACCAGAGCTGATGAGGCATCAGCCAAGTGGGTGCCATACATTGATAAGGAGAAGTTCAGTAGATACATGACTCAGTCTGGTTTCCAGAGTAGCTAGCCCCCAAAAATATGAAGTTTATCACCAGACTCCATCTTCATCAACCATCTCCCTGACCACCTTCCTCTGATCAAGCCATGAACTGTCCCGCTCCATCTTTGGAGAATGAATGAGCTCAAAGACTATTTGTTGACCTAGCCAATTATAGCTAGGCTACTCATGATGTATTGCTTGTTTGTTTCCTTTGAAATAGTTTTGAGAAGCGCAATAGAAATGAAATAGATTCTTCTTGTTATACTCAAGATGGTTAATTTTGTCTAGTAGAGCAAAAAGCTCTGATGAAGGCCGAAAGGTGGACACGTAAGCTTCAACAAAAAAGTGATAATAGCAAGAGCAGTATACGGGTTTCTTCAACTTATCTAATTGTTAGCATGCACCTGCATCAAGATAGCTCAGATGTGCAGGTGCATTTTTTATGTTGAAATGTTGACAGTTAAACACACCAACCGTAGATGGTCCAGTATGATTTTTTTTTAATTACAAAAAATAATAATAATAATTCAATGAGAACAGAAATCCACTTTGGGTTTAACAAATTACTAAATGAATAGCTATAAATAAAATACATACAAAATACTACTTCTTAGTCATGGACTCTAAAGTGGACATAAGGTGTCCTTATCCAGCGTCCACATCGGGACCCTTCAGGGAGGTAGAGGAGCCCACAGCTGCACTTAGGGAGGATGAGGAGATCATGACCGGTTAGGTTATGGAGTGGCAGCCCTCCAGGGCCTCATCCATTACCGCATACCACTTCCAGGATGAGACCGTGGCCTTCACTCCCTTCGTGCTGACTCCGGTGGGGGGAGCTTTCAACTTCTGAAAAATATGGAAAAGGATAGCTTTCAGCATCAAACATACTATATGTAAAGCCCTGTAAAAGGTACTATGCCAATTGCAGTACATTTCTCTGGAATACTTGCAGCTTTTTAACTTCTTAGCCCACAGTCTTTTTTTTCGGAATTTCTGCCTGTCTGACGTTCCCAAAGTAAACTGCCTGTTACTCAGGCCCAGAAGCTAGAATATGCATATAATTGGTAGACTTTGATAAGAAACACTCTGAAGTTTCTGAAACTGTTAAAATAATGTCTGTGAGTATAACAGAACTGAAATGGCAGGTGAAAACCTGAGGAAAATCCATCCGAAAACATTGGAGAAAACATTTGGAGGTCAAAGTCACTTTCAATGGATGCCTATGGGATATACAAATAAATAGCCCCCAGATAGCAGTACCTAAGGCTTTCTCTAGATGCCAACAGTCTTTATACAAGGTTTCAGGCTTGTTTCTTGAAAAACGAACAAGTAGTTGTAGTTTATCCAAGGTGTCCCTCATTAGGAAAGTAGTCTTGTTGCGCACGTGAATGAGGGTGCGCTCTTCATTATTTATCTTCCCAATTGAACATACTAATCTCTGTATTAAATATTATTGTTTCTTTAGATATTAGAATACCTGAGGATTAATTAAAAACATTGTTTGACATTTTGGATTCCTTTGTCTGCATGTTGAACGAGTGGATTACTGAAATCAATGGCTCCAAATAAGCAGACATTTTGGATATAAAGAAGGACGACCAAAACGACCATTCATTGTGTAGCCTGGACCCTTGGGATTGCAAACAGAGGAAGATCTTCAAAGGTAAGTGATTTGTTTTATTGCTATTTATGATATTTTACACCTGTGCAGGTTTGAAAAATATGTTGATGTGGGGCGCTGTAATCTGATAATCAAATGCTATGCTTTCGCCGTAAAGCCTTTTTGAAATCTGACAACACAGTTTGATTACCAAGAGTCTAAGCGTTTGAATGATGCAAGGCACTTGTATTTCCATGAATGTTTAATATTATGATTTTCTATTTTGAATTTGGCGCTCTGCAATTTCACCTGATGTTGTCGAATTTGATCTCGCTAGCGGGATCCGTGCGCTAAGAGTTAACAGGTTATTGTCACACCAAGATCTGTTTCACCTGTCCTTGTGATTGTTTCCACCCCCTACAGGTGTCACTTACTTTCCCTGGTGTATTTATCCCTGTGTTTCCTGTCTCTCTGTGCCAGTTCGTCTTGTATGTCTTTCAAGTCAACCAGCGTGTTTTCCCGTACTCCTGCTTCAATTCTCTTTTTGCTCGTCCTCCCGGTTTTAACCCTTGCTTGTTTTTTGGACTCTGTACCCACCTGCCGGACCATTCTGCTTACCCTGACCTCGAGCCTGCCTGCCACTCTGTACCTCCTGGAATTTGAACTGGTTTTGACCTTTTGCCTGTCCATGACCATTCTCTTGCCTACCCCTTTTGGATTGATTAATGGATTAATTAATAAATATGAAAGACACAAACCATCTGCCTCCCGTGTCTGTATCTGGGTCTCGCCTTGTGCCCTTATTATAGTTATGTGCAATGAAACTAGCTAGACCCATTCCGGCTGTAACTATTCAGGTAAAAACTAATATTGCATAGCATGACCATTGAAATCAGTTCAACACAAATAAACTGGCATGACAAATCAGGATAACTAGAATAAAAGAAAAGGGTTGGGACTAGCAATGCTGTGGTAAATATGAATGTAGGCTACCGCATTACTAATGTTAGCAATAGCACGTGGCAGTGCATAGTGCAGTGCAGTAGCAAGAGACCACATGATGTACTCAACCTTTTGGTTGCCACATTTCTCCTGCCGTGATCGCCACTGAATGAAATGCCTGGTATTGTCTATACCCTGCAACAGTTTCAACACTAACACTGGTATTTACAACCAATAGCTAGCTAACTGGTCTCATATTAAAAATGAAGTTGTTGCTCAACAGCAAACAAGTAAACCTGTAGCTATCGTTACTATTTGAACAGTTATAACTCCTAGTCACTCCTAGTCCTCAAGTCTGATGAATTTACTGTGTGAAATGAGGCCTCAACTCCTGGTTACACTAGTGACCATTTCCCCTATGCATCCTGCAGAGGCGCAGATGTTGCTAACATTTACGATAGCAAATTTCAATTTACAAAGAAAAAATTGACGTTTTCGTCTTTTGAGCTTCTAGTCATGAAATCTTTGCAGCCTACTCAATCACTTTTCATAGCTACTGTTTACAGGCCTCCTGGCCATATACAACGTTCGCATCGAGTTCTCTGAATTCATGTCAGATCTTGTAGTCATAGCAGATAATATTCTAATTTCTGTTGACTTTAATATTCACATGGAAAAGTCCACTGACCCACTCCGAAAGGCTTTCGGAGCCATCATCGACTCAGTGGCTTTTGTCCAACATGTCTCTGGACCTGCTCACTGTCACAGTCATACTCTGGACCTTGTTTTGTCCCATGGAATAAATGTTGTGGATCTTAATGTTTTTCCTCATAATCCTGGACTTTCAGACCACCATTTTATTACGTTTGCAATTGCAACAAATAATCTGCTCAGACCCTAACCAAGGAGCATCAAAAGTCATGCCATAAATTTACAGACAACACAAAGATTCCTTGATGCCCTTTCAGACTCCCTCTGTCTACCCAAGGACGTCAGAGGATAAAAATCAGTTAACCACTTAACTGAGGAACTCAATTTAACCTTGCGTAATACCCTAGATGCAGTTGCACCCCTAAAAACTAAAAACATTTATCATAAGAAATTAGCTCCCTGGTATACAGAAAATACACGGGCTCTGAAACAAGCTTCCAGAAAATTGGAACGGAAATGGCGCCACACCAAACTGGAAGTCTTCCGACTAGCTTGGAAAGACCGCACCGTGCAGTATCGAAGAGCCCTTACTGCTAATCGATCATCCTATTTTTCCAACTTAATTGAAAACAATCCAAAATGTATTTTTGAAACTGTCGCAAAGCTAACTAAAAAGCAGCATTCCGCAAGTGAGGATGGCTTTCACTTCAGCAGTGATGAATTCATGAACTTCTTTGAGGAAAAGATCATGATTGTTAGAAAGGAAATTACAGACTCCTCTTTAAATCTGCGTATTCCTTCAAAGCTCAGTTGTCCTGAGTCTGCACAACTCTGTCAGGACCTAGGATCAAGAGAGACACTCAGGTGTTTTAGTACTATATATCTTGACACAATTATGAAAATAAGCATGGCCTCTAAACCTTCAAGCTGCATACTGGACCCTATTCCAACTAAACTACTGAAAGAGCTGCTTCCTGTGCTTGGCCCTCCAATGTTGAACATATGGCCCTCCTATGTTGAACGCATACACCGGATGTGTACCAAACTCACTAAAAGTGGCAGTAATAAAGCCTCTCTTGAAAAAGCAAAACCTTGACCCCGAAAATATATAAAACTATCGGCCTATATCGAATCTTCCATTCCTCTCAAAAAAATTAGAAAAGGCTGTTGCGCAGCAACTCACTGCCTTCCTGAAGACAAACAATGTATACGAAATGCTTCAGTCTGGTTCTAGACCCCATCATAGCACTGAGACTGCACTTGTGAAGGTGGTAAATCACCTTTTAATGGCATCAGACCGAGGCTTTGCATCTGTCCTCGTGCTCCTAGACCTTAGTGCTGCTTTTGATACCATCGATCACCGCATTCTTTTGGAGAGATTGGAAACCCAAATTTGTCTACACGGAAAAGTTCTGGCCTGGTTTAGATCTTATCTGTTGGAAAGATGTCAGTTTGTCTCTGTGAATGGCTTGTTCTCTTACAAATCAACTGTAAATTTTGGTGTTTCTCAAGGTTCCGTTTTAGGACCACTATTGTTTTCACTATATATTTTACCTCTCGGGGATGTCATTCGAAAACATAATGTTAACTTTCACTGCTATGCGGATGACACACAGCTGTACATTTCAATGAAACATGGTGAAGCCCAAAAATTGCCCTCGCTAGAAGCCTGTGTTTCAGACATAAGGAAGTGGATGGCTGCAAACTTTCTACTTTTAAACTCGGACAAAACAGAGATGCTTTTCTAGGTCCCAAGAAACAAAGATATCTTCTGTTGAATCCGACAATTAATCTTAATCGTTTTATAGTCGTCTCAAATAAAACTGTGAAGGACTTCGGCTTTACTCTGGACCCTGATCTCTCTTTTGACGAACATATCAAGACTGTTTCAAGGACAGCTTTTTTCCATCTACGTAACATTGCAAAAATCAGAATCTTTCTGTCCAAAAATGATGCAGAAAAATGAATCCATGCTTTTTTTTTACTTCTAGGTTAGACAACTGCAATGCTCTACTTTCCGGCTACCCGGATAAAGCACTAAATAAACTTAAGTTAGTGCTAAATACGGCTGCTAGAATCATGACTAGAACCCCAAAAATTGATTATATTACTCCAGTGCTAGCCTCCCTACACTGGCTTCTTGTCAAGGCAAGGGCTGATTTCAAGGTTTTACTGCTAACCTACAAAGCATTACATGGGCTTGCTCCTACCTATCGCTCTGATTTGGTTGGTTCGGTTGGTTGGTTCGGTTGGTTGGTTCGATTTGGCTGGTTCGCTCCAGGAAGCTGAGGTGCGGGAGGTTCCTCCGCCCCCTCTGGACATCGAGGGGGCCCCGGCATACTCCGTTCGATCCATCCTGGATTCGAAACGTCGGGAGAGGGGCCTTCAATACCCCATGGACTGGGAGGGGTACGGTCCGGAAGAGAGATGCTGGGTTCCGGAGGAGGACGTGTTGGACCCTTCTATACTGGGGGATTTCCACCCTCTCCGCCCTGATCACCCTGCGCTACATCCTCCGGGTCCCCTAGGCCAGTGTCGGCGTGCTGCTGGAGCCGGGGGGGGGGGGGTGTATTGTCACGATTCTGCCAAAGTCGGTTCCTCTCCTTGTTCGGCGGTCTTTTAGCCATCATACATACAGCAATAAATAGGCAATAAATAGACCATAGTGGCAAAGTAATTACAATATAGCAATTAGACACTGGAATGGTAGATGTGCGGAAGATGAATGTAGAAGAAGAGATACTGGGGTGCAAAGGAGCAAGATTAATAAATAAATAAAGTATGGGTTTGAGGTGGTTGGATGGGCTGTTTACAGATGGGCTAAGTACAGGTACAGTGCTCTGTGAGCTGCTCAGACAGCTGGTGCTTAAAGCTAGTGAGGGAGATATGGGTCTCCAGCTTCAGTAATTGTTGCAGTTAGTTTCAGTCATTTGCAGCAGAGAACTGGAAGGAAAGGCGGAAAAAGGAAGAATTGGCTTTGGGGGTGACCAGTGAGATATAGCTGCTGGGTAATATATGAGGCTTTGGTGACAAAATGGATGGCACTGTGATATACTGCATCCAATTTGTTGAGTAGAGTGTTGGAGGCTATTTTATAGATGACATCGCCGAAGTTGAGAATCGGTAGGATGGTCAGTTTTACGAGGGTATGTTTGGCAGCATGAGTGAAGGATACTTTCTTGCAAAATAGGAAGCCGATTCTATAATTAATTTTGGATTAAAGATGCTTAATGTGAGTCTGTAATTGAGAGGTCACAGTCTAGCCAGACACCTAGGTATTTGTAGTTGTCCATATATTCTAAGTCAGAACAGTCAAGAGTAGTGATGCTGGATGGGCTGGCAGGTGCGGGCAGTTATCGGTTGAAGAGCATGCATTTAGTTTTACTAGCATTAAAGAGCAGTTTGAGGCCACGGAAGGAGAATTGTATGGCATTGAAGCTCGTCTGGAGGTTAGTTAAGCAAAGTACAAAAGCGCCAACATTTTGAGAAAGAGGATAAAGATAAGTCACCATGACTAAGCGTGGAATTGCCGGACAACAGGTCTACCAAAATTAATACCATTTGTGAGGATGTAAACGATCAACTTATTCCCGCTCTTACTTGAAACCCTATCCAGGGCCCGCTTGATCAAAAAACTATCCCATGGACTGAAAAACCTGCTACTTGGAAAATACTTGATGGATCGTTTGATTCCACTAATGGATTGGAAAACCAACCAAGTATGGTCACAAGCAACTGTGCCGTCTCCACTGATCACACTGTCTTCTCCTAATGCTGGCTTACACACAGTCATGCAGTATTTTTCGAATGGACCCCTCAGGAAAAAGTTTTGACACCTCTTGGTGCAGAATCTGACTCAAGCAGATATCTCGTCACAGTCAATCAACAAACCGGATTGACTATTATTTTCATGATTTCATACCAGCAATCTCTGTGAGTGAGCAACTTCCTCCTCCTTGAAGTCATGTGATACTGTAGCGAAGATGAACTTCTCTTGTGCTTCAGACACTTCCGCATCCACCGCAGCTGTCTCAGGAAAAATAGAAGCAATGTGCAGAGTAGACTCTGCTTCCGATGATACATTTTATGCTTTGAGAGGAACTGAAACCCCTTTCTATGAAACTAACGGTGTCAGTCCCGCCACTGACCCAACACTGCGATATTGCAGAAAGATATCCTTGTCTCGGTTCACAGGTACTGGAACGGTTGATACACGAGGACGCCTGTTGTGACTGGCAGGCCACGACAGCCACTGAGCATTTTGAAGCACAAAAACAAGGAGATTTGGTTTAAAGGTTACAGCCAATCTACTAACAATGTGGCTGCTGACAACTCGTACAAAGGCTTTGACCTTTTCGTTTGTGCCTTGGGAACCAACACCAAATGCTGGGGGGGAATACTAGACCAGACCCATGATGAGGCCAGTGGGGTTGGGGCGGTCGAGACTACGTGCAACACTAGGCTATCCGATCAGGAAACAAATCAAGTTGTAAACTTCCCCATGAGAACAGAGAGGAGCGGACAAGCCCCTCGAAGGGGATAACCTTAAAATACTACATCTGAGGTATCACTGAGGTCTCCACACAGGTAGCAAAAGAAGTCCAGTGGACTTTCCACTCCAAAAAAGCAAAAATGGTAACAATAATCATCTCTTTCCGTGTGTAGTCTCAACTACAATGCAACTCGTAAAATGCTCTAATCATGTGTTCTGGTAGGATAACATTTCGGAATAAATTCGTAAGGTAGCTTGGCCCCCTTGGGTACCAGTACCAATACCTAACAATTCGAATTGCCCTTGGTAACAGCGACAGAGGAGGTAGTAGTTATTCACATTACAACACGTGGAAGGGAATCTCCAAACACTCTTCTGATGTTTAACCTGTCTAGGACTGGGGTTCAGCTAGCAGAACCCCATTCCGCTAGCGGAACCCCCCCGCGCAACAGCCAGTGAAAGTGCATGGCGCCAAATTCAAAACAACAAAAATCTCATAATTAAAATTCCTCAAGCATACAAATATTTTACACCATTTTAAAGATAAAATTCTCGTTAATCCAGCCACAGTGTCTGATTTCAAAAAGGATTTACAGCGAAAGCACCAAAAACGATTATGTTAGGTCACCACCAAGCCACAGAAAAACACAGCCATTTTTCCAGCCAAAGAGAGGAGTCACAAAAATCAGAAATATAGATACAATTAATCACTAACCTTTGATGATCTTCATCAAATGACACTCATAGGACTTCATGTTACACAATACATGTATGTTTTGTTTGATAAAGTTCATATTTATATTAAAAAAATCTGAGTTTATATTGGAGCAGTAGTTCTAAAACATGCGGTGATATTGCAGAGAGCCACATCAATTTACAGAAACACTCATAATAAACATTAATAAAGATACCACTAATATATATGGAACTTTAGATAAACTTCTCCTTAATGCAACCGCTGTGTCAGATTTCAATAACACTTTACGGAGAAAGCAAACCATGCAATAATCTGAGTACAGCCTTCAGACAACAAAGCAGCCAAATAGATACCCGCCAGATTGGGTAGTCAACATTACTCAGAAATAGCATTTTAAATATTCACTTTCCTTTGATGATATTCATCAGAATGCACTCCCAGGAATCCCAGTTCCACCATAAATGTTTGATTTGTTGGATAAAGTCCATAATTTATGTCCAAATAACCTTATTTTTTGTTGGTGCGTTTAGCCCAGTAATCCAAATTCATGACTTGTGAGCAGACGCAATATTCCGTTACAGTTAGTAGAAACATGTCAAACAATGTATAGAATCAATATTTAGGATGTTTTTATCATAAATCTTCAATAATGTTCCAACCGGAGAGTTCCTTTGTCTGTAGAAATGCAATGGAATGAAAGCTTACTCTCACTTGAACGCGCGTGGTCAGCTCATGGCACTCTGGCAGACCTCTGACTCATTCAGCTCCCATTCCCCCCTCCTTTACAGTATAAGCATCAAACAAGGTTCTAAAGACTGTTGACATCTAGTGGAAGCCTTATGAAGTGCAATATGATCCCATAAACACTGTATTTTCGATAGGCAATTACATGAAAAACTACAAACCTCAGATTTTCCACTTCCTGGTTGGATTTTTTCTCAGGTTTTTGCCTGCCATATGAGTTCTGTTATACTCACAGACATCATTCAAACTGTTTTAGAAACTTCAGAGTGTTTCCTATCCAAATATACTAATTATATGCATGTATTAGCAACTGGGCCTGAGTAGCAGGTAGTTTACTCTGGGCACCTTATTCATCCAAGCTACTCAATACTGCCCCCCAGTCCCAAATAAGTTAAGGAGAAGTATATCTATAATTCTGTGCATATTACTTGTATCTTTTATCAAAGTTTATTATGAGTATTTTTGTAAATTGATGTGGCTCTCTGAAAGTTCGCCGGATGTTTTCGAGGCACAACATTACTGACCATAAAGCTGCAATATAAATTGAGATTTTGGGATATAGATATGAACTTTATCGAACAAAACATACATGTATATTGTAACATGAAGTCCTATGAGTGTAATCTGATGAAGATCATCAAAGGTTAGTGATTCATTTTATCTCTTCTGCTTTTTGTGACTTGTCTCTTTGAGTGGAAAATGGCTGTATGTGTTTTTGTGACTAGGTCTGACCTAACATAATCATATGGTGTGCTTTCGCTGTAAAACCTTTTCGGAATCGGACACGATGGGTAGATTAACAAGAAGTTAAGCTTTAGTTTGATGTATTGCACTTGTGAATGTACGAAAGTTACATATTTCTAAACAATATTTCTGAATTCCGTGCTCTGCCTTTTCAGCGGAATGTTGTCGAGGGGTTCCGCTAGTGGTAAGAAGTTAAAAGATACAACCTATCCCCCCAGCCCTCAAATTAAGTGGACACTTCTGATGGCGTATCATTATGCCTGACGAGTATACACTTGCAGGGAAAGGGGCAAGGGAGGAAGGAATGATTTTT